>NC_092636.1:35497253-35850576 GCF_039555335.1 Amphiura filiformis | reverse complement strand
TGAAAATCACAAATCAGGAATGATAAAGGCCATAACTCCATTCTTGTTAGATGTGCCTTTCTTTGATTGAATCTACTTATCTTCAACTCTAGTTTTTTTCTTTCATTTTGTACACAGGTCTGTCAGCTTACATAGGCTTTTAATGGCCAGTGAGCTTACATAGGCTTTTAATGCCAAGTGTGACATGTTGGCATTAATTTTTGCATTGCGACAAACACTTTTTCCAATTCTCTGCTGTAATTATTGTTTCCCAACTACCTTTATATGCTCAAATAATGGGCTATTCTGGTTGAAATACAGGCAACCCCTATGAAAGACTTGGCCTTAATTCTCCATACAATCGGTGTAGATTTCAGATGGAGTCGCCCCTTTCAGGTCACCCCATTTGAAATTCACATACCCTCTGTGGAAGATTAAGATCACATCTTCCACAGGGGGTGTATGGATTTCAACTAGAATAGCCCGACAAGCTTTACTTGAGGCTTTGCTCTTCTTCATCATGTTTAGTCACTTGTGGCATATTTTTTTGCTCAAAACAACAAAAAACAAATCTGTGCTGCAGTCAAATTCCACCGTTTATCAAAACAGCAAAACACACAAAAATTATCAAACTATATACCGGCCCTAAGCCACAAAACAGCTGAGTTAACAAACAACCTTCTTTAATACTGCAGTGCCACTGGCTTGCATATGATGCTATTTTGTTGGTACTTCAAACTAAACTGAAAATGGTGCTTATGAAGAGAATAACATGACTACACACAGTACACACAATCTTTCACATAATATAGGGTTAAAAAGTAAAGCAACTTCAGCAAAAAGTTTGTTTCACTTTGATTCTCCTGAACTTAGTAGCCCTGCTAGCCATAACTGTTAGCAGTGGTTAGTGAAATCAATTTTGATACACACAAGGTTCACAGGTATTGGGCCGGTCGGCCCCATAACAGTAGTAGTAGTAGTATTGTTCTTTTTTGATGTAATGGGGAACCACGGATTGTCATCAAACACAAATTATGTTGGCAATTTTATATATGTATATTATACAGCCTGTCTCAAAAAAAATTGTGCAAGTGAAAAGCGCCCTCTGTGGCAATTAGAAAATACTGTTGTGACATAATGCTTACATCAACGTCAAGGGCATAGTCTTAGCTCCCAAATGCCGTTTAGTCTGTTCAATTTGCTTGTTTTAATCTCGAGATATGCTTACTTAACAACGAAAGGGTAAAATCACAATTGTGCCACTTTTACTAGGGAAGAGGGCTGTACATGTAAATCAATGATAGCATCAAGTTTATCAATAGTTCCTTCGTGAAATCAAAAGAATGCATCAATTACACAACAATACAAAATTGTTTTTAGTGTTTTATCATGATAAAGGTATAATGATTCTCTTTTTCCTCTTACGACAAATTAAACGATAAATAAATATTTCACATTCTGCTGTAAAATTAAATACATGTGCATGGAAATGATTTAACCATGGTAAATACTGTTCTTTTTGTCATTCAAGACATGTTAAAAGACAAATAAATATTACACACTTATGGGTTAATGAACTTTGACAAGTTCATGAAATTAGATCAAATTAATAAAATTAGACAAAATAATGCACACGCACTAGTGTTGATACGTCTAATGCATGAGTCCCGAAGGGGGTGCATTAGACGCATCAACATCAGCTATCATTGATTTACATGTACAACCCTATTCCCTAGTAAAAGTGGCACAATTGTGATTTTACCCTTTCGTTGTTAACTAAACATATCTCGAGATTAAAAAGAGCAGAACAAACGGTATTTGAGAGCTAAGACTGTGCCCTTGACGTTGATGTAAGCATCATGTCACAACGGCATTTTCTATTTGCCAAAGAGGGCGCTCTTCACTTGCACAATTTTTTTGGAGACAGGCTGTATTAAGTTTGTTTGCCTTATAATAGGCAAAAAATAAGGGTCACAACATCTGTGTATTGATATAGAATGACGTGCATGCAGTTGGGCACAATTATTGATATTTAGACATTTCCTTTTCATGCTTTTCATGCTTATGTAATTCACTGTGCTCTTTGGTGTACGTGAGTCTGTATGTAGGGGTGTCCGTATTTCTCTTTTGATATTGTGACCTTTAATTTAGTGTCAAGAGGGTGTAACAATTTCAGGCATTTTGTTTAAGTTGCACCTCCTGCCTCTGATTCTGTTGTATTTTTAATGACATTATGTTGCTTTTTGATGAATACAAAATACCACACGATATGATACGACAACACTGTAATAACTAGCTCCTTTAATAATAAGCTTACCTGAACTAAATTTTCTTAATACTGTCCATGGTACTGATGGCATGTACCACTGAGGAGATATTGTATTTTTGATGTAATTATGCTGTTTTTTGATGGAAACAAAATACAATATGATACAACAACACTGTAATAACAGAGCATCTCCTTTAATAATAACCTTACCTGAATTGAATTTCCTTAATACTGTCAATGGTACTGATGGCATGCACCGCTGAGGAGACATTGACAATCCTGGCACATCTTTCCTTTGTCCCTGACCTCTTTAACATGTCTAAGAGTAGTCTTGTCAAAACAAAATGTCCTAGGTAGTTAATCCCGAGATGTGATTCCAAGCTGCCGCTGGATGATGCAGTTGGAGCAAAAGGAGCGTGCATAATCCCGGCTGCATTTATAAATTGGGAAAGGAAGGTAAATTTCAAAAGAAAGGCATGAGGTTATTAAAAAACTTGTTCACACAGGAATAGGAAGCATGTTTAGTGACATTGTATTTATGCCCCAATTCGTATAGTCTAATTCATACAGATCCTTTTTCTTAGAGAAAAGCTTTTAAGGGGTCCTGCATAATCCACATGCAGCTTCATCCTCCCACTTACTCGAGAAAGTTTGCTTATACCATGAGAAACATGGGACTACATCCCCTGGACAAAGATATCGTCCAATTTGTATTTTTGGGCTGTTGACAGCCCAAAATTACACCACAGTAGTTGTTGGGGCACTGTAATACATGTAGTTATACGTAAACAAGGCTTATATTAACCAGACACCCAGGCTCTTTTTACCCCATGGTTGTCCAGTTTTGGCTCCTGGTGTGTCCAGTATTTTACACTACAAACTATAGGACCAGGAGCTATCTTTGGGACCAGGAGCTAAATTTAGCTCCTGGTCCTGGCATACTTAATATAAGGCTTGTACGTAACTCGCACATTCAACATCCGAATCAACTGAAATTTTGAAATTACGCTTTTTCAGGGATATCTATTGAACCACAACCTCAAAGAGATTGCTAAAAATAAAATACTCAAGTGACCTTGCATTTCATCACATACTTAGATGAAGTATAAACATGATAAAGAATGGTTGCAGGCTTACTTAACCTTGAGCTATGTTAAGCCCTGGCTGTCTTGGGCTTAAACCTCCATGGGCTTAGTTAAGCTACATACAAATCAAGATGAAAGTTCAAATTAAGTTAGACTAAAGTTTATCTAAGCCATAATGTGTGAGAGCTTTAGGGACCTGGGCTTGGGGACAACCATGTGAATGACACAACTGCAATGCTCTGCGTGCTAGCCATGCGCTTCAACGGAAAAAGTTCAAGTTTTGAAATATTTTCTCAAAATATCAAGATCTATCTTAAGAACTACTGAACCAATACTACGCTTGTTTGAACTCATTCTAATGTATTTTTCATGCTGATTCCAAATATGGTCATGAAAATTTATAATTCTGAAATTTTGGAGCTTTTACAAAAATTTTGAAACAAGTCGTCTGCAATCGACACCCGCGTGAAGAGAATTAAAGTCAGTTGGGGACCACCATGTGAATGACACAACCGCAAAGTCAACTGACTTTAAAGTAAACTGAATCATTGCACACATTAAATTCATATACACATTTGGGTGTAGCTATGATGATTGGCTGCTGGCTCACTTGAGCTCTGTTAAGCCCTCAATGTCTTGGGCTTAACTACATACAAATCATAAAGTGACTATATAAAAGTTAAAATCGATGCAAGAGCGAGCTTGGGAACCCCAGCTGTTGATCTGGACTAGGGACCACCATGTGAATGACTATGCATAGAGTCAATTGACATAAAGTCAAGTGAATTAAGCAGTATTCAGACTTTTTATTGTACGTAAAATATTGTATGTAACATATCTACGGTGTTTAATCTATTGCCATTCTATTTCCAGTAATGTTTAAGTTCTAACGAATGTTTGATGAAGTAAAATCGATAATATATTTCTACTAGATATTATATGTAACATATTATCGATTTTTCGTCATCAAACATTCGTTAGAACTTAAACATTACTGAAATAGAATGGCAATAGATTAAATAACGTAGATATATTACATACAATATTAATACGCCTAATACTCGGAGTCTGTGGAGCGCTTTACTGTACACAAACAAATAATCAAAATTCAAAATGACTTTTGTCCTTTGTCCCTGACCTCTTTATCATGTCTTGGAATAGTCTTGTCAAAACCAAATGTCCCAGATTAAGTTAATCCCTAGATGCGATTCCAAGCTATGCCATTGGTACAAAAGGAGCATGCATAATCCTGGCTGCATTTCCAGATGGGTTACAGAAGAGGAATAGCATATATGTGACCCCTCGGCACAACTGAGCCCTGAAGTCGCCAATCATCATTTTTGAGATATTCAACCAAAATATTCTGCTTGAAATTAGCTTTAAAATGATGTATATATTCATGTCTATAGTACTTGACATTTAAGTAGTGAAAAATCAATAAAACAGTCAACAAATCCTTTGTTTCCTATTGTTTATTGTTAAGTTCGATGGAGCATATCTCAATAGTGGCACTGGCGACATCCGGGCTCAGTTGTGCCGAGGGGTCACATATTATACTACAGGGTGTCCCCAAAAAAAGAGGACCCTCATTGCGCCCTCTTTTCTCCTATTACATACCAACATATACTTGATCAACTTTTCTGAAATAAGAGAAAATGAGGGCGCAATGAGGGGCCTCTTTTTTGGGGACACCCTGTACATGCTGTATCCTTCCATGCATTGATAAACACACTTTCAACTTTTTTGTATAAACAGCAAGATTCCTCATCAGAACTGGCCGTAAGATCTTTGTAACCCATTACATCTACCACATAATTGAAATTCAGTAATGAAGAGGGTAGATAATTAACTGTTAATTGTATTTCCTTTTCAGAGATCAAACTCACTACACTTGCACTAAAGTCAAAGATCCTAAGGCCAAAAATAATAAGGTTTGTCTCAAAGCTCACGAGTGGTTTGAAAACAAATGCGAAATGACATTTTTTTTATTATTGTTATTATTCCTGAGTTGGTATTTTATGGTATTTTGAGAAAAAAAATCTGATTTTTGCCCAATTTTCCCCGCAAAAAATAAAAAAATTTGAAATAAAAAAAACTTCTTTTTTAAATTGCACAATTTTACAAATGCGCGCACGAGCTTTGAGACAAACCTTATTTTGGCCTAACCAGTTTGACATTCACTGTGTACTTACCATTATTGACTAGCACATGTAAAGGTAGGCCTTTTGCCTTGAATTGTTGTACAAATTTCTGAATAGATGCAAATGATGCTAAATCAAGAGGCAAACAATCCAATTTGGCAAAAGGACAAGTTGCTTTGATGGCTGCCTCCACACTTTGACCGTTTGTTTCTTCTTTAACTCCTGTATTTAATGAAATCAGAGCAATAGAGAAGGGTTAAAAATATGACAAACAATCAATCAAACATCAATCAAATCTGCCATGGACTTTTAAAAATTGTTTGAATTTAAATTGTTTATAAATTGCTTAAAAGTGAAGGATAAGTCATTCAAATTTGGCAAAAAACAACAACAACAACAACAACAACAACAACAACAACAACAACAACAACAACAACAATAACAACAACAAAGAAAACAACAGTATTGCATGTAAAATGTCTTTTTATTTTTGTCTTTACTACACACTAGCGCTAGCAAGCCTGGAAATAAGCAGACTTGATACAGGCGCAATTTGTTTTTAAACATACCTCCTGGTTCACTGGAATTTTACAAGAACCAGGAGCAATATTTGAAGAAACAGGAGCAATAGCATTTTCAAATAGTAAATCCTTTTCTGCATATACAATATAGCATTCCAGTACTACTGCATCAAGTGCAGAAACTAGAACCAGGAACAATTGTCTAAAATAAATTGCTCCTGGTTCATGTGAATTTTACACGAACCAGGAGCAATTGGTAGCTTTACAAGGGCAAATTTGCTTCCCGCACCCGCTATTTCCAGGCTTGCTAGCAGGGCATGTTCGCACATCTATGACACTAACAAAGGTGTCAAAATCTTGAATTTTGATGTTTTTTATGATCATCCAGATGAGCAAACACTGAATAGGCCTTTAAATTCCAATTCAGTGATTTGATCATCTGGAGGATCGTAACCCCCCCTCCCCCGCATGTTTTGATATCACCTAAAGAACAACAATTTAGTGGGCAATTGATGTGGGTGTGATGCAATACAAACAAAGCTTGCAACAGATTTGAAATTTGGAATTCTGACAACTGATGCATGCTGTTGCTCAAATCAAGAGAGTAAAAAAAATGTAAATTACAGATATTTGTCACAATATTGATCTTGAAAACTGCAATATCTCAGGAGCCATGAGTTCCTTTTGATAAATTTACAGCATATAAAAAAGTAATTCACAAGAAAATTGATACTTGAGTTTGCAAAATCCATGACTCAATTTGTTTGCACAAATCACATGCCTATAATGGCTGCCATGAGCCACATATACATTTAAGTTATATTTCAAAATACTTGCAAGGAACTTTGTAGGGAGGATTCAACCGTCATGATCTTAATCTTAAGAACCATTGACTATAAACGTTTGTTCAACTTAAATATAAGGCAAAAATCATTCAGCTTTTGTTACTGCATGCATCAATAAGGTCCCAACTCATGCTCGCATAAATTCACATACACATTATGCAAGATGTTACTTAAATAAAAACATGAAAACATTGTTTTGAGCTTCCCCCTTTTCATTTTTATTAAGGGGTGAAATGTATAAACAACTATTGTTACCATGTGAAAGATACATACAAACCTGTGTCAAGTCTCTTATATTAAAAATATATATAAATTTAAATACAAAACACAAAAGGCAGCTTTGGCACAAATATCTTTGATACACTTTTTAAAACTGCACATGAAAATTTGATGACATCAGTCTGTGTACGAGTCTGTCTACGTAGCCATTTGTGGGTGTTATTCCAATCAATACTTAATCATAATTAACCGAAATTAATCATGATATTTTATAGCAGGTCTTTGCGAGAATACACAGGTTATACTGGGGGAATATTTAAACCAATTTTGACATTATCAAAAACATGCCAGGCTTTGAAGAAGGAATGTTGGCAACTGCACCTGGTTTTCTGTGGAATTACTCCTATATTTTTATGAGTTTGCATTGATTTAAAGGGCAGGTCTATAGCAAAAACAAGTTTATATCTATTCGAAGAGAATAATTATTACATTACAAGTTGATACTTGTTGCAATTTTTCTGTGCGTATTTCTCCTGAAAAAGGGGAAATTGTGTGGGTACAGTTCAGCCTTGTACGTGTTCTTCCCCCGTTTGAAGCGTACGTGTTCTCCCCCGTTTGACTGATGACGTAGGTAAATGAAGCGGACATTATCGTGCTCTCATTATACAATCGCACAATCACTTTGACAAGTTTGACATTAGCAACAATTAGTTGTACTATCACTTACCACAACAATGCTGCATAACAATATGCACGCTATTATTCTCTTTCGGGAACAAAGCCCACACAGTAATTGTTACTATGCGTTTGCTTTGTAATATTTCATCCAACTGAAACTATAGCATTGCAATATATATACAGGGAACAACACGGTTTATATCATGATATGCTAGTCTCAGATGAAATTCTAAGCTCAAATTATGTATTTATTTTTAGGCGTAATATTTCTCATGATATTGATATACATATGAATTGTAATATCACAATTGTCTAATATATAAAAAAGAAGCGGCTGATTTTATCCATATGTTTAAAAGCCATGAAATTTGTAATACTTAATTTGGAATTTTTTTCTGTGAACAGCAACAGTATACGTTCTGTCCATTGAGAGCGTTTATAGTCCCTTTTCTCACAGCGGGCACATCTCATTTCATGACGTCACCGGTTTTCTAGGCCAAATCTGTCTCGTTCGAAGGAACTCACCACTTAAGTTGGTTTTTGCGGAATATCAATTATTTTCTCAAAAAAGGAGTCATTTTCATTGTCCTCATATTATTAGCTTGCCAATGATATGATGTTGTTTTTGCTATAGACCTGACCTTTAAGTTGGAACATGTGTAAGTATTACAAATATGTCAAAAAAAAAAGGTATATTCTGAAAAAAGATCGTACATTAAGGCTTTAATAATTAAAACTAAGCAGTTAAGTTAGCTTAATTGATAAGGTGTTTGATTATGGTGCACACCCCTCTATTTGCGGATGCCTGGTTTAGGCATTGACAGACTTGGCTGGTGAGAGTAGGAGAGAGGAGGGTCTGAATTCTTATTAAAGTGTCACATTAATATGGACCAGAATAACAAAAAAGTTTTAATTTGAGTTTTGGCCCATAGATTTTGAGACCAATGATTCCTTAAGATTTGGGCTTATGTGGAGTACTGGTGTAGACAATTCCGTCCATTATATCCCCAACATTGAGTGACTGTATCTATATGCAGGTGATAACATACTATACCCACTTTTGCCAGCATCAATATTTATTTTCCTGAAATGATTAATACTTTTAATATTTTTTTAAATTTTAAGTCCACTGCTTTTAGACTCACACAGTACTGGCCTAGAATAACTGCTAGAATGGATTGTTGAATGGTTGATTACTGCTATATTATCACTTTTCTTTGTTTTCTTTTGCAAATCAACACAAAAGTTAGACATTTTACACAGTTTTTCACTATTTTGTGGCATTTTTCGAATTTCCGTGAGCAAACCCCGAATTCCGTGAATTTTTCTGAGAAATCGTGGCTTTAGAGTTAGCATTACGCAGGTAATACGGCATATGCTTTAGAGTTAGCATTACGCAGGTAATACGGCATATATTACCTGCCGGTATTATGTCATAATGAGGAGTACACCGGTAATACAGATTTTTATCCAAGTGCTGTTTAACCGAAAAGATTACAGAATTCATGTCAACTAAAAGGATAATGTGCTGTCTCCCAGTCAGTTACACCCATGCAATATCTTGCTACACCCACATTGATCATTTGCTTTTATGTTTTGAATGTCATAACACTCACACTGTTTTGTTGCATGAAATATTTGCTGTGTAAACGGTCCCAAAGGCTACTAAGAAATATGTACCACATTAAGGCAGATCCCGTGTAGGTTGCCACTGAGTTGTCTTTGATCATGCATGCAAAGTAAAGTGTATGTGCTATTACTGCATGCTCAATCAATGAAAATGTCAAATTTTGTCTTTATTACATAGCTTTTACATTTGCTATTTACATACCAGATTTATTTGCATACTTTTGGTTGTTCCAGAACTGCCAAAATCTAAATAAGATGAATTACACTGTGTTCTTGTTTGGCATATCGGAGAACGCCATTGACATTTTTACTCAGCAACCACAGAGGAGTAAGATAAGACAGAGCGCGTACCACCAGTCAAAGTCTCCGCCTCATCCGATAATGAGGGCCGATTGTTCCATGAAATGCGACAGGCGAAACTGCTAGGCAATTACCGCGTATTTTCACGGTCTGTCGCGTAATTGCTAAAGCACGCAACGCTCTATCGCGTATCGCGTATACGCGAAGGCACGCAGCGTTGGCGTGATTGTTAGACACGGCATGATCGAACAATCGGCCCTCATGAATATGCGAGAACTGGTAGCATACAATACACGGGGACTTTGACTGATGGTACGCGGTCTGTTTCTCTTTCGTCCATGTCAGCAACACAATGGAAGTGAACATTTGGATATGTTTATGGAAATGACATCCCTTCATGTTCATATCACAAGAAAAAGAGTTTGACAACTGATTTTCTTTCTTTCTATTCAAGTAAAAGTAGTTGCCGCCCTTGGGCAAGGTTGCCAGTTTTTAAAACCCAAATATGCAATGCATGCCACATCAAGCCTTTTCAAGGTGGCAGCAGGGGGCATTCAAGTAGTCACAAAATTACGTTCCACAGAAAAAGGGAACTAGAATTACACGGTTTATAATTAAGGTGGCCCCACACAAAGGTGTGTAAATAACAAAAGTTTGTAAATACATAATAAATATGCAAATACCATGACACAAAACTATACAGCACAACAGGCCACCATATACTATCACCATAAGTTTGAAGCTACAGAGTGGATTAATGGTTTTGCTTCCACCTGGATGGACAGCCAAACAACCAGGCAAACAGGCAGGCAAACAAACAGGCAACCAACCAACTATTTGGATGATAACCACAATCCTTCTAATTGTGTACTTTTATTTATTTTTTACAAATTTGGCAAACAAATCACTCAATAGGGTGAAAGACTGCAATATTCCATACTGGTTATAACCAATCAATATGGTGGCCATAATTCAGCAAAAATCAATGCTAACAGTTGAAAGAGAATCCATCACAACACCTTTTAGGAAGGTGCAACAGTGTTTTCCACATCATTTTCCAAGACAGGATGGGGGGAGTCCTTAAGATTTCACTCATTTTGTTGCTTTGTTACCTTTTTACTCAACATTGAGTTGTTTTTTTTTAGAGTGTACGTAAGATTGTTATAGAAAATTTAATCAACCCAAAATCTCTGAATATCCCTATAAAGTTCCAAACTGGAAGCCACGCTTTCACCAAGTAGTGGCATTACATGGTGCTTGTCAAAACATAAATCTCAACAGTCTGCATATCAAGAAGTAATCCTATGAGCTTGCCCCATTTCCCCGTCTGATTGGTTTTGCAGATAAATCTGATGATAATAAATCCAACTTGGCAAAGGATTTTCTCCATAATCACTTGAAAATATTATATTTGGCAATGAAATCCCCATCTGTGTATTCAAGAACATTGCTGCAAGCTAATAAAATTATAGACTTAATATGGTAATTTTTGAGGTTTTCTTTTAGATCTCTCTCCTCCAAATATTGAATTTAGTATCTGTCTGTATCTCTCCCTTCTGACTGACATACTCTTTCCATCCTCCCTTTCTCTCATTATGTCATCGCTCTCACTCTTCACTCTCATTTTCATCTCATTTCTTATCTCTCACTCACTCCTAACTTTGATTTCCATCTCTTTAAATTAAATGGTACATTATGACTTCTACATAATCAACTTCATCTTTGTTTCCCAACGATGCCAGATATTTTAAGCCCAGGTCACTCAAAAGTTGCCAATTTGTATGCCTAATGTAAACCTGAATGAAGTTCTTATCCACAAAGTTTAGATGTCAATTTATATATGCAACACATATTTCTGTATTCTTGAAATGCAAGTCGACTATGACAATATGTAAAATATGCCACAATTGTGAATGTTAACATCAGTTCAATGATTGCTTGCATGTCCCAGGTGCTAAAAAACAAGCTTATTTGTTGAATTGGATTGATGAAAAAAGGTTCATGTTGCATGTAGCAGACAGTACTTGTGCTCAACACCTTGTAAAAAGGAATTAGAGCAAGGCACTTTTGCCAGACAAGTCACGTTGGCAATTGTGCAGGCAATTAGGTTGGTGGAGAGATTTGGGAGGCTAATCAGTCAAGTATGTTACCTAAGCTATAGGATGAAATGTTTTAACACTTCAGGACACTTGGATATTGTCTTTGTTGATTATTACTATTATCATCATCTTCACCATCACTAGGTAGATTGCTATCTATCATCATTTTCAATTACCATCATCATCATCAGTATCAGCATCATCATTATCAATCATCATCATTGTCATCATGATCATCTACATCATTGTCATCATGATGATCTACATCTTCATCATTAACTGTCATCATAATTGTCATTGGGATTCACTTTTGGATTTTAATATCAAAACTGTTGGAATAATTTTGGATAACAGACCTCCACATGATGCAGAAAGCAAATTATGTAATCAAATTAGACAGAACATATTTATAAACCAGTTTCAGCAATTTTCAAATTTGCAAAAATATAAAAATAATGAAAATAAAAAACTTTAGTCCTACATTAGAACATTTTAAGAATGGTATAAAGCTCAACCTTTATAAAAAGTCACTTGAGTCGAAAGGGACAAATAAGTAGCATTGATAGTGTTGTGTTATGTAAAAACTTCTGTCAATGCTAATATCAGGTATTAGCACAGACTGGTTGAGAAGGAGGTACAAGTCCCTTGCTCTTATTAGAGCTGACAGCCACTTGATTGCATTTGGTATTGAGTGGACTTGGTTTCTTCTGTAAATATTTTTCCTACTAAAAGATATGTGGGGAGTGCTAAGGTTGGACTAAATGTGCATCTTGGAAAGAAAAATAATTAAAGGCTAGCTCTGAAAAACATATGATTCACAATACGACAAACACATTATTTGGAACATAGCAAAATGAGATCATAATAAGAAGAAAAAAACATGATTTAGAAAGCTAATTCTGGGAAAGAAATGACAATCAAATTTGTGTCTGAAGGATAGTTGATCAGAGACATAAGGGTTGATAGCACATAAATCTCAACAGTCTGCATATCATCAAGAAGTAATCCTGTGAGCTTACCCCATTTCCACATCTGATTAAAGATAAATCTGATGATAATAAATCCATCTTGGTAAAGGATTTCTCCATAATCACTTGAAAATATTATATTTGGCAATGAAATCCCCATCTTGTGTATACCATGTATACAGGAGCATTGCTGCAAGCTAAAAATGATAGACTTTACTAGTACTTCTTGTGATTTTCTTTTAGATTGCTCTCCTCCAAATATTGAATTTAGTATCTGTCCATCTCTCTCCCTTCTTCCTGACATACTCTTTCCATCCTTCCTTTCTCTCATTATTTCATCCCTCTCACTCCTCACTCTTAACTATGATTTCCATCTCTTTAATCATGAGTTCTCCTAAGCAAACCCAATCGGTGCCTCTAAACCATTCTAAGCATATAGTAGCATCAACACATCACAAACCATTACAGTTTGCTGCCAAACTGTTCCTAAATCCACCTGCTTAGAATTGTTAATTAGTGTCCCTTCAAATGACATACTACACAATTTTGATCATCACCTTTTTTCTCACACTTTTTTTCGTTCATACTGTTCTTATGTTTATCCATTGTTTTCCCTATGATTATAAAAGACAGAGCATTTTAGGTAAACTACTAATCTCAACCTCTCGACACACTAACCCTCTTTTCTATAATGAATTTCATCATCATAATTCTTTCATAATTTAACAAGACTCCAATCAATCTTGCTTGAGGGATTATGCTGTAGATTTGCAATATTAAAGCAGTCACCGGCACAACATTGGAAGAAAATCATAATCTTGTTAATATCAGAGTGTAAATTGATTTGACTGGCATTACTGTTTGGATTAAATGAGGATCGAGTTGGCTAGGAGGATTAAATGGTATATTATGACTTCCACATGATCAACTTCATCTTATGTTTCCCAGTGTTGCCAGATATTTTAAGCCCAAATTGTGGTTAAAGTCACTCAAAAGTTTTCCCTTCTGTGTGACATACTCTTTCCATCCTCTCTCCCTTTCTCTCATTATCTCCTCACTCTCACTCCTCACTCCTAACTTTGATTTCCATCTCTTTAATCATGAGTTCTCCCAAGCAACCCCAATTGGTGCCTCTAAACCATTCTATTTCTAAGCATAGTAGCATCAACATATCACAACCATTACAGTTTGTTATAGTAGCATCAACATATCACAACCATTACAGTTTGTGATAGTAGCATCAACACATCACAAACCATTACAGTTTGTTATAGTAGCATCAACATATCACAACCATTACAGTTTGTTATAGTAGCATCACCATATCACAAACCATTACAGTTTGCTGCCAAACTGTTCCTAAATCCACCTGCTTAGAATTGTTACTGCCGCCTGTGAGGCCGTACATGGTGTCATGGTGGAGTAGCAAGTTTTATTTTCAATCTTATGTGCATGCATAATGCATGTTAAATGCAATGGATACCAAGAGAAGCACACGTTTGCATGGAATGTAAAGATGGCTTTGCCAGCCCATGAAGGAGAAAATTATTTTAATCACACACGTCAGTATCATCCCATGATATTATTACCTCTTTCAAAGGGACAATCTGAGGATTTCTGTACAAAATAATACTTCCCTAACTGCTCCACCAAAATGATCAACAAGCAATTTGATCTGAATTGCACATACGCTTATTCATAAAACATGGCATTAAAATGTCTGGTTGAAAGTGCCTTGAAGCAGCAACTGGCTGATTCTATGGGTATAAGCATATTTGCTTTCCTCGTTTTCCTTATCACAGTTACCTTTTTTATTAATACGTAAATTAGAAATACCCTAGAACATGTAGTCAGGCTTTTATGAATATCCTGGCTTCTAAATGATATACTACACAATTTTGATCATCGCCTTTTGTCTGACACTTTTTTTTTCTTTCATACCGTACTGTTCTTATCACACCTTTATTTTCCCTATGATTGTAAAAGACAGAGCATTTTAGGTAAACTGCTAATCCCAACCTCTCGACTAACCCACTTTTTCTATAATGAATTTCATCATCATAATTTTAACAAGACTCCAATCAATCTTGCTTGAGGATTTTGCTGAAGATCTGCGATAAGCTGTCGGTGGCACAACATTGAAAACAAAAATCATAATCTTGTTAATATCAGAGTGTAAATTAAAATGATTTTGCTGGCACTACTGTTTGGATTAAATGAGGATCGAGTTGGCTAGGGGGAATAAATGGTACATTATGACTTCTACATGATCAACTTCATCTTTGTTTCCAAGCGTTGCCAGATATTTTAAGCCCAAATTGTGGTTAAAGTCACTCAAAAGTTGCCAATTTGTATGCCTAATGAAAACCTGCATGAAGTTTTTATCCCCAAAGATTAAATGTCAATTTATATATGCAACACATATTTCTGTATTCTTGAAATGCAAGTTGACTATGACAATATGTGACCCCTCAGCACAACTGAGCCCTGAAGTCGCCAATCATCATTTTTGAGATATTCAACCAAAATATTCTGCTTGAACTTCGCTTTAAAATGATGTATCTCATGTCTATAGTACTTGACATGTAAGTAGTGAAAAATCAATAAAACAGTCAATAAATCCTTTGTTTCCTATTGTTTATTGTTAAGTTCAATGGAGCATTTCTCAATAGTGGCACTGGCAACATCCGGGCTCAGTTGTGCTGAGGGGTCACCTATGTAAAACCCGTCACAATTGTGAATGTTAACATCAGATCAATGATTGTTTGCATGTCCCCGGTGCTAAAACACAAGCTTATTTGTTGAATTGGATTGATGAAAAAAGGTTCATGTTGCATGTAGTAGACAGTGCTTGTGCTCAACACCTTGTAAAAAGGAACTAGAGGGAGGAACTTTTGTCAGACAAGCCACGTACGTTGGCAATTTGTGCAGGCAATTAGGTTGGTGGAGAGGATTGGGAGGCTAATCAGAAAAGTATGTTACCTAAGGTATGGGATGAAAGATTTTAACACTTCTTCACAAGACTTGGATGTTGTCTTTGTTCATTATTGCTATTATCATCACCTTCACCATCACTAGGTATATTGCTATCATCGTTAATCATCATCATCATCATCATCATCATCATCATCATTGCCATCATGGTTATCTACATCTTCATCATTGTCATCATAACTAACTGTCATTGGGATTCACTTTTTGAATTTTAATATCCAAACTGCTGGAGCATATCTCAACATCTTCAATATTTGGATGACAGACCTCCACAAGATATAGAAAGCAAAATGAAATGAAATTAGACAGCTTACATTTAAACCAGGTTTAGACATTTTCAAATTTGCAAAAATAAAAAACATTAGAACATTTTAAGAATGGTATAAAGTTCAACCTCAATAAACAGCCACTTGAGTGCAAAAGGACAAATATGTACCATTGATAGTGTTGTCTTTTGTAAAAACTCCTGTCAATGCTAATATCAGGTATTAGTACAGAATGGTTGAGAAGGAGGTACAAGTCCCTTGCTCTTATCAGAGCTGACAGCCACTTGATTGCATTTGGTACTGAGTGGACTTACTTTCTTCTGTAAATATTTTTCCTATTAAAAGACATGTGGGGAATGCTTAGGTTATACTAAATGTGCATCTTGGAAAGAAAAAATTAGAAGCTAGCTCTAACAAAAATATAGTTTACAATACAATGAAAAACACTATTAGAACATAGCAAAAATGAGAACATAGTAAGAGAAACAATACATGATTTAGAAACCTAATTCTGGGAAAGAAATGACAATCAATTTGTGTCTGAAGTATAGTTGATCAGAAACATAGGGGTTGATAGCACATAAATCTCAACAGTCTGCATATCATCAAGAAGTAATCCTGTGAGCTTGCCTCATTTCCCTGTCTTATTGGTTTTGCAGATAAACCTGATGATAATAAATCCAACTTGGCAAAGGATTTCCTCCATAATCACTTGAAAATATTATATTTGGCAATGAAATCCCCATCTGTGTATACATGTACATTGCTGCAAGCTAATACATTTATAGACTTTACTAGTACCTTCTGTCTGACATACTCTTTCCATCCTCTCTCCCTTTCTCTCATCACTCTCACTCCTCACTCCTAACTTTGATTTCCATCTTTTTAATCATGAGTTCTCCCAAGCAACCCTAATCAGTGCCTCTAAACCATTCTAAGCATACCGTAAACGTTCGCCTAATGGCGCTTTTGGATTCTTAGAAATGTGAGAGCGCCATCCTTGTAAAATCTCAACAGCATTAAGGATAAGTGTATGTTAAATTGAGCAACCTGGACATAATGCCTCAGAAAACAATATCGTGACATGACCCAATACTTTAGGTCACTAGGTTAGTTGCTAGAGCAGCAAATGTTTTGGGGTTTCTTCAGGTATTCTTTCTCAAAGTGCCATTGGACTTAATTTGTAAATCGATTCATACGTTATACCTAACTCATTTTGGTAAATCTTTTTATAACATTGTAATTTCTTCATATTTTGTTAATATTCTTCAGTTCAAAATTACACCCTTCTATTGTCTGACCCGTTAGCTCAGTCGGTAGAGGGTGCGCCTTGAATGGTGAATGGTACTTGTTCGAATCTTGATTTCTGCCCACACTTTTATGTGAATAGGGGTCAAGTAATGTTTTTGGATTTTGTCCCCATTTTACTGAACGAATATTGTGATTTTTTTAATTTAATTTTAATTTTCTTATTTTTTTAAAGATAAATAGGCACTGCGAACAATCGGCAACAAAAACCGCTGACAAAATTTGCTCCACCTGCTACCTATCAATGCGTGATATATTCCACTACATTTAACAGTTAAATGACCTTTGAAAAATAGAACGGCCTCAATGTTTCAAATTGTGTAACTACATTACTTTATTCATTTATGCATTATAAATGATCAGCTATTTTTTCTTTTCTTAAAAGGATCGAACCCAAGTAGATATAGATCAGACCATTGATCATATAATTATCAGACCACGAAGTAGTTACGTAACTCCGTGATGGTATTGGAACCAAGCACTGTTTGTATGGCGATCATTACGATCACGCTATTTTGTATGCCTTTTTGTGTACTGATTGTTTCGATCGTGGTTCATTTCTTAAGAGCGTGATCCCGTTGACATAGTAACATTACGTAACTTCGATACCGGGCTTCGATACTGAATAGTTGTTGAGTGCACATGGAAAGCCATCGGGGTATTGTGTGCCTTCCAAAGCGCCTTATAACATGTTCTCATTGTGTTGTAGTAGAAGACTATTATGTAGAGTTCGTGACCAACTCATAGAACAAAGATTTGAAAGTTATTTTGGGATCTTTGATTGATTCTGAATCAATTTAGCTTGGGCTCACCTCTTGAAACTTCCGGGCATTCCGGGGAGGGGTCAATCAAGGTTACATGAGGGTCAAATTTTCAGAAAAATCCAATTATGTCAAGTAATATATCAAATTACTTGTGTGGTCATGAGGATTCCAAAAATGTATAGTTTGTTATGTGTCAGACCTTTCAAGAAGGCGCTATGACGAAAAAATGTTCATAGGTCAACAACCTTTTGAATTCTGACCATAGTAAACAACGTCCGATTTCGGAAATTTTGGTGTCTAATTATATGTTTTCATGAGAAATACAACTAAGCAAATTAAAAAACTATACAAGGATCCGATGACCCTCTTTTGCAACATGGCTGCCAAAAGCATCCATATTGTAATTAGGAGGTCATCGGTTCCTTGTACAGTTTTTTTAAGTTGCGTGGTTGTATTTCTCATGCAAGAAAACATATAATTAGACACCAAAATCACCGAAATCGGACGTTGTTTACTATGGTCAGAATTCAAAAATCGTGACCTATGAACATTTTTTTTCGATATATATTTTTTTGATATATTACTTGACATAATTGGAGCATTCTGATAATTTGACCCTCATGTAACCTTGATTGACCCCTCCCCGGAATGCCCAGAAGTTTCAGGAGGTGAGCCCATGCTAAATTGATTCAGAATCAATCAAAGATCCCAAAATAACTTTCAAATCTTTGATCCCAAAATAACTTTCAAATCTTTGTTCTATGAGTTGGTCACGAACTCTACGTAATAGTCTTCTACTATTGTGGAATCCTAGCCAGTATTCAATGATAGCTATAGAGGCCTTTATGCTTTATCGATTTGCTCCAAACAAAGGATTTGAACCGGTTTCTTCCCGTAATCATGGCGCAGTGCAGTCCATTCAATCAAATGTTGTCATCAACCTATTTGATCGTAGTGCATTTTGTTATGTGTGTGACAGGCGGTACTGGAAGCGATATCGCCAATTTTGAGGTCGCCATTGGATTAGCACATAATCATGAAATCTTCACAAACAATTCTAAATTTGTTATGTGGTGTCAAAGCAAAATTATCTTACTCTAAAACCGTCGGGGTTCTACAAAGTACCCCACTGCAAGTATGTTAATTTTCCATTTGTAATTGTTAACCGATTATATTGAATGGGGCTGTCAGCCCTGTATCTTCGCCAGCCTCGTACGTCACGTGTTGCGCTTCCTATGCCGCCGGAGACAAACTGTCGCGGTAGATGCAATCATGCTTTTGTTGAATGCATTTGAGTAGTCCGCCATAGAGTGTGTTTATAGTGAGCCAGATTATACGGTATTTAGCTGAACTGCCACGCAGTCTATATTTGTTTATGTTTTCCTAACCATTGCAAATCTAGACTACGCGGTAGTTTAGCTAAATAACGGAAAGATTGTCTCACTATAAACACGCTCATATTTACGGGATAATACGTCATATGCACAGCCTCTATTCAGTTGGTCGTTGTATGATTTTGTTCATTCACTCATTCAAATTTTATTTATATCATTTGAATACTGAGCCTATTATGATACATCCTCCGTGAAACAGTTTCAAACAAATATAGCTAGGGATTATTGGGGCAGAGGTTATCATTTGAATCCTCTTAGAGGGCTATCATTTTTTTCGGAAGGGGGTCCCAAATTTACAAAAAGTCTGCGTCAATAAAATTGCGCACCCCCTATTTCGGCAACAAAAATTCTATGATCCCAAACCCTAAAATTGTATTGAAATTAGTCTTTTTGAATAAAATAACACGCTTTCTGTGGTTATCGTGTGACTCCCTACATTTTGGTCATAAAACATTTTATGACCCCCTCCTATTATTCTTTCCAAGACTTTATGACCCCCGTATATTTGGGACCCCCCCTTTCCAATAAAATGATACACCTCTTATGACCACTGATGCATAGGCAAGGACACTTTCATGTAATTGAAAGACTTGTCGCACGCGACAGTTCGTCTCACACACATAACAAATGCCTATACAATCAAATAGGTTCATTACAACATTTGATTGAATGGATTGAGTTACTCTAAAATGAAACGATAAAAACAAAGAATCATGAAAAAAAGACACATACAAGATAAAATAATAAAATTATATAAACAATGTTAAAGATAAAATCAAGAAAATAGAGAATAAAATTTTCTCAAATCAGAAAAAAAAACATTGACAGACATCATAATCTGTCAGAAATTACTGCATGAGATTCGAACCATCAATCTTCTGAGTTCTCTTTATCCTCGCACTATAGTCTAATGCTCTGCTCATTGGGCCACAACGTATCAGGTGAATGATTACCGCATTATCATGAACAAGTTTGTTCGATCTTGTTCATAATTGTATGTGTCGATAGGTTTCACCCTTTAACTACACGCACCCTTAATGATCAGTGATAATAGTCGGCTTTTACAGGGATGGCGCTCTCTCATTTCCATGAACTCCATAGCGCCATTAGGCGAACGTTTACGGTATAGTACCATCAACATATCACAAACGGTTACAGTTTGCTGCCAAACTGTTCCCAAATCCACCTGCTTAGATTTGTTACTGCTGCCTGTGAGGCCATACATGGTGTCATGGTGGAGTAGCAAGTTTTATTTTCAATCTTATGTGCATGCATAATGCATGTTAAATGGAATGGATCCCAAGAGAAAAACGATCTCAGCACACATTTGCATGGAACGTAAAGATGGCTTTGCCAGCCCATGAAGGAGAAAATTATTTTAAACACACACATCAGTATCATCCCATGATATTATTACCTCTTTCAAAGGGACAATCTGATGATTACTGTACAAAATACTTCCCTAACTGCTCCACCAAAATGATCAACAAGCAATTTGATCTGAATTGCACATATGCTTATTCATAAAACATGGCATTAAAATGTCTGGTTGAAAGTGCCTTGAAGCAGCAACTGGCTGATTCTATGGGTATAAGCATATTTGCTTTCCTCGTTTTCCTTATCACAGTTACCTTTTTATTAATACGTAAATTAGAAATACCCTAGAACATGTAGTCAGGCTTTTATGAATATCCTGGCTTCTAAATGATATACTACACAATTTTGATCATCGCCTTTTGTCTGACACTTTTTTTCTTTCATACCGTACTGTTCTTATCACACCTTTATTTTCCCTATGATTGTAAAAGACAGAGCATTTTAGGTAAACTGCTAATCCCAACCTCTCGACTAACCCACTTTTTCTATAATGAATTTCATCATCATAATTTTAACAAGACTCCAATCAATCTTGCTTGAGGATTTTGCTGAAGATCTGCGATAAGCTGTCGGTGGCACAACATTGAAAACAAAAATCATAATCTTGTTAATATCAGAGTGTAAATTGAAATGATTTGACTGGCAACACTGGTTGGATTAAATGAGGATTGAGTTGGCTAGTGGGATTAAATGGTACATTATGACTTCCACATGATCAACTTCATCTTATGTTTCCCGGCATTGCCAGACATTTGAAGCCCAAATTGTGGTTGAAGTCACTCAAAAGTTGCCAATTTGTATGCCTAATAATCCTGAATGAGGTTCTTATCACTAAAGATTAGATGTCAATTTAAATATGCAACACATATTTCTGTATTCTTGAAATGCAAGTTGACTATATGACAATATGTCAAACCCGTCACAATTGTGAATGACAACATCAGTTCAATGATTGCTTGCATGTCCCAGGTGCTAAAATCAAGCTTATTTGTTGAATTGGATTGATGAAAAAGGTTCATGTTGCATGTCCTAGACAGTACCTGTGCTCAACACCTTGTTAAATGTTTGTACTTATTTTGGTATCACTGAAATGCAAGTAGACTATGACATATGTAAAACCCGTCACAATTGTGAATGTTAACATCAGATCAATGATTGCATTGAGAGAGGTCAGAGGTCACTTGTATAGTTGATACGTGTTGTGGATATACGCTATTAAATATCACATTATTTCACCGTATTAACGAATCCATCTGTTAATAAAACCTTGATTTATACTCAACGGAACATCTATAGAGTTCAGTGAACATTGTGTTTACTTTTCCAAGTCAAGGATTTACGAGATATTTTGGGATTTTATCGTGTGTGTGTCATCGCTATACTGTCAATTTAAATATGGCGCCCGACCGTAAGTACAACGAACAGTGACACAGCTGACTTGATAAAAGACATTAAACTATGGGTGCGTATCAATATACCACGCTTTTTACGTGTGAGTGAATGCGAGGTAGCTTCGGTAGCCGCCGCTAATACAGAAGAAGATGGTTTCTTAAGTGCTAAAGACATTTTAGGGGTGCAATACATGTCGGGTGCACAGCCGTTTTGGATTGTCAACCTCAGATCTATTCAAGCCAAAGCCCGTGTATTAGCTGCTGGCAGTGTGGAATTGAAAGAGAAATCACTTCAAATATCAGATTTTTCTGCCGCCCAGTCTGCACACCCCAAGAAAGCTAACAATATAAGACTAAGTATTCACGGCATTCCACAGAATGTTCCTGATGCTGAGGTTGAAAGTTGGGTTGGTGGTTTTGCTACCCTCGCTAGCCCTATCTTTCGCCATAAGAGTAAAGAAAAAGGTGATAACAATGAATTTGCACACCTGTTAACTGGACATAGATACTGTTTTGTTAGCAAGATACTTGAAGAACAACCCAGATATTCAAAGATGGCTATACCAGATCCACTGGATCCAAAATCTTTGACTGATGTAGAAGTTGTCCTATATTACAATGGACAAACCAAGGCCAATTGCAGATATTGCCATGGTACAGGTCACACCATATCATCGTGCCCTGTGAAGCCCAAGCCAAAATGTTACCATTGTGGTGTTGTAGGTCATGTGAAGCAGCGATGTCCAGACCTGGCAAAGGGTCCTAAATGTTTCAAATGTTCCAATTATGGACACAAGAGTTTTGAATGTAGCGGTGCTGTTGATCAAGATCAAGACCTGCAAACTCCAAAAGCAACAAGACCTGCTGGTAAAGGCGACAAAGTAGCAGAAGCTTCAGCGTTAGCGCAAGAGCTGATCGACCACTGTCTGCAGCATGATAGCAGTAAATCGCCAGAACTTTTGAACAAGGTAAAGGCCCTACTGAACTTTGATGTTGTAAGCGAGGAAAATGAAGATGATTTCCCATCGTTGTCTGAGCAAAATACTAAACCTAAGAAGAAAGGTGGTAAAAAGAAATCAAAAGTACCGGTAAATAAAAAGAACCTCCTCCTAATACCACAGCCGGTATATCAAATAAAACGAGGCAATCCTCAATGAAAGACTACGGTAGGCCTACGGCCTCGCAAACGCTTGCCTCAAATGAACGTAACAACCTGGCTCCGGCATCAGCAGACTCTAAACAACCGGATAAAAGAGACAGGCGCGAACGGTTATCGCAGGAGGATAAGGGGGTTCCTAGTTCAAGTAAAATTCAGGAAAGTGCCTGCACAGAACCAGGAAACTCCTCTGTACAGTAGTTTTTCACAATATTATGTTTGTATGTTTGTTTTTTACTGATGAACTCAATATTTTATGCATTTATCATGTTTAATCTTGTTACATTTAATGTTCGTGGTTTGCGAAACCAGAAAAAACGCAAGACCATTTTTCACTGGTTGAACACCAAACAATGTGATGTCTGTTTTCTACAGGAAGTCTATTGCTGTCAAAATGATATTGATACCTGGGAAAAAGAATACAATGGTACCTTTTATAGTAGTACAGGTACAAATCATAGTAAAGGTATTTTGATTGGTATTTCTAATAAATTTGATTTACCAACTGATGTTGAAAAAATCTATGCTGATAATGAAGGTAGAATACTTGGTATAAAACTTTCTATTAATGATGTCAATTACAATTTGTGGAATGTGTATGCACCTAATGATATTCCAGATAGAAAATTATTCTTTGAGCATGTGCTAATATTATTGATAAATACAGTGTAGGGGGTCACACAATTTTGGGTGGTGATTTCAACACTGTCCTGAACCCACTGTTAGACAAAATAGGTGGTAATATTCCAAATCGTGCTTGTTCTGATATTATTAAAACAATGTTGGATGATTATGAGTTAAATGATATTTGGAGGCTAAGAAATGGTGATAAAAAAGATTCACCTGGGCACAAAAATCTCCTCCAGTTAAGTGCACACTTGACTATTGGTTTATTCCTAATGCTATTGAGCACACAGTGAGAAAAATTGATATCATATCTGCACCTAGATCAGACCATTTAGCTGTATTTTTAACTATTTGTCACAATGATATTGTGAAAGGTAATGGTTATTGGAAACTGAACAATACATGGTTACAAAATTCTGATTACGACCATGGCATTAACAAACTTATTGATGAATGTGTTGTTGATTATGGTGATGTATTGTCCCTAAACATTTCTGGGACTTATGTAAAACTAAAATCCGTGTTTTACAATTGATTTTGCAAAAGGCTCACAAAAGCAGAGGATGAGTGCGCTAAAGCAAATTGAATGTAAACTACAAAAGCTTTATGAAAATTGCATCAATCACGGATGATGAGAACCTGAAATTGCAGTATAATGCTTGTAAACTGGAGTATGAAGTTATGTACAGTCATTTTATGAAAGGGTTACAAATAAGATCTAAAGAGAAATGGATTGAAGAAGGTGAGAAATGTACTAAATATTTTCTGAATTTGGAGAAAAAAAATGCTTCAAAGAAGTCAATCAACAAACTTCAGTGTAGTAATGGTGTGATGACAACTGATCAATCTGTTATTTTAAATGAAGAGGTTGTCTATTTTTCTGATTTGTTTAAAAGCAAAGTTGATGTGTCTGAAATAGAATTGGATGAGTTTTTTCGAGATACAATTTTTCCTACTCTGACTAATGAACAGAGTGAAAGCTGTGAGGGTATCTTGACAGCAGAAGAATGTGTAGGCGCGCTCAATTCTATGGCAAAAATAAAAGCCCTGGCTATGATGGTCTCACGGTAGAGTTCTATCAGCACTTTTGGCCAAAGATTGGTCACATTGTTGTTACGGCGCTTAATGATGCGTATCTTTCTGGGTCACTTACCACCTGTCAGAATCGTGGCATAATCTCCCTCATTCATAAAGGTAAAGGGCTTCCCCGGGATTCCCTTAATAACTGGCGTCCAATTGCTTTGTTGAATATTGATTATAAGATAGCCACTAAAGCATTGGCTGCTCAGTATTAAAAACATTCTTCAGTCTGTTGTGAATACTGATCAGAATGGTTTTGTTAAGGGTAGAAGTATACACGAAAATATCCGCCTTATTGAAGATGTTTTAAGATATGTTGATAATAATAATTTACCTGGTGTTATGATGTGTATTGATTTTAAAAAAGCATTCGACAGTATAGAACGTGACTTTATATTTTATGCGTTCAGAAAATTGAATTTTGGTTCAATGTTCAGAAAATGGATTTCAGTTATTTTTTCCAATACCACTAATTGTATTATTAATAATGGTCACATCTCAAGTTCCTTTGATGTAAATTGTGGCGTATGCGTCAGGGTTGTCCGATTTCGCTTTTGATCTTCGTCCTTAGTGTGGAGTTGCTCGCTTGTAAAATTCGTCAATCCAAGCAAATCCAGGGTATTACTTTACCATTTGAGAACTATGAGCGTAAAGAAATTCGCATCTCTACTTTTGCAGATGATACTACCATTTTTGTAAAAGACCCTGAATGTGTTAAACGGTTATGGATGTATTTGATAACTTTTCAAGATTATCTGGTCTTTCAGTAAATCATGCCAAAAGTGATGCCGTATGGGATTGGGTCCGAGAAAAATAATAATTTCGGCACGGAAATGTTAACTGGAAATTAGCGCCAAATAACACTGTTAAAATCCTTGGTGTGTATTTCTCCCAAGTATCTCAATAAATCATTTGTCTTGTAATTGGGAGGATAAAATGAATAAGATCGAGTGTTCAATCCGTGCATGGAAGATGCGAGGCCTATCAATGGTTGGTAGAAACTTGATCGTGAAAACATTGTTGGCTTCACAACTTTCATACATTGCTCCAGTTGTAGACCTTCCTGAGAGAGTTGTAAAGAAATTAAACACTATGTTTTTTAAATTTATTTCGAATAGAGTGGAAGCGGTGAAGCGCATCACCATTATTGCAGATTATGAAAGAGGTGGTATAAACATATTTCAGGTTGAGATGTTTTTCAATGCTTTAAAGATGTCTTGGATCAAAAAACTAAACAATTCTAGTCCTGCTTGCTGGAAGAACATTCCACTTTACTATGTCAACAAGTTTGGTTTGGGTATGAATGTGTTTAATTGTAATTGTAGCTTCAACCAAATCAACACTGTATGCAAGAATGTTATTGACACCTTTCCTGTTTTTTATAACAACATGTTTAAAGTCTGGTTCAATACTAAATGTACTTCAAATAAAGCTGACATATCTGATTACTACAATCAAATCATTTGGAACAATGATGCTGTAACTGTTAACAAGAAAACACTTTTCTATAGAGACTGGATTGAAGCTGGCTTTATTTTTATAAAAGATCTTTTTGATGATGATGGTTCAATCTACTCACTTGAGTATTTTAGGCACCGCATTCCACGCACTGGCAACATTCTTTTTCAGTACTTCGCTCTTTGCAATGCTCTGCCAAATGATTGGAAGAATGCACCAATTCTAGACCAAATTAGGACTGAATCAATTGTCTTTAATGCAATCCCTATAGAAGCCTGTTCTTCAAAGTTTTTTAGACATGCCATGGTTGATAAGATTTATGTTCCACCAATTTGTATGAACTATTGGTGTAGAAGATTCCCCAATTACAATTTTGATTGGGAAAAGATTTGGGTTTCAATACCATGTTGTACCAGTGAGGCCAGACTTATTTCACTTAATTGGAAAATTATTCATAACATTTATCCTACAAAAGTTTTATTATGTAAAATGGGGAAAGAAGATACAAATTTGTGCAATTCCTGTAATGCTGTTGATCATCCAGAGCACTTCTTTTTTCATTGTAATAAGACCACTCCTATTTGGGAATTTGCTAACAGGGTTATTACACAAAGGCTTGGTAAGAACTTTAGGCTTTCTGTTGAAAATGTTTTATTTAATTATCATAATGACATTACCAGTGATCGGTCAAAATATATCAATTATGTTATATGTGTTGGCAAAATGTGCATTGGCAAATACAGATACGGGATCATCCTTGTCTTCTGTTCCTCTTTAGGCAGGAACTTCAGTGAGAGGTTTGGTCTCGATGACTTTAGCTAGTTGATCGCAGATGAACAGTTACTTGGATGACTTCCGTGTCTGTTCTTGGCTCTGTCATTTTGCTTAAATTATTTGTTTGATTTTCTTATTATATACATGTATGTTAATTTGTTTTATAACATCTACTATTATATATGGATTATGTGCAGTGCAATAACTTTTGTTGTTATAATATTTATAGTGTATTTAATGTGAATAAAAGGCATTTTGCCTGACATACTATGTCAAAAGATAAAAAAAAAAGATCAATGATTGCATGCATGTCCCAGGTGCTAAAACACAAGCTTATTTGTTGAATTGGATTGATGAAAAAAGGTTCATGTTGCATGTAGTAGACAGTACTTGTGCTCAACACCTTGTAAAAAGGAACTAGAGCGAGGCACTTTTGCCAGACAGGTCACGTTGGCAATTTGTGCAGGCAATTAGGTTGGTGGGGAGGATTGGGAGGCTAATCAGTCAAGTATGTTACCTAAGCTATGGGAAGAAAGGTTGTAACACTTCTTCAGGAGACTTAGATGATTTCTTTGTTCGTTATTGCTAATATTATCACCTTCACCATCACTAGGTATATTGCTACCATTATCAATTGCCATCATCATCATCATCATCATCATCATTATGATCATCATCATTGTCATCATGATCATCTACATCATCAGTGTCATCATAATCATCTACATCAACATCATTGACATCATAATAATTATTGTCATTGCGATTCACTTTCTGAATTTTATATATAACTCAAAAATAGGAATAATTTTTGGATGACAGGCTTTCACATGATGCAGAAAGCAAACCAGTTTCAGCAATTTTCAATGCAAAAATATTAAAACAATGAAAATAAAAACTTGAGTCCTACTTTAAAACATTTTAAGAATGGCATAAAGTTCAACCTCAATAAACAGCCACTTAAGTGTAAGAGTGAAAGAGGACAAATAGTAGCATTGATAGTGTTGCAAAAACTCTAGTCAATGCTAATATCAGGTACAAGCGCAGATGGTTGAGAATGAGGTACAAGTCCCTTGCTCTTATCAGAGCTGACAGCCACTTGATTGCATTTGATAATAAATCCAACTTGGCAAAGGATTTCCTCCATAATCACTTGAAAATATCATATTTGGCAATGAAATCCCCATCTGTGTATACATGTACATTGCTGCAAGCTAATACATTTATAGACTTTACTAGTAATATTTGAGGTTTTCTTTTAGATCTCTCTCCCCCAAATATTGAATTTAGTATCTGTCTGTCTCTCTCCCTTCTGTCTGACATACTCTCTTTCCACCCTTTCTCTCATTATCTCATCACTCTCACTCCTCACTCCTAAGTTTGATTTCCATCTCTTTAATCATGAGTTCTCCCAAGCAACCCTAATCTGTGCCTCTAAACCATTCTGAGCATATAGTAGCATCACCATATCACAAACCATTACAGTTTGTTATAGTAGCATCAACATATCACAACCATTACAGTTTGTGATAGTAGCATCAACATATCACAAACCATTACAGTTTGCTGCCAAACTGTTCCCAAATCCACCTGCTTAGAATTGTTACTGCCGCCTGTGAGGCCGTACATGGTGTCATGGTGGAGTAGCAAGTTTTATTTTCAATCTTATGTGCATGCATAATGCATGTTAAATGCAATGGATACCAAGAGAAAAACGATCTCAGCACGCGTTTGCATGGAACGTAAAGATGGCTTTGCCAGCCCATGAAGGACAATCTGAGGATTTCTGTACAAAATACTTCCCTAACTGCTCCACCAAAATGATCAACAAGTAATTTGATCTGAATTGCACATAATGCGTATTCATAAAACATGGCATAAAATGTCTGGCTGATAGTGCGCTGAAGCAGGAACTGGCTGATTATACATAAGCTTCGAAGCAATGATTTTGTTTTGGTTTCACCATTTTTCTCATCAAAGTCACCTTTTTGTTGATAAGGGGTCCTATTGAAATGGCTGGAACATGTAGCCAGGCTTTTATGGGTATCCTGGCTTCTCAACCTTTTGGTCACAAATCAGAATTGTCTGGATTTTAGACTGTTTTGGTTTAGTAAATCGATAACTGTCCCTTTAAATGATATACTACATAATTTTGATCATTACTTTTTTTCTCCCACGTTTTTTCTTTCATACTGTTCTTATCACACCTTTGTTTTTTATTGTAAAAGACAGAGCATTTTAGGTAAACTACTAATCCCAACCTCTCGACACACTAACCCCCTTTTTCTATAATGAATTTCATCATCATAATACTTTCATAATTTTAACAAGACTCCAATCAATCTTGCTTGAGGGATTCTGCTGAAGATCTGCGATAAGCTGTCGGTGGCACAACATTGAAAGAAAATCATAATTTTGTTAATATCAGAGTGTAAATTGAAATGATTTGACTGGCAACACTGGTTGGATTAAATGAGGATTGAGTTGGCTAGGGTATTAAATGGTATATTATGACTTCTACATGATCAACTTCATCAAAAAAGTTGTTTCCTAGCGTTGCCAGATATTTGAAGCCCAAATTGTGGTTAAAGTCACTCAAACGTTGTCAATTTGTATGCCTAATAAAAACCTGAATGAGGTCCTTATCCTCAAAGATTAGATGACAATTTATATATGCAACACATATTTCTGTATTCTTGAAATGCAAGTTGACTATATGACAATATGTCAAACCCGTCACAATTGTGAATGTTAACATCAGTTCAATGATTGCTTGCATGTCCCAGGTGCTAAAATCAAGCTTATTTGTTGAAATGGATTGATGAAAAAAGGTTCATGTTGCATGTAGCAGACAGTACTTGTGCTCAACACCTTGTAAAAAGGAACTAGAGCGAGGCACTTTTGCCAGACAAGTCACGTTGGCAATTTGTTCAGGCAATTACGTTGGTGGAGAGATTTGGGAGACTAATCAGTCAAGTATGTTACCTAAGCTATGGGATGAATGGTTTAACACTTCTTCAGGAGACTTGGATGTTGTCTTTGCTCATTATACTATCATCGCCATCTTCACTATCACTAGGTATATTGCTATCATCATCATCATCAGTATCATTTTCATCATCAATATCATAGTCATCATTTTCATCATAATTGTCATTGCAATTTACTTTTTGGCTTTTAATATCCAAACTGCAGGAGCATATAACTCAGAACTTAGAATAATGTTTGAATGACAGGCCTCCATGTGACATGGAAAGCACTATGTGATAAAATTAGACAACTCATATTTAAACCGGTCTCAGCAATTTCGAAATATACTTGATGCAAAAATATAAAAACAAATGAAAGCAAAACTTGAATCCTACATTTCAAGAATGGTGCAAACTTTAACCTCAATAAACAGTCACTTGAATGCAAAGGTAAGGAGCACTGGTAGAGTTGACTTTTGTAGAAACTCCTGTCAATGCTAATATCAAATATTAGCAAAGAATGGCTGAGAAGACAGGAGGTACATCTCCCTTCCTCTTATCGAAGCTGAAAGCCACTTGATTCCATTTGGCATTGAGTGAACTCAGCTTGTTTCTGCAAATATTTTTTTCCAACTGAAAGACAAGTGCCGCTGGGGAGTGCTTAGTTCAGACTAAATACCCATCATGGAAAGAAAAAAAATTAAAAGCTAAAATATATCACAATATGGTGAAAACACTATTGGGTAGATAGCAAAATAAGAATTATGATTTAAACAGCCAATTCAGAGAAAGAATGACTGTCAAATTGATGTTATAACAAATCATTATCAGTTGTAGGAGCCTAGAGGGTTTCATCATTGAGATCATCATCATCACCATCATCATCATTGTCATCATCATCATCATCATCTCATTTCATTTCATTTCATTTTATTTGCCAGATAAAAAACATTAAACATACAGTAAAACACATACAATGATTGCACAATATTAAAAGTATATAACATTTTCAATTGACCAGCAATTAACATGAGTTATTTTCATATAGGAGTTATTAAAAGGAATCCAAGACTCTCTCGGTGTGCAAAAACAGGAGAACAAGACACAGAGCCTCTGGCAGGGATAGCCAAGAGTAACAAAAGTCACTTTCAAAGTGGCTAAACCTAAAAACTCTGCAAAAACAACACAGCAAAACAGAAATCATCATACTACTAGTACTACTACTACTACTACTACTACTACTACTACTACTACTACTACTACTACTACTACTACTACTACTACTACTACTACTACTACTACTACTACTATAATAATAATAATAATAATAATAATAATAATAATAATAATAATAATAATAATAAGGAATTGAATGTCTGCAACTTCCAAGGGCATACACATTTTTTAATCAAACCAGTTTCAGTAATTCTAAAATGTTCATTTATTTATTTATAACATTCGGCTGAAACCAGACACAGCCCCATAGTGTTCAGAGGCTACTAAATTAAAGGGATTCAAACATATCAAGAAAAAAGTAAATGAACTTGGATCTTACATTTCAAGAATGACACAAAACTAAACCTCGTAAAACAGCTAGTTGTGTGTCAAGGTAAGGGAAATGGGCATAGTTGACTTTTGTAGAAAATACTGTCAATGCTGATATCAAATATTCCCACACAGTGGTTGAGAAGGAAGGAGGTACAACTCCCTTGCTCTTATCACAGCTTGTATTTGGCATTGAGTTGACACAGATTTATAGTACTCCAACAAAATCAGCTACTTTAAAATTAGCATATTATGTGCTTTTAAAAATTCTAAACAGGTTTAGAACTGGCCCTGCTATGAAACCTAATCTAACCAAAAGAGAAACATAAACTAACAAAAAGATACCTAACTATACACATAAATCATGCAAATCGTCAACTTAATTAGCATATTTGCACTGAAAATCTATTCATGTTGAGAACCTCTGACCCTGCTATGCCCAACCAAGTTGTATTACTTTACTCCATCTCTAGATATTGGGAAAAAAGAAAAACCTAACCAATATAGAACACACACACACCCCTACCCACACCCAAGGACACTATGTGGACAGGCATCAGGTTTAAGCTTCAAAGCTTTTTGAAATATTTCTTTTTACTTAATAACCTTGTAAATGAATCTTTTTTTAAATTTCCTTGAGAGGACTTTAACATGTCTCCACAAGCAATGGGATTTCCATAAGGAGAACATAACTAACATAACTGACTAATGTCCTCAAAAGGTAGAGAAACAATAATATCTATTTTGTTGTACTTGTATTTCAAGTAGTGAATGTATACTAACTGTCTAATTTCTCAGCTTTCAAAATGCTAGTAATGAATGATATGTGTGTGAGGGGTGTGGGTGGGAGGGGTGAGAGCTGCATGTGTTGGGGTGTGTTCATGTGCGTACAGGAAGTCAGGTGGATGTGAATGTGTTTTACAACATGTGTTTGCCGACAAAGGGGGACATGCACTTGACATTTCACAATTAAACTGTGGACCTCAATGCAAAGGGGGACCATCCTTGGTTTCTGTGGCCACATAATTTTATAATGCATTTGAGAGATATGTCCTTATCGTGCATTAAATATACCATCCGCAGTTGCTAGTAAAATTACATCTGATACACATACACAAAAAAATGATGGAAAACATGCTCAGCATGTTAATTGAATGCAAATTCAGACATCCTCATTTGCATAGTCCTAAACCGTGTCCTTATTTAAAGCTATCAGCAGTAGATAGCAATGATGCCCTAGAAATCTGTGTTGCAACACCAATAGATGAGGCTGATATCAGCAAATACGAATTTACTGTACAGCCAAATTAGTCATAAAGGTGTTAAAAAATCAACAACAACAAATTCTACAGAAAATCATAACTTGATATCTCCTCTTTTAAATCACATGATTTTTTCTTCATAAAATACATGCTAACATGTTCAAAAAAGCACATTTCTTTACTTTTTCATATAATTAAATAAATGTGCTTCAACTTTAGAGACTTATTTCTCTGTATTTTGCATTTCATGATGTCCAAGTTCCATGACCTTTGACCAATCATAACTTTGCAACTGAAAATCTGACAAAAATGGCTGATGTATCATTTTAATCCATGTTTAGTGCTTTATATGGAAATGCAAAAACCTCAATTAACAACATAATTTATGACATGTGTCTCATTTACTCACATTAGGTCGCATTCTTGTACTCACCCAGTTTCATGTCCATACGACAGTTTTTGCTAATTTGACCTCAGATGACCCCTGCATGACCTCGGGTGACCTTGACCCACTGACCAATACAAACTTGTTCTGTCTAGGGTCAAGATGCACCCACGCACCAAGTTTGAGGAACGTGCGACCCCTAGTCTCCGAGAAAATGGTATTTTGCTTGTTACGCATAAATTATGCAAATTAGGTACTTAATTACCATATTTTGTGCTGAAAATCTAATCAGGTCAAGAACTTCTGGCCCTGCTACTCCCCACCAAGTTACGTCACTGTAACCCATACGGATCTCCAGATAATCTGTTCACAAGGTATTTTGCTTATTACGCATATTACGCATAAATTATGCAAATTAGGTACTTAATTACCATATTTTGCGACGAAAATCTCCTATAATTTGAAGACCCCCAATAACCATCCCTCCACCAACTTGCATCACTGTACGTCTTACCAGTTCTGAGAAATTGCACTCGCAAGCTCGGACGGACAGAGAGACAGACAGACAGACAGACGGACAACCAGGAAACATAATACCTCCGGTGGAGGCATAAAAAGCCTATTTCTAAAATTTCAGCTGATTCACACCTTGAATTTGCAAGTTAGACATAATTCATTTTTACAGCACCATATAGCCTACTGTGTTGTAATAAATATCATGCTGTTGACAACCCGAAAATACAAATCAGATGATAACTTTGCCAAATGACTGAATCTGGAAGAAAGTTTATGCGCACAATCATGATGTAGTTTCAAGGTTATAAAAACCTCAACTTTTTTAAGTTGGAGTATAAGGCGGTAGATCACGAATCACCCCTTTAAGCTATGAACATAACATGTTACTCATGTGTGCATCTATTGCTCTAAATTCAAGCTACGATTAGCCTTAATCCATCTGTCCGACATCAGCAACTGTACCGCAGCCAGTCGGCATCTTAGACGATTTCAATTTTCATGAGATACATAAGTACATAGTATTAACAAGATTATGGTTATCCGGAAACTGTTGTGTTGTGTACCGCCACTTTCTTATCACAGATGATTTCACAGACTTGCCTGGCTGTGTGACTCCCTCTGGGATATTTTATGCAAGGAGAATTATGTAGAATCACCTACGGCGAGGAAAAATTTGCATAACGTTTGAATAGAGTGGTCTGAAATGGTCAATACTATGCATTATGTAGAAAGCAGTTATGCAGTTGTTGTAATATTTATATGCAAGGATTAAGTTACATATGAGCTATAATCTTACTCTGTTTTACTGAGATTTTATTAACATTATTTCGTACCATATATGACAAACTTGTTGTTTGTTTGTATACCCAGGTTAGTCCGTGAGGGACACATGCTAATCCATGGGAAATCCATGGACCATTCCAAGCTCATACAATCAAAATGCACAAGCCTGGGTAGCCAGTGTAGGCTAATAAGATGCATGCTGGCCCAGATAGCTTTGATAAACAAAGCAAGAAATGGAAGAAAATAGCATGGAAAAGGAGAAAGGAGAGAAGGCCACTCACAAACACAAAATCAAATTTGTTCATACCATATTATTGCAATGACCAAATTGTTGGAACTCACGAATGTCACACATTTCATTTAATATGTTCACACTACTTTAATGCAAATTAAACACTGACTTTTATATTAACACATTTTGCACCGTATTATCCTAACTATATGACCAACTTGTCGGAACTTACATAAACAAAATTTTGCATAACGTTTGAATTGAGTGGTTTGAAATGGTCAAATATCATGCATTATGTAGAAAGCAGTTATGCAATTATTGTAATATTTATCTACAAGGATTAGGTAATTGCACTCTACTATGATATTGCTCACCAGCTTTGTAAAATAGGCAAATATGAATTTATCTTTTTATTTGTACTGCTCTCCGACTGACCGTGTTGGTTCTGAATTTTTGCTCGTGTAAATTTATTTCGATATATTTGTTGTAAACTTCATTGAATCACTTCTTTATAATGTATTATATTTAAAAAGACACTAGACACTATCAGCGATTCACAAATCAGAAAATTTGTAAAAATCATCAAAAACAGATTGTTTAATGTTTGTGAAGGTCATAGGTGTGATACATATTCTGTATGTGATATGAATTATGATCAAAATTTGAAATTCAATTTTTGAGGAGTTTGTCGGTACGGACACTTACAATTACACAAAATTGAATGGAGCTTCACATCTTGTACTGGGTTGTTTCCTCCTTGCCAATTTGTCATGTGAAAAAGTACATTTATAATGGCTTTCTTTCAACTTTTCATTCACTTTTAAGCTATTCCTTAAAAGTCCTGTTTTGTTCATACTATTGGGAGGATCACTGCTAGTGCCTTTCAGATTTCACCCCACCAAATAGAAATATGGTTGAGAGCATGTAATATGACTGCCTGTTTCAAAATTACTGTCTGTTTGAAAAAACATTACACAGATAAATCTGTGTAATACAAAAAGGAGAGATCAAGTAATTTTTAATCATTTTAAACACCCTTTTCACTCCTCTGACAAAACAAATGTTTTCTCAGGGCAAATTCAGTACATATCTATGGGACTGGTATTTGGTGGTGTGATATTTTAAGAGTCTGCTTATAAAACAGCCAATAATCTGTCACACAAGCTGTAAAGGTTAAGCACCATCCTAAGCTAAACAATCCAATGATAATACAGACCTTTCAATTGATGAAATCTTCCACAGTGACCCATAGTACTATAATAATATCTTTCCCATTTCACTGACCTCTACTTATGTGTACTTTATGTGGTTCCATTATGCAGAAAAGTATATTGCTTCAGAATTTTTATTAACATGCAAAATACACTTTAAAGGAGTGTTTCGTGATCCTAGCATACTCTTTTTATGACATTTTTCAGTACATATCCACGAAAAAAGCTTATTTCCAAAATTTCAGTTGATTCCGATTTTATGCGTTTGCGAGTTATGCATGATTATGTGTATTACACTGCTCCATAGACAATGCGTTGTAATTTCGTTCTGGTGCACCAGAACGAAATTCAAATTTCACGATATCTTTGCAAAACGAATTAATCTGCAAGAAATATTTTGAACATAAACATTATGTAGCCAGAGGTTTCCAGTGATATAAAAATCTCAACTTTTTTTTAGAATTGTTGGGGGATGAGGCTGTGGATCACGAAATGCCCCTTTAATGGTAATTGCTTATTGTAATGACTTTTTCACTCACTTTACTTGATACTTGATTTTTTTCTGTCTGTCAAAATCAGTTGATCTCCTGATTATACATCAAAAAGATTTAAAAATCCCAAAAATACAAATTTTGGGTCGGTCGGGCATGTAGAACAGGGATTTTTTTTTGTTGTTTAAAGTTCTTTTTTTTTCTAATGAGAAAAATTGGTTACCAATTTCTTAGAGTGGTAGTCAAGTATAATAACCATCAAGATTTTTATAAAAAATGTATCTCACCTATAATTACATGCATCCCATGCCGGCATAGTGCTCGTACAGTTTCCATACCAATATCGCCATCTCCTCCAGTTACTATGGCAACACATCCATTATGTTGCTGCAAATCTATTATTGAAAAAAGAAAAGGATACAGAGCAGAGATAGATACAATTAGCAAAATGCATTCAGGGTTACCAGACCTGCTATTTGGTAGCCCAATTGGGCCACTTTTGAGGATTTCCCACTGAATTTTGACCATATCCTGTAAGACCAAACAAAAAAAAGGTTCGTCTCAAAGCTTGCGCGCCCATTTGTAAAATTGCAAGATTTGAAAAAAAAAGAAATGCAGAATTTTTTTATTTAAAAATTCAGCGAAAATCAGGCTTTTTTTTTCAAAATACCATAAAAGTACCAAGTCGGGAATTTTGTTTTTAAAAAATCGCATTTCGCATTTGTTTTCAAACCACTCGTGAGCTTTGAGACGAACTTTTTTTTTGTTTGGCCTAATATAGAAACCAATGTTAAATACAAATTGGGTGTCTTTTTGATATTCCCTTCACAATTTTCAGTACTTTACTGTCCCATGAAACCTACGGTAAAAAGAAAAATTGGGTGACTTTTCGGTGACATGCCCCACAATTTGGACTAAAAATTGATGGCAACCTTGAAAATGCATCGCAGAGTAGCAACAAAACAGCTATGCTGCTGGTGCGGCATATATTGGTACAATATAACAAAAACGAAAATGGCTCCCAATGTTTTCTGCCTCTAGTGATAATGATAAAATTGTTTCCGGACTCTGGAAGCAAAATTGCAATAAAAAAGATGGACATTTACTCAGTGGTTTTTTGGTCAATGTGAAATTGGCTCCAGGAGAGTCAATAATGGACAGTGGTGAATTGTAAGGAGGGCGGTATTGAGATTGAACATTTCATGCACTTTCAAAATCAATATCAGACATATTTTGCCTCATCACATCAAAATTATATTCCTCTATGGAGCAAAATCAAAAGACCTTGATCGTTTGCAGTCCCTCCAACACAAAGCAGCCAAACTCATATTCTATGCCGCCAGACTTGATAGCCCCACACCATTAATGCATGACCATCACTGGTTGCCAGTAAGAGCTCGAATCAAATTCAAACTCTGTCTGTATGTCTTCAAATGTTTGCATGAATCTGCTCCTTCATACCTCACGGAATTACTCTCATACAGAACATGCTCATCTGGACCATCACAAGATCCTCTATGGATACCAGTCTTCTTAACACTCACATCGCTAAAAATTGCAGTGGTGACAAGTCTTTTCGTTCTGCTGGTTCAGCGTTGTGGAACTGCCTCCCGCGTAACATCAGGGAGGCAACCTCGGTGACAACATTTAAAAAATCTCTTAAGGCTCATTAGTCATTGTTATCCTTTTTGACTCTTTGCTTTTGTTCTTTCTCTTGTTTTTGCAGTGTATCACTTAGCGCTTTGATCTTTTTGAAATAGCGCTTTAAAAGCTCTTTTATTTATGTATGTATGTATGTATAAAAAGGGTAAAACACAATAGCCATATTTATGGGAGCAGCCCATTAGTCTGAAGGGCCGTTATTCCGAAAAGTTTTCAAGTTAGGGTTTAGGGCATTTTAGGTTAGGATCCATCAGCACATTTTTAAAAGCACAGTTTGTAGGCATACATTATAATAATAATAATAATAATAATCTTTCTTTATTGAGGGTAATTCCACTTCAGTGTCAAGCACTGCTTTCCAAGCAGGCCCTCATACAATTATAAAATACTGTAATACATATTGATACATAGTAAATTTACATCTTACACATGGTAAATCAATAACATAATAAATAGTATTGAACTCATATGGCAAAGATTATACAAAATACAAGCTAAAGCTAAAATGTCCTTATAAAAAGTACAATTTATAAGGGAATAGAAATCCCAAATTATTTAGCAGAAGTATTTGTTCGCGCTTTAAATTGATACAAAGACATATTATTTAATTCTTTGCGGATTTGAGGTGCAATTTCATTCCAAGTATTAACAGCTCTGGCATGGAATGTACGCTTGCCTGAATTTGAATTACGTTTTGGTACAACAAGAGTATTTGATGAATGATTCCTGGTAATATGCATATGACTATCATGAACAAATTCAAATTTAGATGATAGATAAGATGGACCCAGGTTTCTTAAACACTTAAAAACTAAAATAAGAAGTTGATTATTCCATCTATCATTTAGTTTTATCCACTGTAGTGCACTCATTAAGTTACTTATTGGTGTTCTAATATCAGCAGATAAAATTGTCCTGGCTAGCTGATTTTGTAACACTTGCAGCCTTGCTTGAGATTCACAAGAAAAATTACTCCATACACACAATCAAATTGAGGCATAACAAGTGCATTTGATAACATAACAATGGTTTGACGAGGCAGGAAGTATTTAACACGCCTAATGACACCAATTTTTTTAGAAACATTTTTACATAAATAATCTACATGAGCTGACCAAGAAAGTTTAGAATCAAGTTTTACTCCAAGATATTTAAACTCGTGAACTCGTTCAATAATAAAAGTATCCTCATAGGTTAGATTTATATCATTAAACTTTTCAAGCATTTGGTTGGTACCAAAGACCATAAACTTGGTCTTATCAACATTTAAAGTAAGTTTGTTTGCATGAAACCAATTTGCTACACTGCAAAGACTTGACTCTAATTTAGCTACAATTAAAGCCACAATTTCTTCGTGTGTCAAAATTTAAAATCCGTATTACAAATTGGACGATTTCCCTGATTTTCCGTGTTCCACTAAAACAAACATGTTTGAAAAGTGTCTTTGTTTTACATTTTACTGTAGTATGGCTAGAATCTTACATCATAAGCATAGAACTAATGCTATATTGGATTGTCTAATGGTTGATTACTGCTAAATGATCACTTTTCTCTATTTTATTTTGCAGATCAATACAAAGTTAGACATTTTACACATTTTTTCACTATTTTGTGGCATTTTCAAATTTCAGTGAGCATAACCCCGAATTCTGTGAATTTTTCTGTTTTTCCGTATCACGGAGAAATTGTGGCTTTAGCATACATTCCCAATGCAAGTGATAAATTAAATGTTGCAATAAACTATAACACTGGGATATTCCACTCTACATACCCTGTATCAAAGACATGCCTGTAATCTCTCACACAGGGAATGTAGATTTCAAATGGAGTCACCCATTCAGGTAACCCGATTTGAAATTCACACTCCCTGTGTGGTTATGTCTTCAATAGGGGGTGTATGGATTTCAACTGAAATAGTCCATTAAAACACAGGCTGGTTCCCAAACCAAGTCTCACCTGTTTTTGTCATTAGCTTGGGCAAGGAAAGTGTTATCAACCAGCTTTAGAAGATCACACTGTCAATAAGCCCAATCGGCATTGGAAGTTTGCAATGCATTGTAGGACAGTTTTTGCAATTTTAGGACACTTTGTCCTTTGACCTTTCAGAAAATTCAGAAATATTGGGTTTTTGTACGTACAAAATATAATCTAAAATGTTTTACAATATTTAAAACAAATATAAAAAATATTAGTGTTTTATAATTAATTATTTGGTATTTTTAATGATCAAAATTATGACAATATTAAGAAAATTAATAATAATTACGTAAATTTTCTCGATATGTCAGAGGTCAAACTGTCCTAAAACTGCTTTCAAAAACCGGAAGTTAGAATGGCGATTGGGCTTATTATGACAATTTTGAATTATTATAGTTTTGAAACTCTTACATATCATCAGCCTACTACGATAATTGCCCAAGTAATTTTGTGTAATTTTGATGGCTCAAGTTTCTAATCTTTGCATTAAAACAAATGATAATGAGACAAATTAAAGGGAATAATCAGAAATAATTAGGGTGATCACATTTAACTAATACATGCTTGAAACCATATATTGTAGTAAATGCTCTCTAAAAATGACTTCTGATCCATGCCTATTTAAACCTTTTTAAAAATTTAAAAATTTAAAAATAACATTGTGGAGTTTTGGTACCTGATGCTGATCAGTTTTAAAATACAACATACAACCTGATTTGCCCTCAGATGACATTGAAATTTTCCATTTTCCAGTAAATTATTTTTATGAGAGTTTGATTATTTTCAAAATTTATATCTACAAGTTTTAAACAATTTTATTAGTAGTATGGGCAAATCCATTCTTAGGGTGGTAAGTCGACTTTTGGCATATAACCAAAATTTATTCTGGAAAATGCTCCACATTTTCGAATTGGATGGTTTCATTCATTCATTCATATTTTATTTCATCAATCATCAACATTACAAGTGACACTAGTAGCTCAAGAGATTAATAATATTAAATGTAAACAAAAGTCAATGGTATAAATAAATAGCAATACATTTTAAGCAGTAACAATTAAATCAATATAAACCGAGAACAACAATATTAATATGTATGATTGAAATGTATAATGGTATTATGAGCGTGCTTGTAGTAGTTAACATGGAAATACAACCGTGATGGTAATTGATTTGGCAATACTTATATTTGACATGATCAAGAGGAATGAGTCACATGTCGACCCTGGTCGAAAATGAGTTTGAAATAGAGCTTTCTGAAACTGAAAACCCCATGTTGATACGACTTTTCTTTGCAAAGTTACATCAATTTATCAATCGCTGAAAACAATATAAAACACTTTTCAACACTTTCTTTGCCAATATCTCTAAATCAATACTAGCGACATCCGACTCATTTCCCTTGATCGTGTCACATATTTGGTTTGAACCCAATTCATAAATTTATTGGTCGAGCTATGAGTTTTCATTCAAATATTGGACGACACATAGTCGAGTTCAATATTTTAAATCTCATAACGAGAACAATAAACCTTGTATTGGGTGAAAAAACATCCAATTTTATCATTATTATGTTTTCAGAATCTGTTCTTGGTCAAAAATGTTATTTTTTTGTTCAAACTGTGATTTTCGGTAAAAAACACGAAAGCGATATAGTCAAAATGTTACATGATTTTTGGTTAAAAATGTGATTTTTGGTTAAAATTGTGATTTTTTTGTCCAAAAATGTGATTTTTGGTCAAAAATGTGAAAAATTTATTGGTCAAAAGTTTTACTTTTTTGGCCAAAACTGAATTATGGTCAAAAATGAGCTTTGGTCAAAAAATTTTTGGAAAAAATGTTGAGGAGAAAAAGTGAGCCTATTCAACACAGAAAGAACAGTTTACCAACCCAAAGTGTTACAAATGAATTAAAGACAACAAATAAACACAAATCCGGACCGGCACACAATCCAACTTGAAAAAAAGCAAGGGAATGTGCCGGCATGGGAATTGAACCCACAACCTTCCGATCTCTAGACAGACGCTCTATCCATTAGGCTACCAGATCCCACTGATAAACGGTGGTTAAAACTGGGTCTAATGTGAGCAGTCGAGGTATACAATGAATATACACACAAATAAATATTACGTAACAAGTGAAGGAGGTCATAATTATAGTAAATGATCTCCTTCACTTGTGTAATTTGTTTATAATACATGTATGTGTTTGTGTGTATTGTATACCTTGACTGCTGATTCGTTGTACAATACAATAGCCTAGAACTCTGTTAATAGTAAACCGTTTTTACTATTACTAAGGTCAGACAGAGGCGCTTTACCCCGGCGCTTTACATTAAAAAAGCATGCTTGAACGATGTGCTACAAAAATTGAAAGGACTTCAATGCTTGATCGAACCAATACAAATGTGTGTCAAGTTGTTGACAAAACCCACTTATTGCAGAAACCCGAATCACAGGCATGATCTATGTACTCCAGTCGGTCAACATTCATGAACAAGCATTACACACATAAACTTACGCACTTGGTAACGACAAGTACCCCAAACCCAGCTTTACACAAATTTGACTATTTTAAGGCATAACAGACCATGTGCATTAGCTCAAGATACTCTATCAAAAAAATACATTATCTTGCTGTATTTCAGCTAGAGTGCCATAGCTAGAAAACCTGGGATTTTCTGAGAACAATACACATAATCTTTTCATGACTTCAGTAACGTGACCTCGATGGCTATCATTTCTACACCATTTCCAGTGAAGTGAGAGAGAATTGAATAGATGCGTGTTCATCACAACAGAAATTAACACAATAGAAATTAGCATCTCATGAATGTGCAACCAATCTTTAGAAATAAGAAAACCAACTTTTAGACAGGAATGGCTCGTGTCTGGTGTGCATGTGGGTTTACCGTTACTCAGCCAAACATGGCACAGTTGAGCCTGGATGACTGATCTTGACAATATTAATTTTATCTCCCAGCACAGAGATATGAACAGCAAGCATCTACAATGTGAATGTAAGTTGTAACATAGACAGTAGAGTCTCTCTACTGTCTATTGGTTGTAACCAGATACATATTAATTAACATATATTTGTATTTAATATGTATTTCCAAGCATTCATTGGGCATTTGCGTGATTTACATGCATTTATATCAGATAACCTTTGGATGACTCATGACAGTGTGATACATGCGTCTTCTGCTTCTGCTCTTATACTGGCTGGACTCGGTTAGAGTATGATGCCAGGCTTGTGCGGGGGGTGTGAGGATTACTGTCTTAGTTGCTGCTTAAAAGTGTTCAATGATGTTGCATTTACAACAGTGTGTCAAGGGCATTCCACTCCACTACAGTTCTGGGAAAAAATGAGTATTTGTGGATGTCCAGGCGAGCACTGAGGGTGACGTATCTTTTTTCGTTGCTATGACGAGAGCGTCGGGTTGCTGGTTTTAGGTAACGATCACTGGGGATGTCGATCATGTTGTTGTGGATCTTATACATGAGGGCGAGTCTTGTATAGCCTCGGATATGCGTTTCATAATTAATTATGTGTCATCATCTTATACGCCCTTTAGGGGCGTATACTAGACTGCTGCTCTCAGTCGTCAACCGTCTGGATTGACGACTGAGAAAACTACGTGGAAAAAAAGTGACGGATTTTGCAACAGGATTCCTGTGGCATAGAGCATGCGCAGTTGTGTCCAAATTGACCTTTTGACCGAGTTTGTTGTTTTTAGAAGTTCAGAGCGCGATCTTGTCACAGCGGCGCGGTACAGCGACGCGGTACGCGGTCGCCGCTAGTCAATCGCTCTACGGCGCACAACCAAAGTCGCATTCAATAGTTTTCAGAAGTCCGTCATGATATTGGCTGTAAGATAATCAGTCGTCACTACGAAGCATACACAGTACATGCGAAGTGTAGACGGCTGATTGGAATTAGTCTAGGCGTATACCTTCCGAATTCAACAGCTTGGTACATGATAACCACGAACAAAATGTATGATTCATATTTCCTACTACAATTGCTAATATAATCAAATTTAACATATTAGCCATACCTTTAAGCTCCTTAGGTCGCCATAAGACTTGATAAATTAGACAAACAAACCCGATCCAGTAAGTATGAAGGATGTTTTTGACGTGACGGAGAAAGTCCATGGGCGCTGCCATTTTTGATTCTGCAAATTAGATTCCTGCTCGCGAGGTAGCACCAAAGGAATAGTCTCACTCCCCTCAATTTGTGTGAGACTGAGAGGTGCGCAAATTGCTACAAATTTATAAACACTGCTGTATTCCTCGTTTTTTGTCGAATTGTTCATTTATTCTATACATGAAAAAAAATTCTATAATGTAAAAAAATCACAATTATTATCTAATCTTGGCTGGTTGAATATCTTAATAAGACATAAATTCAAAATTGCTATGATGCTTTACAAAACGACAAATTTGACTGATTCCATGTGTAAACATTACAATATGCCAAAATATCAGGTTTAAAAATTGTTTTTTACCCAATTCATTCAAAAGGATCGTATATTATGGCTTTAAGAATTTAGTCAAATAGCTCATATTTATGCTCATCAAACCTGCTATTAGAAAATATGCCATTTGAAATGCACAAAAAATAAATAGCAATTATCATGTACAAATATCACAATTGAATGTTACCGTATTCATTAATTATTAATTGCAATTTCTGCATGTTCATTACCGGGGTTCATTAATCATGTCGGAAACCATAATTATGATACTAGGCCTAGATATAAATTGGATTTCCAGTTACCTTTGCATATTTGCAACGTAAAAACTTATTACGAAGATATGGAACGGCCGATATAAAAAGAACATCACAATTCTCATCTTTTTTCTCTCTCGGGATTAACAATTCTTTCAAAATTTGGTAATTCTCGGTTTGAGGGGTTTATATTATTTTGACTAAATAAATAGCATACTATCTTATGCTAAATTGCAATAGAGTATGGAATATGCAATTTATTCCATCAAATGATAAAATAAAAACACATAAATTCGAGGATTATTAATTATGTTTGAAATGTAATTATGTTCACGATGGCGAAAATCATCTATAAAAATAGGTGTGTGTAAGATGTACAGCGCTACTGTGGTGTGAATGTTCATAAATTCATGTAAAGTGGGTAGGCCTACATCATCGGTTTTGCTTAGACTATGCCATAGTCGATTTTTAAAATTAAAATTCATATGCTATTATGTTATACAATATTATTATGAGCGCATACACTTGAACTCAAAAGTATACAGATGTTTATCACAGGTTATGTATTCAATAAATGGCCATAAAAAGGGTTTATATAATAAGTGACAATAAAAGTATATACGAACACGTATTTTATCGAATGCAACATAGGATCTTGACATAATCGGAGGGTTCACTTGTTGAAGAATTCTGATTTTGGGATCTACCGAGTTATTGATCGTGAAACCCGTTCTGGGGGAGCTAGCAAACAGAGGGAATAATATTATGGTCAGTGGCGGCGCCACGGGGGTCATGGGGGGTAAATGCCCCCAGTCAGAACTCTTGCCCTCCCCCTGCTGCCACCCCAGTAAAAACCCAAAATTGCGAACATTTTCCACTTTTTGCGGCAATTTTGCGCAAACTTTGTTGATTTTGCTCCCCCTGAAATTCACTTTGCCCCCTCATTCCCTCAATGCCCCCGCAAAAAAATTCCTGGCGCCGCCACTGATTATGGTGAATTAAAAGGTCAGAATGTGAAAAATCTATCAAATGAATACAAATCGGTGTTTTATGTATAAATGTAATAGCCGATCACATGGTCAAGATACGGAGAAGTGTGACTTTTGCTCCTCCTCGAATCATTTGAAAAATTTTCTTCGTTCAAATAAAACTTCTAGTAGTATTTAAAATAGCCCATTATTGTGAATAGATTTTTGATAACGTTCCTCAAGTAAGCAAATTACAGGCTTATGTTGAAAGTGAAATGCTTGATTATCACAAAAAAGCAATACAGGTAGGCTAACCTTTGTTTAATCGTACATTTGTTAGTGCGCCCATTTGTTGCCCCTGTGATATCATGAATTTTCACTGTTAGTCAGGGAGACTGTGGTCAGCCGTGGGATTTGAATGATTAAAACATCCCACCTACATGTATCTAGATACCTTATATAGGTCCCAAAGAGCAAGAAAAGTCTTGATGGAAAAATCTGAGGTGTGGCAGAGGGCGGCCATCCTGATTTTCAAAATGGCCGCCGTTTTTGATTTATTTTTACTATAACCCGAGTTGCGAATATCCTATGAGGCTAATTTTGGTGGCAATACCCACATTTCCAATACCTAGGAGTCCAATAAACGATCTTGATTTTCAAAATGGCTGCCATTTTAAAATTTTTTACTATAACTTGAGTTGCGAATATCCTATGAGTGTCATTTTAGTGGTAATACCCACATTGTCAATACCAACAAGTTCAAAAAAACATGGTGACAGATTGCTTGGGGTACAATGAGATAAACAGGCATCTGGAATTTCAAAATGGCGGCCATTTATGGTATATTTTCAACAATGACTCTGGCTCTGAATGTCGTATAAAGTTCTTCACCTTTCATGAGAATTATTGCTCAAATGCTTGTAAATTACTACTGAACTGAAAAGGCATGTCTTTCAGTCATTTGTGCAAGTTACTCCGATTGAACACTTCCTTAATACTGAACTTGTTTTATAAGTAAGTCTGTTAAAACAGTATTATACACATTATAGTTCATTACAACTATCATCTTTATCATGTACACATTTTCTTATTCTCATATTTATCTGACTCAATAGAACAGCCATAGTTCAGTCCATTTCTTTGACACTTGCAGCATAGTTGTCAATTTTGTCATGCAGAATTTCCAGAAATTATCCGAGCCATAATGCTGCGGGTCAACTCTGGATTTGGAATGACATTATTGTACCATATCATCGTCTGGTAGTGCGTTCTCATGATAGCTGGTATTTAGATGGCGGCAGACCCTATGAGATTACCACTAAAATGAGACTCATAGGATATTCACAACTCCAGTTATAGTAAAAAGGTTAAAATGGCAGGCATTTTGAAAATCAAGATGGCTGCCAGTCTCATTGTACCCCTAGCAATCTGGCACCATGGTTTTTGAACTTGTTGGTATTGACAATGTGGGTATTACCGCTAAAATGAGACTCATAGGATATCCACAACTCATGTTATAGTAAAAAATGTTAAAATGGCAGCCATTTTGAAATCAAGATGGCTGCCAGTCTTATTGTTCCTCTAGCAAGCTGGCACTACGTTTATTGGACTCATAGGTATTGGAAATGTGGGTATTGCCACCAAAACTAGCCTCATAGGATATTCACAACTCAGGTTATAGTAAAAATAAATATCAAAACGGCGGCCATTTTGAAAACCAAAATGGCCGCCCTCTGCCACACCTCAGATTTTTCCATCAAGACTTTTCTTGCTCTTTGGGACCTATAGCAGGTATCTAAATAGGTGGGATGTTTTAATCATTAAAAATGCACGGGACGATATATCATACCACAGTCTCCCTGAATAGTGTTGTGTTACGAACCGCAAATGACTCAAGGCCAAAATCACCTTTTACCCAAATTCACACGAATGCCCAACAATAATACACTGTTTGATTAAGTTAGCAAGACCTAAGTCTTTAATTGAAAGTAAAATATGATTGGTACATAACAACAATTGCACATACAAAATAATCACACAATCACAATTTTAACTAATCAGTACTTAGCCAGCAGTCTTCTTCTTGGTCATGTGTTGGTGATCATAGAGCTCTTGCAACGTTCTGGACGGCTGATGTATATATCCTTATTCACTTGTCTTGCGAAAATCAGCAAAGTCCATACAGGTTATCCTTCTTCTATAAGCTGCATATCCTAGCAGCGACTGCTATACCTTGTTTAGGACTTTCAAAAGAAGTATCTGCATGTGTAACCATGACTGTTTCAAAATAGCCCACCAAATTCATCGAGGTATCTCCGAGGTTGTGCATTGAATTGGTTTGAATGAGGAATACTACGGGAACCAGCGCCCTTTTGTTAGAAGTCACGCATGAGTTAAGTGGATAACCTCTATTGTACACTTGCATTTATATCCTTGCGTATGAAATCCTCGCACAGAAATGGTGCTGCTTTCTCCAAATACTTAACTCCTTGTGCCGTTCTCCAAACACTTAACTCCTTGCGCAGTTCTCCAAACACTTGGTAAATTTCTTTCACTAATCACCCTCTTTCTCACTAGGAAACAGGCTTCTTTCTGCACTGCTTCACTTTTTTGGCAGATGTGTTGCTTTTATAAACCAGACTCCAGCAAGTCGACAGAAGAATATTAATCATTTGATGGGGAGGAGCACATTGGTGTACTCAAAATCTCCTTCGTTGCTGTATTAAAATAACACATTATTGGCTATGTACACTGGTTCAAATGTACTAGAAGCACAACGATTACCAACACGTAGAAAGTTTATAAACTCTCGTGGTATTCTTCAAAGACCAAACTAAAGCTTCCACCTTTTTATACTCCTAAAACCCATGATCTATTAATAGACCATTCTGTCACATTACAATACTTCCTGTGGGTATTCCCCATGATGTCATATATTCACTTTATATTATCAGGGATTCCCCTAATTTAGAAATGATTGAATTTATTTTGATCAACTTAATGAATGAAAGGGATTTCCTCAAATGTCTCATGAAATATCTTTTAATTTTGTTAACAGAGATAAATGATCAATTTTAATTACTCAGGGCACATCACAATTGGTCCTCTAATTTCCACATCATTAGTAGCTATATGTGTTCAGGACAGCTTAAAAACCTTTTCAGGTTCCACTTGGAACCATTTTTCAACAGTGATATATATGGTCGAATCCAACGAAAAGTGTACACGGCATGTTCAGGGCCATAACTTAAAAGTATTAATCAATTGGTATTCGTTTTTGTATTGTGTTTATTCGCCTTCTTCTTCTTGCGTATGTCAGGAAGAAACAAGATATAAAAGCCAAAACATAAATTTCATTACATTTCAAGCCCAGTACGCATCAACCAGTCCCTGGTGGCTTCATCGACTTCAATCAGGCCGGAGATACCATTCGGTGGTCTATGGAGGTGACAGGATGAGATGATGTGGTCGGCTGTTTGTTCCTCACTACCGCACTCGCAAGCTGGGCTTTCCTTTAAGCCCCATTGGAACAGGTTGGCATTGAAGCGTCCAACTCCACTTCTCAGGCGGTTTAATTTTGTCCAAGCAGACCTGGGTAGATTGAAGCCTGGGATGGTGTCTGTTGGGTCTGTGACAAAGCGCTGGAGTGGTGAGGAAGACTGAAGCCATTGGTCTTTCCATGCCTTAGCTGTCCAGTCCTTGGCTGTCTGGTTAGGCTGTGTCGTCTTCATCAAGACTATTGCTTGCTGAGCAAACGGCTTCCTGGATACCAATCTCCTGCTTTCCCCTCACTGTTCCTAGCTCTTGACAGGGTGTCATGAAGGAGGTGTCCTGGTTCTTCAGATCGGAGTGCTATAGCTACGGAGGCTGCTTTCCTTCTGATGTCCGGCGGAGGGATTCCTGCTAAAAATCGGAAGCTGTTCGGTTGGAGTTGGTCGCAGACATCCTGACACAGTGCGCATTGCTTCATTTAGACCAGTGTCTACCTGGTGGGTGTGGTGGCTCCTGCTCCATACTGGTGCACAGTATTCTGCTGGTGCGTATACCAAGGCCAGGGTTGATGTTCTGAGGGTCTTGGCGCTTGCTCCCCAGCTGGTGCCGGCTAGGTGACGAATCAATGCGCATCTTGCTGTGACCTTGTCCCTTAGATTAACCAAGTGCTGCCGGTAGGTGAGGGCTCTGTCCAGGTTCACTCCTAGATATGTGGGGCAAGCCTCGAAGTTCAGTCGCTTTGACTTGATGGTTACATTGAGTTCTCGGTTGGCTTCCCTGTTGTTGAGATGGAAGGCAGAGGAGACAGTCTTAGCAACACTCAGCTTGAGCCGCCATTGGTAGAGGTAAGTATCTAGGGTATCCATATCTAGGCTGAGCGCTCTCTCGATTGTGTCCCAAGAGTTGCTCGACTTCAGGATTGCCAGATCATCTGCGTATCCATACTTCTTAGCAATGGTATTGGGCAGGTCATGGATGTAGATGTTGAATAAGAGGGGTGCTAGGACGGAGCCCTGTGGCACACCGTTCCTCAGACTGCGTGGTCTACTAGCTTGGCCGTCGCTGGTCTTAAGAATGAAGTTGCGGTTCGAGATTAGCTGCACGATGAAGGACACCATCCGTCTGTCTGGTATGAGCTTGAGGAGTTTGCATATCAGGCCTCTATGCCAAACGGTGTCGTATGCTGCTGTCAGATCTACAAATACAGCACCAGTCTTCTGGTTCCCTTCAAAGCTGTCTTCGATGTCTTGGGTGAGGAGGGTGACCTGGTCCACTTTTGATCTGCCCCGACGAAAACCGGCCTGCTCGTGAGGAAGCTGTGGGTCTACAATCGGGTTGATACGGCTATGGATCAGGCGCTCCAGTAGCTTGTAGGGGATGCAGAGAAGAGAGATTGGACGGTAGCTCTTAGGGTCATCCTTTGGCTTATTAGGTTTGGGCAGTGCGATGACAGTTGCCTTGCGCCAAATCTTTGGTATCTTGCATCGTTTCATACAGGATGACAGGAACTTGCATAGCCAGTTGGTTGCAGCAGAGCCAGCATGATGGAGGAATTCTGGGTGGATACTGTCTGGTCCAGGTGCCTTACCTGCTTTGAGTAGTTTCAAAGCATCTTCTACTTCCTGCATGGTGTAATCGCTGCAGAGATCGGAGGTGGATGGCATCTTCCAAAGATTGGACACTTCCTTCTTGACCCGCCTGGAGTGATCACGGTCAGGGTTGGTGAAGCGGCCGTTGTTCACAAGTACACTGGCGATGGCGTTCGCAGTTACTGGACACTTTCCGGCATTTGGTGTTGATCTGCCTGTCAGGCGGTTGACGGTTTGCCAGGCCCTTCTGCTTGAGTAGGTGAAGTCGATTGATTCCACAGTCTCGATCCAGCGTTCTTTGCGTTTCTCATCCAGTCTTGTGAGGAGAGTGGAAGCGCAGGAGTCAGATTCTTCCTTCGATGGAGCCGAGGTAAAGTCTTCATTCGCCTTGATCATACGCTTCGCGCCATATATAATAAGACCCCTTCTGTGAAAAACTTAGACACAGAGACCCCAAAACATGCTATTTTTACCCATTTTTTCAAAATATTTCTTAAGGTATTTTTAAAAACATCTAAATCAGTTATGAAAAGAAGTCATTGGATTGAATCTAAATTGATTTCCTGAAAGGTGTGTATTCAAAGATTGCCTGTTCAATTTTTCACATATTTGTACATAATTATGAATTTTTTGTGATAATTTTTTGAGTGGTATTTTTTACATTACCTACGAATACAATTTTTCATAGCACTAGATATATCTTTAAAAAATGGAAATCACTAATAAATGCGCAATTGATACAAGCTTTGATATGTCCAATACTGAAATGCATTGCATTCGGATATCTTTATTATTGTGTTTAGCTACCAGAAATTCTAAATGGCACAAAGGTAGGTTTGGTAAAAAATATGCATTACCTCCGAATACATGTTAAAAGCTGTGTCATTTCCACAAAGTGAGAGAATAGTAAACAATAGTTAAGCAATAGGTGCAGGGCAATACACTCTTTATTTCTACCAAGTTTCAATAGCCTGCGCTTAAATATTTCTGAGATGTCAACAATAAAAGCAAGTATTCGTAGGTAAATTTCGGTAACCGAATGTGTACCTACGAATACAATTTGACATCATGACAGTATTGTGAAACACCGCCATTCATGCCAATGCCCATATTGGTACATAACGAAGGCCTGTATGTTTGCTATCAAATCATATGTCAATGAAAGTTGCGAATTCACATACATGCCCACCATGCAAAAGTGAATACGGCTTAATTGTTGAAAAATATGTACTGAAATAGACGATGGTCTGCTCATTTGAAAGAAAAATCAGATTCAAGGAAGATTAGAAGGGGACAAATACTTGGATTTGTCAACTGTCATGTGTGCTTCATTTTAAATGTTTACCGACCTTCTGGTGTCTGAGTAATTTGTGTCCAAATTGATTTATTCGAAGGTAACTTTGACGTTTTCGCTAAGGTTACCTACGAATACCATGACAAAAACGACTGTTCTCATTGTCTCATGATCTAGACAACACAGTGATGGACCCTGGTATAAAGCTAATGGTAGTTGCCCTCAAACGAAAGGCCACAGGACGTAACTGACTCCAAGATGGACTTCGCAAGTCAGCAATAACGGTTTTAAGCGATTTGTGTGCAATTAAGCAAATTAAAGTCACTTTAGTGCCTTTGTTTCTTACTTCAATCCTTCTTTTACCGCTGTGAACCGACATTATTAATACATGATAGGGTCTAAAGTATCAATAAACGCACATAAAGAAACTAATACTTTCAAAGTGCTGTATAAAATGAAGTTTTGATTGCGATATCCACCAAAAGTCTAATTCTTACCTACAAATACTGAAATGTTACTTACGAATACAGCATAATACATGACATGTGTAATGAAGTGTCCCTACCAATGGAAATTAATTGTCAAAAACTTTAAGCGGTACCCCAGGACACTATTATTACCCATATACGGATTCATTCAACAATTATTTATTATGTAAAATTGCTGATTAACTACTTGTATATCAAAATCTTGCTAAAAGCATCAAAATTTTTTTTGATCTAAGGTAATAGCATTTATTCATTTGGACGTACCATCTGAAAGAGATCTAAAACTACCATTTTATTAATTCATTACCATAATAGCAAAATTTAAACCTCTAAACTCAATATAGATATTGTTAAATCGCTCATGTTACCTACGAATACCCGGGTTTTTTCCCATTTTCATTGTATAAAGCGTTAGGTGTATGCGTATAATTCCTAATATTCTTGAAAACATATATCCTACTCGTTCTTATACAATGTGTAAATTGATTCATACTCATTTGATAAATAAAATACAGAAACTGACCTAAACTTCATTTTCAAAAATAAACTAGCATAAATTGACTAAGATCATATTGATCGCGTTATAAAAATAAAACAAATATTTTCTGGTTGAGCTAGCATTTTCCTGACACCCTGTGGTCTACATTACACGAAAAAAGCGTTAATGGGAATATTCCATTTGTTTTAGGTTGATTAGTATTGCGATAGTGAAAGCATCCTAGTGGTATTCGTAGGTAACATTGGGTTTTGATATCACATTTACTATCACACGTCCTGGATTTATTTTTCAAGATTAGTAATGGCACTTTTGGTTCCTATAAGGCCAATATGTCATCAATCAATGGGCAAAAGGAAAAAATTGTGGAGACATTTTTATTTCGGACTTTTATTTTTGGCCCGTGGACACTTTTGGTTGGATTCGACCATATAGTTAAAATTTACCAAAAACACATCATCATAACTTCACGCTCACAACCTACCTTTCAGGCACTGAAACGTCAATATGGAGCCGTAATAGTTATCACAACAAGATGAATCCACATGGTCGTCCTGATCATACAATTAGTTCCGCAAATATTATGAGTGCAGGACCTGGCATCCAACGTTAAATTAACTTATTAACATAGTTACAGAATAGCACAATCTAAGCTTATTGTGATTTACTGATTTAAAAAATATATTTAAATGATTTCAGCAAAAGCAAAAGCATCATTTTACTCAACTATCGATGTAAACAATCTTTGTAATTTCTTTATTCTTCTGTAGATGTGTAGAGTGTATTCCCACAGGAACCATATATCAAGAAACCGTTATAAAGTATCAATCAGTGTATACACTAATGCTTTTTATTCCACATCCTGATTTCTCTGAAACGGTCATCGTCAACGCGTTTTCTATACCTCTTCTACAAAGGATCTACTATAATATCGAGCATCAAGCATTATCACAAGATTGATTAATTAAGAAAATCGTTGCTTCAGAATAATGTCACATACAATACTGAAAATCCACGGAGAATAATGGCAAGATAGTGTGGAAATAAGCGCCAAACCGTTATGACGCTACAAGATATATTCCTTACAACAGGGAAATCATAATGGAGTCAGTAAAAGAAAATAAAAGACATCAAAAGTGACGTTTATCTCAGCTGCGATTTACACTTGTCATTTACCAATAGACAATGAGCTAAAAATCTCTCAAACCCATGCCACAGTTCAATAATCTATAATAGCTAGAAATCATAATGGAGTGAATAAAATAAAATAAAAGACATCAAAAGTGACGTTTGTCTCAGCTGCGATTTACACTGTCATTTACCAATAGACAATGAGCCAAAAATCTCCCAAACCCATGCCACAGTTCAATAATCTATAATAGCTAGAAATCATAATGGAGTCAATAAAAGAAAATAAAAGACATCAAAAGTGACGTTTATCTCAGCTGCGATTTACACTTGTCATTTACCAATAGACTATGAGCCAAAAATCTCTCAAACCCAGTAGCGTAGCCAGCGGGGGGCAGGGGGGGCAGAGTGCCCCCCTGACAAAAAATGAAAGAAAAAAGTGCCCCTCTGACAAAAAAATAAAAGGGAAAATCAGGAGGGCAAAGGAAAAGAAAAGGGCAAGGAGCCCTTTTCTACCGAAATTCAGCCCGAAAATACACAATTTTTCCGCGCTACGCGCGCATATTGCAAAGATTAAGCCCTTTCCATCCTGATAAAGGGCGAAAATAGTGTAAAATACCAATTTTTTGCGCGCTACGCGCGCACATCGTCCCAATAAAGCCTTTTGTCTCTATGTATTGTATGATGCAACAGTAATTTTTTTCGTCTGTGCCCCAAAATTTTTATTTTGCCCCCCCCTGACCAAAAAAGCTGGCAATGCCCCTGCTCAAACCCATGCCACAGTTCAATAATCTATAATAGCTAGAAATCATAATGGAGTGAATAAAATAAAATAAATGACATCAAAAGTGACGTTTATCTCAGCTGCGATTTGCACTTGTCATTCACCAATAGACTATGGGCCGAAAATCTCTCAAACTCATGCCACAGTTCAATAATCTATACTAGCTAGAAATCATAATGGAGTCAATAAAAGAAAATAAATGACATCAAAAGTGACGTTTGTCTCAGCTGCGATTTACACTTGTCATTTACCAATAGACTATGAGCCAAAAATCTCTCAAACCCATGCCACAGTACAATAATCTATAATAGCTAGAAATCATAATGGAGTGAATAAAATAAAATAAAAGACATCAAAAGTGACGTTTATCTCAACTGCGATTTACACTTGTCGTTTACCAATAGACTATGAGCCGAAAATCTCCCAAACCCATGCCACAGTTCAATAATCTATAATAGCTAGAAATCATAATGGAGTCAATAAAAGAAAATAAAAGACATCAAAAGTGACGTTTGTCTCAGCTGCGATTTACACTTGTCATTTACCAATAGACTATGAGCCAAAAATCTCTCAAACCCATGCCACAGTTCAATAATCTATAATAGCTAGAAATCATAATGGAGTGAATAAAATAAAATAAATGACATCAAAAGTGACGTTTATCTCAGCTGCGATTTACACTTGTCATTTACCAATAGACTATGAGCCAAAAATCTCTCAAACCCATGCCACAGTTCAATAATCTATAATAGCTAGAAATCATAATGGAGTCAATAAAAGAAAATAAAAGACATCAAAAGTGACGTTTGTCTCAGCTGCGATTTACACTTGTCATTTACCAATAGACTATGAGCCAAAAATCTCTCAAACCCATGCCACAGCTCAATAATCTATAATAGCTAGAAATCATAATGGAGTGAATAAAATAAAATAAATGACATCAAAAGTGACGTTTATCTCAGCTGCGATTTACACTTGTCATTTACCAATAGACTATGGGCCGAAAATCTCTCAAACCCATGCCACAGTTCAATAATCTATAATAGCTAGAAATCATAATGGAGTCAATAAAATAAAATAAAAGACATCAAAAGTGACGTTTATCTCAACTGCGATTTACACTTGTCGTTTACCAATAGACTATGAGCCGAAAATCTCCCAAACCCATGCCACAGTTCAATAATCTATAATAGCTAGAAATCATAATGGAGTGAATAAAATAAAATAAAAGACATCAAAAGTGACGTTTATCTCAACTGCGATTTACACTTGTCATTTACCAATAGACTATGAGCCAAAAATCTCTCAAACCCATGCCACAGTTCAATAATCTATAATAGCTAGAAATCATAATGGAGTCAATAAAAGAAAATAAATGACATCAAAAGTGACGTTTATCTCAACTGCGATTTATACTTGTCATTTACCAATAGACTATGAGCCAAAAATCTCTCAAACCCATGCCACAGTTCAATAATCTATAATAGCTAGAAATCATAATGGAGTCGGTAAAAGAAAATAAATGACATCAAAAGTGACGTTTATCTCAACTGCGATTTATACTTGTCGTTTACCAATAGACTATGGGCCGAAAATCTCTCAAACCCATGCCACAGTTCAATAATCTATAATAGCTAGAAATCATAATGGAGTGAATAAAATAAAATAAAAGACATCAAAAGTGACGTTTGTCTCAGCTGCGATTTACACTGTCATTTACCAATAGACAATGAGCCTAAATCTCTCAAACCCATGCCACAGTTCAATAATCTATAATAGCTAGAAATCATAATGGAGTGAATAAAATAAAATAAAAGACATCAAAAGTGACGTTTATCTCAACTGCGATTTACACTTGTCGTTTACCAATAGACTATGAGCCAAAAATCTCTCAAACCCATGCCACAGTACAATAATCTATAATAGCTAGAAATCATAATGGAGTCAATAAAAGAAAATAAATGACATCAAAAGTGACGTTTATCTCAACTGCGATTTATACTTGTCATTTACCAATAGACAATGAGCCTAAATCTCTCAAACCCATGCCACAGTTCAATAATCTATAATAGCTAGAAATCATAATGGAGTCAATAAAAGAAAATAAAAGACATCAAAAGTGACGTTTATCTCAACTGCGATTTATACTTGTCGTTTACCAATAGACAATGAGCCAAAAATCTCCCAAACCCATGCCACAGTACAATAATCTATAATAGCTAGAAATCATAATGGAGTCGGTAAAAGAAAATAAATGACATCAAAAGTGACGTTTATCTCAACTGCGATTTATACTTGTCATTTACCAATAGACAATGAGCTAAAAATCTCTCAAACCCATGCCACAGTTCAATAATCTATAATAGCTAGAAATCATAATGGAGTCGGTAAAAGAAAATAAATGACATCAAAAGTGACGTTTATCTCAGCTGCGATTTATACTTGTCATTTACCAATAGACAATGAGCTAAAAATCTCTCAAACCCATGCCACAGTTCAATAATCTATAATAGCTAGAAATCATAATGGAGTCGGTAAAAGAAAATAAATGACATCAAAAGTGACGTTTATCTCAGCTGCGATTTGCACTTGTCGTTTACCAATAGACTATGGGCCGAAAATCTCTCAAACTCATGCCACAGTACAATAATCTATAATAGCTAGAAATCATAATGGAGTCAATAAAAGAAAATAAAAGACATCAAAAGTGACGTTTGTCTCAGCTGCGATTTACACTGTCATTTACCAATAGACTATGAGCCAAAAATCTCTCAAACCCATGCCACAGTTCAATAATCTATAATAGCTAGAAATCATAATGGAGTGAATAAAATAAAATAAATGACATCAAAAGTGACGTTTATCTCAGCTGCGATTTGCACTTGTCGTTTACCAATAGACTATGGGCCGAAAATCTCTCAAACTCATGCCACAGTACAATAATCTATAATAGCTAGAAATCATAATGGAGTCAATAAAAGAAAATAAAAGACATCAAAAGTGACGTTTGTCTCAGCTGCGATTTACACTGTCATTTACCAATAGACTATGGGCCGAAAATTTCTCAAACCCATGCCACAGTTCAATAATCTATAATAGCTCAACAGTTGAGCTCAGGTTGTGGAGTTGAAAAGGTCAAGCACTCAACCTATGAGGGTACAAACACATCGAAGCTACAGTTTGATCAGCTCGTATTCTGCGGGAATTAGGCTTTTATCACTACGCCGAAAAGTAGACCTACATTTAGAGTGTCATAGTTGACCCGTCTGGTCTCTATTGGACGTATTGGACTTGAATGAATAATTTGAGATGCTTCTGGCAAGATGTCACAAGATAATTCTCGAAATAAAATATATTTATAGTTAATAATCCACGATGCTAAAGGCCCGCCGATTACGAGCTGATCAAAGTGTATAGAACTGTGTCCTTATATATTGATGCGTTTCAAATCCAAATGCTAATTGCCTTTATTTCATTGTCAATTTCGAGATTTTATTTTGTTTCGCTTGTTGGAATATATTCTCTTTGTATTGAAGGGTAGTTTGTAATTTTTAGAATTAGAAGTTTGCCCATTCAAATGCTTGTAAGTTTGTCGTAAGGATGCGTCAAAAATGTACAAAACACGATATTGCATCTAATGCCAAGGTCTATTGCCATTTGGTCTAATATCATTTCGTCTAATTCCCGTTTAGTCTATATTCAATTGGTCTATTACCAAAAAGGCTAATTGCCACTAAGTCTAATAATCATATAGTCTAATGTCCATTTAGTCTAATGTTGTTTGGTCTAATAACCGTTATGTCTACTAACCATATAGTCTAATAACCATTTGGTCTAATATTTCTTTAATAACCATTTGGTCTAATAAACGTTTGGTCTAATAACCGTTAGGTCTAATACTCGTATGGTCTAATAACCATTTAGTCTAATTCCATTTCGTCTATTTATTACCAAACTAAATGCTTGTAAGACTAAATGGTTTGTAGACCAAATGGGTATTAGACCAACTGGCTATTAGACCTATTGGTTATAGACCAAATGGGTATTAGACTAAATGGTTGTTAGACTAAATGGTTTTAGACTTATTGGTTATTAGACTAAATGGATATCGGACCAAATGGTTATCGGACCAAATGCTTAAAGGACGAAATGATTATTGGACGTAGTGGATATAGACCTAATGGGTTTAGACGAAATGGATGTAGACGAAATGGATATTATACCAAATGGTATTAGACCAAATGGCAAATCCACATACCCATTAATTAGTTGTAAAATTACCGTATTGGCTATTTTCCAAGTATAACGATAATGTCTGTTTTCAGTTTAGATTATAAGGCTTATATTTATTATGCGTTATGAACAACTTAAACTGCATGTGGGTCGGCCATCAATATCACTAATTATACGGTAATTATACTCAACGAGAACGAACATTCTCATGTATTATTTTATTTTCAGACATTGACCTTGATGTTTGGTTTTTATCGCAAGGGTCTTTGTTGCATTCTTACGTATGTGATAGCCATTCTATTGAAACGATTGTGTTGGGATCGATAATCATAAAAATATATGACAGTGTTGTTCTTACATCACACTTTAGCTTTTGCTTTGAGAGGTCACTCGGTTTGTTAATTCCGTTTTTTAAAGTTGCAAATCTTTTAAAAAGCTAGATTGTCTCAGCAGCAGGGGACATTAGGCTGTCATGTGCATCTAGGTGTAGAGGCTTATCCTCTTATTCCCACTTGAGCATTCTCAAGTACACTTAAAGTGTTTTGGTCTCCTGGTCAAGTCAGTTTTAATTTAGGGGTTGTTGTTATGTTGTTATAGCAACAAGCTCAGTTTTTCTGTCCAGTCAGCTGTCACTTTAGTGGTGTGCAGCCATTCAGGTCTCCCGTCTTATTTTTTAATTCCTTTGTTATGTCCATAGTTCTCCTAGTGATGCACTTGCAATTGTTCCTTCGATCTTGATGGACCAAAAAGTCCCACCCACCCTCCCAAAAGCTGGAAGGGTGATTCAGTAACTAAATATGGTTAAAGATACTCCAATAAAATGGTATGTCCAAATATGCTGCTTTATGCTTAAAAATAGAGGCTTTGTATGGAATTTCTTGAAATCTTGAAGAATATCATTAGTAGATTGTCTCCACTTTCTACTGCGTTTTATAGAAGGGGAATGAATGCTTTGTATGGAGTTTCTTCAAAACCTGAAGAATCTCGTCTGTAATGTCTCCACTTTCTACTGCGTTTTATGGTGTTTGAATGTGTTACGGAGTTTCTTCGAAACCTGAAGAATCTCGTCTGTAGATTGTCTCCACTTTCTACTGCGTTTTATGGTGTTTGAATGTGTTATGGAGTTTCTTCAAAACCTGAAGAATCTCGTCGGTAGATTGTCTCCACTTTCTACTGCGTTTTATGGTGCTTGGATGTGTTAAGGATTTTCTTCAAAACCTGAAGAATCTCGTCTGTAGATTGTCTCCACTTTCTACTGCGTTTTATGGTGTTTGAATGTGTTACGGAGTTTCTTCGAAACCTGAAGAATCTCGTCAGTAGATTGTCTCCACTTTCTACTGCGTTTAATGGTGCCTGGATGTGTTAAGGATTTTCTTCAAAACCTGAAGAATCTCGTCTGTAGATTGTCTCCACTTTCTACTGCGTTTTATGGTGTTTAAATGTGTTACGGAGTTTCTTCGAAACCTGAAGAATCTCGTCTGTAGATTGTCTCCACTTTCTACTGCGTTTTATGGTGTTTGAATGTGTTATGGAGTTTCTTCAAAACCTGAAGAATCTCGTCGGTAGATTGTCTCCACTTTCTACTGCGTTTTATGGTGCTTGGATGTGTTAAGGATTTTCTTCAAAACCTGAAGAATCTCGTCTGTAGATTGTCTCCACTTTCTACTGCGGAGTCTATTCTTTGCGTTGTTGTGCTTTCCTGCTGTCTCGAGACAATTGCATTTCAGTGAAGTTCGTTTTTTCCAGGAGCGATAGCTGACAAATGCCTTTATAGGTCTGTCACACTACGACGGACTGGATCAACGTACATCACCGAATACAAAAATATTTTATTCGGTGGAAAAATCACCAGTCCGGCAGAAGATTCGGTGGGATTTTGGGTCCGATTCCCGTTCGTCTCTCTATGCGTTGTGGCCGCTAATAATCCTGCAGGCGTCTTATATCTGATCGTTCAACGTCCGACAAATGACCGCATTTGGGGGTCCGATTCCCGTTCGTTTCTCTATGCGTTGTGGCCGCTAATAATCCTGCAGGCGTCTTATATTCGATCGTTCAACGTCCGACAAATGACCGGATTTGGGGGTCAACGTCCGACAAATGACCGGATTTAGGGGTCCGATTCCCGTTCGTCTCTCTATGCGTTGTGGCCGTTAATAATCCTGCAGGTGTCTTATATTCAATCGTTCAACGTCCGACTAATGACCGGCGAATCCGTCGCATGTGGCACCAACAGGGACGTCCACCCTATCAGAAAAGTGGGGGAGGAGAGGGTGTTTGAGAGGGTTTTTGACCCCTTAGAGGCAGTGACGTAGCAAGCACTTTTTCAGAGGGTGAACAAAGTGGGGAAAGACAACTTTTAAGGAAAACTTTGACGAAAATGGCCAAATATTGGCTAATAAGTACAAAAGGGCTACAAATCTTATATATCAGGGCAACCAGCGTCCGGGGGCAATAGAGGTGAGAAACATTTGGACAATGAAGGCCCAATTGAAGCCATTTGTCATTTTTTTGGATCAATTTTAGCACTATTATTGGGTACTATTTTAGTTTGAAACAGCCGCAAATTGGTGAAACGAAAGCCTAATTGAAGCCATTGAAAAGTTTTCACCATTATTGTATAATATAAACAATATTGTTTTAAAAATAACACGTGGATGTCCATAGCAGAAGCAAAAAGGAAGACTTGTCCATTTTTCAAAATGAAGGTCCAATTGAAGCCATATGCATGGGGACTGTAGGGCCTATTTACATTATTAGGCCTAGGCCTATTGTGTAAAAATTTAGTTTTAAAAATGGAAAATTTGGAAAATTGTTTTTGGTACATCATTTTTACACTATTATTGCCTTAAACATGTTAAACAAAAAACAAAGAAGGCCCGAACTGAATTTGCAAAATTTAAAATGTTACACTGGTCCACTGACACTTAGATATAAGACTTCAGACTCGTAATTTCAGGTAAAGCATGCATGGATTGATATGTTAAAGTCAGTAATAGACCTAAGTCCGTCTTAAATACTGACTTTGGGGACAAAATGTCACGGGCCCTACATATCGACGGGCCGGCAGTAATTTTCACAGGCTTTTGGGCCAAGGACCCACCTTTAAGCACTGCCTATAATAATCACAGGCCTATACTTAGGCTTACTGCTATCCTGGGCCTACTCAATAACGTACAATTTAACTTTTTCTCTTCTTTTTTCTTTCTTGTCAATCACTAAAACTGGTAGGAATTTGATATCGCGTCCTCTACCCTTCAGAAAGTGCCCCTCCCCCTACTACTTACATGCATGGACCTACGTGCAATTTAACTTTTTCTCTTCTCTGTTCAAATTTTTCTCACTTTCTATTCTTTTTTTTTCTCTCCTTTCCCCCTTTTTTCTACTTGTCAGTCACTACTAAAACTACTGGGGGGATTTGATATTGCGTCCCACACCCTTCAGAAAGAGCCCCCCCCCCATGATCGATGCACATGTTCGCCATAGGCCTACATCCGGCACAAAAACCTGCGAAACCTCCCAAACACCTGCGGTATATAAACGAAAGAATAACGAACAAACCAATCGAATATATACAGGATCGTACGAACACACATCGGACAACTTCCGAACATGTGTACCCAGCACACTCCGTTTCAAGTTTTGTGCATGCACAAAACTTGAAACGGAGTGTCGACGGACTAAAAAACATCACCTAACACGAAACGCATTTGGCGGATAATAGCAGGACATATGAAGAACATAAAACGAACATTGACGAACACTAACGGATTTGCTAAAATACCGTCCGTTTCTTGTACGGAAGACCGATCCGGTGTAGTGTGACACTAAGACGGACTGGGTCAACGTACATCATACCGAATATTTGGGGGGTGAAGGCCTCACAGGAACGTGTTTGCAACGAACACGGGCCGAGTGCAACGAACAAAGAACGAATATGAACGAAAGGAGAGCGAACAAACTCCGGCAATATGCAGCACCATACGAACACACATCGGATAAATACCGAACATGTGTATTCGGTACACTCCGTTTCAAGTTTTGTGCATGCACAAACTTGCCGACGGACTTAACGAACATCACCTAACACGAAACGCATTTGGCGGATGATAGCAGGACATAAAAGAACATAAAACGATCATTGACGAACAACAACGGATTTACTAAAATACCATCCGTTTCTTGTACGGAAGACCTATTCGGTGTAGTGTGACAGACCTATTAGCTTTGTTGGATATAGACTAGACGAGCCTGAGAACAGTTATACGTCGAGCATACAAAATCGACTTCTGTTACACTCTGCAATGATCATTCTGTGTTTTAATTCCTCTTGCAAGCTTCTTGCAGTTTGATTATTGTGGATTCAATATTAGCTTTTCAACAGAATGGAGATATCAATGCACTTGGCAGTAGTTTTATTAGCGTCGAATCGGATTCATGACACTAATTCAAACAATACTCAATCCCATCTTGTCGCCAGAAATAAATCAAATACGTGATCTCACGAGTTTGCTAGACGAACAAATGCTACAGTCCGGCTGTCAAATGCAATTTCCGTTCTAGCTTGTTTTTGTTGGTGTCTGAAGTGTTGTTTTTGGTGGATTTTGTTTCTCAAGACAACCAATTTTAGAAATTTGTTTACAGCCTCAAAATTCATCTACTCTAACTAATATAATTTGGAGCTATAAACAAACTAAACCAGTAGCAAGCGATAAAAGGGCACTTTGGACGGATTGCAAAAGATTAACAAGAGTACACAACCAAGAAAAATAAAATGTGAAAATTTGTTTAATATGCGCAATAACATCCAAAATGTAGTTTAAAAAAGACAAAACAACCGACGTTTTGAAAGCATAAACATATCCCTTGGGCTGTCTTACAAGGTAAAAACAACAAGATTATTAAAGCAACCTATTATTAATGAGATTATTATGTACTCTAATCTAACATTATCTAATCTAATCCAATCCAATGTGATGTCATGAAATTCAATGTAATACAATACCATGTAATGTGTAATGTAATTTAATGTAATGTAATGTAATGTAATGTAATGTAATGTAATGTAATGTAATGTAATGTAATGTAATGTAATGTAATGTAATGCGTAATGTAATGTGTAATGTAATGTGTAATGTAATGTAATGTAATGTAATGTAATGTAATGCAATATGTAATGTAATGTAACGTAACGTAACGTAACGTAATGTCAGAGGTCTTACTTTACATATTTGTCATTGTTTTGGGACTGCATGCATGTAAATAGAACGTTTAATGCCTATTGCAAGGAGTCGAGTAGGTGGATTATTTTACCTCCGTTAAATTCTTGACGTGACTAGAAGCTACTAGAACAATAATTCCCTAAGATAAAGTGTAGCCTACAAATTACGTGTAAGTCAAATGTCAAAACAAACGTTATTTAAATGTTTGATTAATATGAAACTTTACAAAACAGATTTGCAACGACATAAACCAAATTTAATACAACTGAAGCTGAACCGGATTGTACATAAAACGTGACCCAAGAGTTGTAACTGCAAACATGGTGAAGCCATCCGGTCGTCTGTTGGCTAGACAGCCAGAGCTTTATCCTACTAAGGACGTGACTTCCTTAAACTTTCTATACACGGCTATTGAACACCCTGTTTTGATCGAAATTATATATCTATAGGCATGTTCAGGGAGTGGGCAGTGACATTATGAGATTTCCCTGCTGTTACATGTTGTTTATCAAAATAAAAACCATTTATGTTTTTAGGCGAATGGGAGTAGTGAATCGTGACTTAACATTAATTGTTATTTTGCTGCAGGTTATAAATAAGACACGATTCCGTAGTTAAGACCGAGTGAATATCAGTTCGTTGAATATATTTTGCCATTGTATTTATTGGCGCTTAAAGTATAGACACTTAATATTATTTACATACTTTATTTTCCAGTTTAAGATTTACAAGTTGTTGGAATTATGTTCAAATATAAACATGCACCAACATGACCAACGACCAAGTATGTATTATGGTTGACTTTAACTCAGTGTGTACGGTCCCGGGGTACGGTCTGGTTGTTGATCCATCATTATATACGATTACATGCATTATGATACAACAATACCCCAGTTTGCCATTTAGACCAATTACAGCCATAACCTGTTTACATACTGTTACTACAACCTTACCAAATATACCACATTATCGGTACGACATTGACGTTCAATGTCAGTGTTTTTTGCAATCTAAGTGCATACAAAAGATGAATGTTATCAAGTAAAATGTCTAATTTCTCCAAGTTGATACAAAAGGTGAGTCTTATATGAACTCGATGTTAAGGGAAAGATACGGCCGTATTAATAATTGATGGTCATGGAGAACTTCAACATACCGTGGCATATCTTACATGAATGTGTAATAATCACCCTTGGACGTCCTGAAGAGTGTTATTAATATAATCCCCAAACAGTTAAATTTTGGTACCTTTGTCATTGTCATATATGTAAACATAGCCTGCTAGTGGTTCAGCCGAAAGCCGTGTATTTAAGACAAAAATAAGGAATTTACATGAATCTGTAATTTAGATACTGACAGTATCTAAATTAGCTACAAGTTTTCGAATGGGGCTTCAACTTCGTTAATACTACTGTTTGGTTTGGGTTTTTTTGCCAAATTTTTCATTTCAAAAATAACAAATGACACTTTGAATGACTTATCCGTCACTTTTAAGCAATTTATAAACAATTTTGATTTTTTTTTTTTTTTTTCGCTGGGATCACTGGATGGGTCTTTAATTGCTTGTACTGAAGGTTCAAGGTTTGTATGGTATGCGCTCCGTTAGTTGGTAAGACTACGTTAGGTGCATTATTGCATGATTGAAAAACAACAACAATACTACACAGATTGTTACATGTGCCATACTACACACCTCACATTTACCACATCACACACCTTACACGTTTATATTGTGTTTGTTTATTTAATGTTGTTCAATGTCTCGTAAGTAAGCATCATACTAGTTTGTTGTTAATTTATTCTAAATGTAAGTGCAATCCATATTTGACTATTTTATATCTTCACTATGGCTCAAGGACCACAATGGACATAAGTGTACCTTTATCTGTATACTTTCTGTGTTTTTATCCTTGGTATAAACTTGAATAAAGTGAAATTAAATTAAATGAAATTGCATTTGAAGTTCTTTTTTTTTCAGGAGCAATAGCGGACAAAAAATTAATACATCTTCGTTGGATATAGACTAGACAAGCCGAAGAATAGTTGTACGCCGAGCATACTGTAATCGACTTCTGTTACACTCTGCCGATGATCATTCTGTATTTTAATTCCTCTTGCAAGCTTCTTGCAGTTTGATTATTGTGGATTCAATATTAGTTTTTCAACAGCATGGGGATATCAATGCACTTGGCAGTAGTTTTATTAGCGTCGAATCGGATTCATGACACTAATTCAAACAATACTCAAACCCATCTTGTCGCCAGAAATAAATCAAATACGTGATCTCACGAGTTTACTAGACGAACAAATGCTACAGTCCGGCTGTCAAATGCAATTTCCGTTCTAGCTTGTTTTTCTTGGTGTCTGAAGTGTTGTTTTTGGTGGATTTTGCTTCTCAAGACAACCAATTTTAGAAATTTGTTTACTGCTCTGAGTCAGCATTGGGCAATCTTATTTAACTAATCTAATTTAAACGAATTTAAAAAGATTCACAAGAGTGCACAGCCAAGGAAAATAAATGTGAACAAATGTTTCATATGCACAACTACATCACAAATTGAGGTTAAAAAAGACAAAACAGCCGACGTTTTGGGAGCATAAAAATATCCCTACAATTAATTTTTTCTCGGGGACAGCGGTTAGTGGGTTGTGAGCTGTCACTGGGTTTTTAGCAGTTCTCAGTATATAGCATGTTGTATATAATGTATATTAATGAAAAAAAAAGGCCCTGTGGTAGGGCTACATATATTCCTCGGTCATCCATTCATCTGACCGTCGGAGGTCAACTTCTGTTGCGACTTCCGGTCAGATGACCCAATCTCCCGCTACCAACAAAACCAACATCAGTCGGCATTAAAGACCAGTGGATGCTGGTCGCAGGCCACCAACCTCCACAATATAAGTCGTGAGAACTTTGTTAAATTTGTACTTTCTCGATATATTTGTCGTTGTTTTGGGACTGCTTGCATAACCCTTCGTTAAACTCCTAACCTGACTAGAAGCTACTAGACAAGTAATTCCAAAGTTGAAAGTGTACATATTAGGGAGGGATCACTATTTGCGCCATGGGACACGGAGGGTTTTAGGGGGGGGGGGATTTTTTCATTGACTGAGGGCGTGAAATGACCTAATATTGGAGGGGAACATGAAATTATATACAAGGAATGGAGGATTCAAGGGGGACGTGAAATTTCCCCTCGATATGAGGGGGGGGGGCGGGGGATGCGAAATGTTTGTGCTAAAATATATGAAAATCCTCCGTTTCCCCCGGCGTAAATAGTGAATTAGTGATCCTTCCCTTACGTACAAAAAAAATCTGAAAATTTTGAAAACAGATTTGCAACGACATAAACGAACTAAAGCCAATTTTAATACCAACTGAAGCTTACTGAACCGGATTGTACATAAAACGTGACCCAAGAGTTGTAACTGCAAACATGGTGAAGCCATCCGGTCGTCTGTTGGCTAGACAGCCAGAGCTTTATCCTACTAAGGACGTGACTTTCCTAAACTTTCTATAGACGACTATTGAAGACTTTGTTTGGATCGAAATTATATATCTATAGGCATGTTCAGGGAGTGGGCAGTGACATTATGAGATTTCCCTGCTGTTACATGTTGTTTATCAAAATAAAAACCATTTATGTTTTTAGGCGAATGGGACTAGTGAATCGTGACTTAACATTAATTGTTATTTTGCTGCAGGTTATAAATAAGACACGATTCCGTAGTTAGGACCGTGTGACTATCAGTTCGTTCAATATATTTTGCCATTGTATTTATTAGCACTTAAATTATAGACACTTAATAATATTTCCATACTTTATTTTCCAGTTTGAGGTTGAAGTTGTTGGAATTATATTCAAAATCACATTGACATAGTGAAAAGTATCATATAGAACAATATGCACCAACATGACCAACGGCTCGATGATCAGTGTTATAAAGAAACATGTGTAATACTTGCCTTTAACTCTCAACAAACACCACTGGAATAACTGGAATAAAATTGTTTTCCAGTTTAAGATTGAATTTCAGGTCAACTCACATTGACATAGTAAAAAGTATCATATGCCAGAAATATCCACTGACGGCCTTGAATTAATAATGACTAATTCTTGACTCTTTCTCACCAGACTGGAATAACTCTAAAAGTATTATTCTGTTGATCTTAATTTGTAACATCTAAACTGAGCTCAAAAACAAACTTATAATTTTCACAAGGTCCTGTCTTAAAATCCTGTCCATCGAAATGAACCAAAATTACACACAGGATTTTGTCAGTAACCAAGCAGTTATCCAACTGACACAACAACAAAATACACTGACATGGAACAACTTCCTGGACCACATTCACAGCCCAATAATTGGCACCCAGCAACATAAATATGTGTGAATAAGTTAAAGATCCTTGCACAGGTGATAAATAAATAAATTACGTTGTTTTATATAGCGCCTTTTCCGGATCTTAGAGGGATCAAAGCGCTGTAATTTCGCTGCCAAGGAGTAAGTGGAATAGTGTAGAACAAGACCTGTTTCTTGAAGAAAGTGCGTGAAAAGCAGCAAGAAGCACTGTTTCATCCTCAGTGTCAGGATCATGTATGCATTTTTACAGATTTTGTGCTGGGTGCCAAACATTGGGCTGTGAAAGTGGTTTTTTTGCTGCTGTGTCAGTTGGACAACTGCTTGGTTACTGACATGTGCTTTGAGTAGAGTATTAAAGCAGTCCTGTGTGTAATTTAGGTTCATTTTGATTGACAGGATTTTAAAATATGACCTTGTGATTCACAAGGTGTGAAAAATTATAAGTTTCGTTTTGAGCTCAGTTTATATCATTATTAAAATAATCCTTATTTTCGTGCTCCATGAGTCAGAAAAGAAAGAGAGTTTTATTAAATACAAAAATTTTTTTTTTCATTGAGTGAATTTACATTTTAATTGTGTGATCTGAAGGGATTAGGTTGTCATTGTAGGTGCCCCACCAAATGGCAAGACGTGCACTTTTATCTCTTTCAAAACAGGTAGCATAGTCGGAGAGTTATCCCAGTATAAAAATACCAAAATCAGATTTTGATGATTTCTTAGATTTTCTGATTTAGTAAATAACTGATATTAATTTGAGCTGACCTTGGATTTGGACTAATGTTGGCTAAAATGCGATTTCTTCTGCATATATTTAATATTAGATTTCTGCTGAGAGAAAGTGCATAGTTTTGCGAGAGAGAAAGAAGGAGAGAGAGAGAGAGAGAGAGAGATACCATGAATGCATGAATTCTTTATTATTATCTCCTGTCTATGTTATCATAGAGTTAATCTAATCTTGAATGGAGATCCAGCACAATAACTGGCGCTTCCATAAAGTAACTTTTCTTTGGTATATCAATTCTAGCTCTAAGCAAAGCCATCGATTTATTGTTTCTGAAAAAAATATCAGTTACTTGTACGAATTGCAATTGGAAGATTTTTGGTTTGAAAGGTTTTGTCCCTTGATTTGTTCAATTTTATTTGAAGTTCGGTTTATACAAATACAGATTCGTAGCAGATAGATTAGACGAATTTGAGAATAGTTGTACGCCGAGCTTAATCATGATAATGAAATCGACTTCTGTTAGATGATCATTCTGTATTTTAAGTTCTCTTGCAAGCTTCTTGCAGTTTGATTATTGTGATTCAATATTATTAGCTTTTCAACAGAATGCTGAGAATGGCGATATCAGGAGCGTAGCAAGCGGGTAGACAGAGTGGACGAAGTCCAGAGGCCCAAGGGTTCAGGGGCCCGAGCAAAAGCGAAATAGGGCCGATAAAGGAGATGGTAAAGGGGCCCACATTGCTCCGGCCCCGAGGCTCTTGCTACGCCCCTGGGGATATCAATCCACTTGGCAGTAGTTTTATTAGCGTCGAATTGGATTCATGACACTAACTCAAACAATACTCAATCCCATCTTGTCGCCAGAAATAAATCAAATACGTGATCTCACGAGTTTGCTAGACGAACAAATGCTACAGTCCGGCTGTCAAGCGTAATTTCCGTTCTAGCTTGTTTTGCTTGGTGTCTGAAGTGTTTGTGGTGGTGGATTTTGCTTCTCAAGATAACCAAGTTTAGAAATTTGTTTACTGCCCAGTCCTCCTCAGTCAGCGTTGCATTGGGCAATCTAATTTATCTAATCTAGTCTAACCTAACCTAACCTAACCTGACCAATCTAACCTAACCTAATCTATTATAAGATTAATCTAATCTAATATAATTTAGAGTTTGGAGTTATAAAATATGCGAAACAGTACCAACTGACCAGGGGCACTTTGGATGGATCAAAAAGTGTACACAACAATAGAAATAAATGAAATATATGTCAACAACATCTAAAATGTAGGTTTAAAAATACATTAATACACTTAATATTATTACTTTATATTCTAGTTTGAGACCGAAAAGTTGTTGGAATTATATTCAAAATCACATTGACATAGTGAAAAGTATCATAGAACAATATGCACTAACATGACCACCCCGGCTCGATAGATATAGAGGATCTTGTTATAAAGAAATATGTATAATACTTGACTTCAACTGACAACTAACACCACTGGAATAATTGGAATAAAATTGTTTTCCAGTTTTCAGGTCAACTCACATTGACATAGTGAAAAGTATCATATGCCACAAATATCCACTGACGGCCTTGAACTAATAACGGGTAATGCTTGACTCTTTCTCACCAGACTGGAATAACTTTTGTTACGAGTCGTTCATGACTCAAGGCCCAAAACACCATTTTCCCAAATTCACTTTAGAATGCACAACAAAACACACTATCTAAGTTTTTAAGCATGATTTAACAATAATATTGTGAGTGAACATAAATACATATACAATTAGTCAGCATTAATTAATGTTTAATAATTTACTTAGCCGCAGGCTTCTTCTTGTTGTTGATTGTGCAGTTCTATTTCTCGATGTTCTTGATGTATATCCTGATTCACTTGTCCTGCGAAGATCACTGTTCAGCGAAGTCCACTGAAGACTTTTATATTCTTTGCATAAAATCTTCGCATAGTTGACTATCTCCAAAGTGGTGCTATTTTCACCATTCACGCAATATAAGAAATGTGGAAAGTCTCAACTTTTGGGGCAAACATTATTTCAGGTATATTTTATTAAATGTCATAGCAGTATTAAAACACTGAATTGCGACACAATTTACAATTTATAAACATCAAAATTTACACATTAATTAATACAACATAAAAATATATATCTTTGTACAATTTCAAAGTAATATATTACTACATCAAAAAAACATATTTAAAAGAAAAAGGAATTATAAAAAACACAATTTAAATCAAATTCATAAAAAGTCAAAGAGGTAAGAGTAGTGCACTGGTAGGGAGCTCAATTATTGCACACAAAAAACTTTCATATTGATTGAATTTTATAATGATACATGAATATTGCACACTGCTTTGGTGAAATGTTTTCACTGAGAATATACAAGCTATTAAACTGTACTTTAATAAAAGTTAAAGGACACGGATGAAAATAATGCAAACAGCTAGCACAACAAAAATAAGTAATTTAGGAAGTATAGGAGGGTAGTTCATTTAAAAGACTGGTAAGATAGGGCAGTGGGCTGTTCTTGAATCGGTCAGTTTTGAATCGGTATGGTTTGAATTTTGCTTGTTTCCGGAGTTGCATACTTGATCTGAACTTAGAGCAGGGGAACCACCTTGAGAATCTTTCAGAGCTGCTAGCTTTGATAGCAAATTCCTTGCAGATATGAATTCTGCGGTCCACAAGAGATTGAAGGTTGAGGACTTCCAATGCATCAGAGTAGGTTGTATAATCTGATGAAAGGATGCAACGGCATACACGCTTCTGAATCTTCTCAAGGTGGTTCACCTGCTGCTGAGTGAGGCCAGTACTCCAGAGTGGTGCAGCATACTCTAGACATGGGCGGACATAACCTTTGTAAACGGTAAGGAGATCTTCTTTGTCAAGCCCGGCTCCTTTCAGTTTTCTGAGCATGAACAGCTTTCTGTTGGCCTTAGTGTACATTGTATTTACCTGACCCTCCCACTTCAAATCCTTATCAATGATAACTCCTAGTAGTTTGACCTTATCAACAACCACAAGATTCTGACTAGAAATACGGACTTCCACGTTGGGAGCAGGTTTTCTACCAAAATGGACTTGCATGACCTGACATTTTGTAGGCTTGAGCATCATCTGATTATCAACAGTCCATTGGTGCAACGAGTCCAGGCTTTTCTGGATCTTACTAGGTTTCCCATGGCCCCTGTTTTCACCTATGGTCAGATCGTCGACATATTTCCATACGTGGATGTCCGATTTCTTGTCATTCTCTTGGGCACTGTTGATAATACTTAAAAATATTATTGGGGCCAAGATTGTACCTTGTGGAACCCCTCCCAATAAAGTTTCCCATTCAGACAGACTATTTTTATACTTAACTCTTTGTTGCCTACCAGAAATGAAGTCGGCCACCCACTGCACAATAGATGGTGACACACCCATGCTCAGGAGATTTGAAACAGCAATGCTGTGGTCGATGACATCGAAGGCTTTTGAGAAATCTGTTAGTACCAACGTACTGATTGTACCAGATTTCTCAGCCTCCGAGACCAACTGGTGGTAAACATCTATCAAGCAGTGGGTAGTCGACATACCTTTCTGGTTGCCATATTGCCTCTCATCGACCTGGGATTGAATAGAATCAACAACAAATTTGGAAACCTTGCCTTCAGCTATTTTGGCCAAATTTGATGTAAGTGACACTGGTCTTAATTTGTCAATTTAAGGGGGTGTCGTCTTCGGAAGCGGGATGACATTTGCTTGTTTCCACTGTGTTTATGATGTCTGTGACAGGTGAGCTAAGCTCGTAAGCAAATTCTTTTAAAACCTTCTGAGGGATGTTATCAGGGCCACCCGCTTTCGAAACCGACACCTTCTTCAAGTCACCATAGATCTCCCATGGCTGGAATTGAGGGGAGGATCTTTACTCGGGAGGTAGGCAGGCAATTCATCACAATTGAGGGCTGTTGAACTTGGGAAAAACTTGCCAGCTGTTTGTTGATAGCATTAGAAACAGCAACATGATCAACAGGGTCTACACCCGGCACATGGATAGTGGGGTTCGATTTATTCATGTTGGCAAATGATCTTATTTCTTTGTGCCATTTACCAGGTTCAGTCTTTTGCAGATACTTGACTTTATTTATATTATGACTATGTTTAGCTTTCTTGATTTCATATATGACTTGATTCCGCAGTTTATTAAATATACATTTGTCCCCGAGGCAAATGCTTTCTGCCTTCTCTGAATAAGATTCTTGACTCTGTCCGTCATCCAGGGCTTATCAGTGGAGTGCAGTCGGACAGTCTTTGTTGGAAAAGACGAGTCAATACCCTCATTCAGAGTGTGATAGAAGGCATCAGCCTTGGATTGGACATCAGGAGCATTGTGAACATCTGACCAGGATTGTTTTTGAATCCATCTACCAAACTCACACATTTTAGAATCAGTTATTGGTTGAAGAGTCTTGTATTTCAACGTGTTCAATGGTTTGGAGTGCTTGGGTACTAAGCTGATGCATTGATGGTCACTACGGCCAATGGGAGCAAAGTGAATTGGTTCGCAATAAAGGCTCTCCACATTGGTTATGACAAGATCAAGGATGGCATTACCTCTGGTGGGTTTAGTGACAATCTGCTTCAGCTGATTACCCGAGCATAGGGGCTTGATGTTAGATCGATTAAAGTCACCTAGAATCATGATGGCAGCTTGCGATTTGCCAGTTCTTATTTGATCAACAGCTGCTATCAAATGGTTCACCAGAAGATCGTGGTTGGGAGAGTCTATGCCCTTAGGGATATAAACTGCAGCAACAGCGATGTATGGCGCTGCTCTCGCCATGTTTGGATGCTCCAGCTTGATCCACATAACTTCAAGTTCTGAGGGAACAGATATTTCTTCCATTGGTTCAGCTTTGATATTGTCTTTGACATAAATCAGCACACCGCCTCCCTTTGTATCTTGACGGCACTTACTAAAAACATTGTATTTCTCCAAGGCATACTCTTCAGGTGCTGAATCTGGTTTTACCCAGGATTCAGTAATAACAGCTACGTCAGTCTGATTGTTATTTAACAACTCGGCTAGCTCATCCATCTTGTTCATGACTGACCACGCATTGGATAGAAAAAATCGTGGCAGAAAGGATGACTTTGGATTTGAGTCATTAGTACTGTTGGTGGCCACGGGGTGGACACTGGAGGTGCTCTTAGGGATGCGAGTCAGAATTTGTGATCTTTCAGCAGCAATAGCATGATGATGATAGGGACGAGGGTCACTCTTTGAGTATATAGTACCAGTACATGATGAGAGTCTATCTGAAATAATGGTACGGATTTGTCTTTGTTTATTTATACCTGCACGACAGCCTCTCCTTCTTGTTCTAGCTATACCCAAGGATTTTATATTGGTCCATTGTTCTGGAGGCAATGAAGTCTTGGTGCCATTATTAGCAGGGTTTAGCTTGAGGAGTTGTTGGGATGTGTACTTGGCGATGCACATCTCGTATAAATGTAAATAGTTCAATCGGTGCAAAATTCGGCAGCCTTAGTTGTGTGTGTGTAATTTTAAGCTTACATGGCAACTTTTAGATGATTTTTTTTGGATATCAACCCCAACCAGATATTCGATTTTCGGACTTTGTTTTTCTTTATAAACATTCTCGTACAAACCATTCTTCCATACATTTCCTTGATTTAAAACAACACGATTCTCGAAAGGTAGCGTAAATTGACTTTAGTGTTATCGTCATTGGTGCGGTTTTCGGATTTTGTTTATATTTATAAATTAGGGGTTCATTCATATATTTTCATGACTAAACGGTTGTTTATGCCCGAGGGCCGCTTGCGGCCCGAGGGCATAAACAACCGTTTAGTCATGAAAATATATGAATGAACCCCGTTCATACATACCAGAACATTTTGTGATTCTTATTTCATCAAAATAATAACAAAAGATAACAAGGAACATCATAAAAAACGATGAATTTCCTTCGTTTTCATTTCCCCGAGATCGCACATCCGGGCCACCGGGCATAAACGCTATTTATGCCCGGCTCTCGACCAATCACGCGCGCCGTTATATAGCGAGTATGTATGAACATTCATTCTTCTATATAGTGGGTATATATATTTCAACTGGAACAGTCCGTTATAATATAGCGTGACTTCCGTAATTTTCTACACAGCCAATGAAGACCTTGTTTTAATCAAACTGATATATCTAAAGGCTTTGCAGGAAGCGGATAGTGAAAGTATGAGATGTCCCTGATGTTACATGTTGTTTAACAAAATAAGAACCCATTATGTTTTTAGCCGAATAAGAGTAGTGAATCGTGTCTTAACATTAATTGTTCCAAACTTTTAAAGTATTATCTTGCTGCAGGCAGGTTACATATAGAACCGAGTGACTAACTGACTATCAATTCGTTGAATATGCCAGTGTATTTATTGAAGCTTACATTATACTAGACACTTGGACGCAATTTATTTTCCAGTTTAAGACTTACCATGCTAATCAGTCAGTTGTTAAAATTATATTCAAAATCACATTGATATATAGTGAAACGTATACACGCACCATTGGCTCGATAGATATAGCGGATCTTGAAATAATTATGGGTATTGCTTGATTCTAAGTCACAAGAAACATCACAGGAAACTTAAGGCATTAAAAATTTGTCTTATTTTGCAATCTCACGAAAAGTATTTTATTCTTTTGAACCAATGCCATAAAGTACAATTTCCATCCAATTTTAATTTTGCTATTCTTTACTCAAAATACCGAAATGCTTTTAGTAATAACAGTCAGGAAAGGTTTCTGTCCAACCTAAAGGAGAAATAACAAAGTAAAGGGAATTAAATCCTACTGGCTATTTTGGCTGTTTAACATTGAGTTCTCATGATAGGGACTTATTTTCTGAATACGACATTATATTAACATTGCTCTGTTGACAAGCACAACCAATTTGGCAGGTGTAAGCTTGGACATGTGAAAACATTACAAATATGCCAAAAAAATCAGGTTTAAAAAATAACCAATTTCATATTATAAGATTGTACATTATGGATTGGATTTTTTTTGGTAATGTCTACATGCATAATATTAGAATAATCAATATTTTCGCGCTCCCGTGGTGCAGTTACAAATGAAAAAGAGTTTATTACATCCGAAAATAGCTAAAATCTAATTTTGTTCAATAAGTGCATTCACATTTTAATTGTGTATTCTGAATGGTTTAGGATGTTGTGGTAGGCCCCCGCCAAATGGAAAGAGTACGTTAGGTGCACTTTTGCCTCTTTGAAAACAGCTTAATTATAATAGCAAGCATAGTCGGTGGACTACAAGCTCCTGTACTATTGAAAAGCTTTCTAGAAAATGGACTGTGGATATGCGCGCTTGACATTTGCTCGGGTATTATGCTGTGGGCATTACTCTATGTCAAATCAGGGAAGTGCCACTAGAATCACTGGTCAAATAGAGCATTGTGTTGATCCAGCAATCATTACACTTATTTACGATAAGATATCACCGTTTGGTCTCGTGATTTGCTTTGTGATTTTTGTCAAATTTTGTCAAATTTTGTTTAGTATTTACAAAACAATCTTAGTATGGCATTCAGTGACAAATAAGTTATGCTATTAGGCCAATAAAAGCTTTTTAGTATATTATAGTAGGCATACATACTATTACTATAACATTTCCGAAGATAACCCATTATCAATACGACATTGAAGTTCAATGTGTGGTTTTATGCATTCCAAATATGATACAAAAATGAATCATATGAAGTACAAAGGAAAAAAGGAAATAATATGGCTTAATAATTGATGGTCAAGTAAAACTTCAACATACAGGGTGTCCCAAAAATAGAGGCCCCTCATTGCGCCCTCTTTTTCTCCTATTTCTGAAAAGTTGATCAAATGTATTTTGGTATGTAAAGAAACCTTAAATCGTTAGCTTTAATAAACCAAAACAATTATTTCAACCGGCTCACAATTTTTGAAGATATGCCCTCTTTAAGAAATGTACCCGTTTTTCACTCTGTCCACGGATAAGGTTTAGCTACATCAAAGATTTAAACGAAACACACGGTTAATGACATGGATAGATGGATCACCAGCTAGCTTCAAACATCTTCGCAACCCCGTATTACTGCTGCATTCGCAAGTATCCGGCGCACAAGGATGGTACGCAATGCAATTGATGCAATGAGGACTAGGGCTGAAACCAATATTCGTCAAGGAGGCAACCAGGTAGAGAGCATCACAGAGCATCACAGTAAACTCGCTTCAAAAGAACCAAAGACAAACTAAGCAGCCCTTTTCAGGGCTACCTTTTATTCCAAAAAGAGAAATGACTTATGTTGTCAATAAAACAAAAACAAGAAACAATAAAGTAAGAAAGTAAGAAACATATTAAAACAAAGAGGCATAAAATAACCGAGAAAAACATAAGTAATTGCAAGTATAGCAAAAGAAGTCCCATCCCACATCATTTTCGCCCAAATTAATGACACTTAACAAAATCCATAACCAATAAGCCTACCGGTAAAGCCCATTCCCTAAAATAAAGTTGTTATTTATAAAGTTATCATCGAGGAATGTTTTATATTCATGCATGATATATGCACTTTTCAATCTTTGAAGTAGCCAAACCTCCTCCGTGGACAGAGTGAAAAACGGATACATTTCTTTAAAAGAGCATATCTTCAAAAGTTATGAGCCGATTGAAATAATTGAAGCTAACGGGTAAAGGCTTCTTTACATACCAACATATACTTGATAAATTTTTCAAAAATAGGAGAAAAAGAGGGCGTAATGAGGGGCCTCTTTTTGGGGGGACACCCTGTACCATGACATGTCTCACATGAATGAGCAATAATCACCCATGGACATCTTGAAGAGTGTAATTAATATAATTCCAAAAATAACTAATCAATTCAATCAGCGCATTCACATTTAATTGCTTGCACTGAAGGTTCAAGGTTATTTAGGTAGGCGTAGAATGTAGGCATGTACCCCTCACACCCCGGACACACCCCGGACACATCACACACAAACCCCAACCCCCACCCCACCCGACGTAGATAAGCATCATAATAGCACTATCATTACGATTCTATATCATCAACAGGTAGCACTTCCGATCACATGCAGTCAGCATGGCGTATTGAAGATTATCTATTTTTATTATTCCCAGGTACCGCACGTACCACACCAATATCGGAAAAATAACATTACTATAATGGATAACAGGAGTTTCATGAATATTGATTTTGATTTGATTTTCTATATGATACAATTTTATTCATCCCGCGAAAGGTCATGATATGTCATGAAAACAAGGAAAAAGACACACAAAACACACCTTGAAGCTTCTCTGTATTCCAGTGAATTTACAGAACACTCTCCAAACCAAATACCGGAGAAAAATGAAAGGAAGGGGGGGGGGCATACAAGTTTTAATCGCAAAACTTATCTGCGCCAGATATTAGTATTCTCAGCATCATATATTAGATTTGCTGATTTATCATACCGAAGGTGCATTACAGCTGATGATGACCTTGGACTATCCTTTGCTAAAATGCGACAAGGAAAGGCCACAAACCTGAATGTTATTTCTTGCGGCTAACTTTAATATTGAATTTTTGCTGAGAGAAAATGCGTTGTTTTGTAACAAAGAGGGGGGAGAGAGATGGAGATAGAAAAGGAGCGGGAGGGAAACGTTGAGCTTCATGAAATCTGGAATCCTGTAATACCTAATCTTGTTATTCTAGAGTTAGCATAACCTTGAACGGAGCTCCCATATGAATAACACCAAGTACAATGCAATTAATAATAATAAATAAATCCAGATTTATTTAAGCCATGCATATCGAGGGCTCAATACAACACTATCTCATCTACATTTCTGCCATTTTGAGAAAATTGTGTTTTATGAATTCTGGCATCATAGGCCTTTGTATATAAGGCTATGTTTACTTGTATGTAGCTTTACCGTAAAAACTCGATGGTTAACATGTGCTTACTATCGAGTGCTTTTAAAGCGTGCAAACACGAAGAGCCCCATCTACAAAAGTGTACAGGGTTTTGAACAAATCATCGATACACATAGTTATATACGAACAAATAAAACCTGCACATGTGTGTCTCAATCCCATTAGCTCAGTAAAGCGCCGGACTTTGGTACAATTTCATGTACCAGCGCTCGATAGTAAGCATATAAGTTAACTATCGAGTTTTTACGGTATTGTGGCTGAAAATGGACATATTATTTTTTTCACTGGAAAGCCTATTATTTTCTAAAAATTTTTTGATCATTGTTACATGCCTCATAGTGTTGCCACCTGAGATGGTGACTATTTTTCTACATCAAATCCCGAGCTATTGCTACATTTTGTATATTGTTTTTTACTTTTGATTTCTCTAAATGCGAAAGAGCAATTTTTGTCCCATTGCAGTTTGTGAAGAAAATGGCCCAGATATTACTGACACTATACCTGTTGGCATTAATGTTTCGTAGCCTGCACACATTTAGAAAAAGATGGATTTTAAAATAGGAATTGGAATGAAACGAAGGAGTAAAAGTCGTTATTTTATATCGACCAGCTATAGTATTATTTGGGGCGCGTTAGCTGCGATGATAAGTTTACATGATAAATATCGAATATTTGGATTAAAGAGTAAAATAGCAGACCGGTATCTTACCATGCTGACAGCAATCCAAGTCGTCAACACAGAAAGATGACAATGGTTTATTGATAAAACTTGAAAAGTAATCAAATATTGTTATGATCTTTATGTCAAATTCGCAAGATCAATTTGGATCCGGGCAACACGTATGACTTTTAAACGTCATTTCTTATTTGTTTTCTTGATGCTTAATATTTAGTTACCCAACATATGTTTGCTCGTAATCGATAAATTTAATATGTTTGAAAATTTAGCAAATGTGCTACTCAAGACATCGCATTACATGCTAAGATTTTAAAAAGGGGGAATTAGCATTATAATACCCTTTTGCATTCTGCAAGAAAACGTGCATGTAATTGGTAATGCTACTCAAGCACTACAGAGACAATCTTTTTATAAATCCCCTAGCATAAAGGTGAGTGTAATTAAAGTAGCCGAAGGCATGCTGAACTAAGACTCAGACCCTCCCTTGACATGTCATTGGCTAGTTCTGCACTGAATGCATTGGAGAACCATGTGTCGTGTTAACATTCTGCAAGATTTATCAGCCAACAATTGTTGTTCTATACGTTTGAGCATCGTCTTTGGTCTGAGTCATCTGATATTGTATCAAGTTGTATTGTCGACGGGCATTACTATTGTGTCGAAACGTACCGATTAAGTAATGTAGCTATTATTAGCATTGCTTATTCCGTTCAAATGGAACCGAGTTCCATGTTTTTAACGACTTATAAAATTATTGTCCTCTATTGAGTGTGGTGCCTAATTTAATTGGATTCAGTTGGTCTTAACAAAGTGGTGAAGGTATTTTAGACATTTTTAGATCTCGATAATGATCGAAGGTACAGCCACGTGTAAACACAATAATCAAGCAATGGAAACACAATGAACCAACATGTCTTTTTAGATGGCATAGTTCCATAACCTCCAATTAAAATCATCACTCAAAAGTTGATCTCGTGTTGTGGAATATGAGTTTTGGCTTAAAAACGCGTTTCAATGTCATTCGATTAATATTCACGCATACTGTAGTTACAGAACTGTGTCCTTAAGATTGGAATGCTTGAAATCCAAGTTGATGATAATTCCCTCGATACTTTCAAAATACGAGCTGCACGTAACGTGAAACACCGTGACGTTCGATAGCGTTATGATCCATGCTCAGACTACTAATGAACAATTTGCTGTAACATGTATGGGTCATTACTTAAACTAGTTTAGCGGCAAGAAAATGCAGCTCGAATTACAAGGTTTTCTAATGTCACTTGCGTGTATTTGAACGGGTGTGTTGGGTGGTGTTTGGTTGTGGGGTAGGGTGGGGTTTTATGGTTGAGGGGCTTTTAAAATTAGTTTTGTTATTTTGGCATGTTCGTCAATTAACTAATATTTACACTGAAAACAAAAACATGAACTCACGAAAAAAAGACGTATCTTTACGAAGGGTCCCTGTAGTGAGTCCCTGTTCCTAGTACCGATCGTAAGTCATTTTAGTGAAATGGATTTTACGATAAGTCGTATATTACGATCGATTTTGAGACTTACGAAGCTTCGTAAAGTTTAGTGAAATGGACCCCTGTGTGGGAATAGGGATTGAAAGTGTTGGTAGATGAACAAAGCTGTATCAGTGACATCACGATGTGGAGGGGAATGTCTACTTTTGAGAAATTTTGAGTCTTGAGAGAAAGGACTGGACGAACAAGAACGAGGTATAGAGACTGGTTAAAGGGTGTTGTAAGTGATGTCATATACAAGGGTTGGATGAACAAGAGCCAGGTATAGAGAAAGGTGAGACACTGGTTAAAATGTATGGTAATTGATGAGTCATATACCAGTGTTGGACGAACAAGAGCCAGGTAGAGAGAACGGTGAGACACTGGTTAAAAGGTGTGGTAAGTGATGTAGTCATAGTCATATACCAGAGTTCACTCTTAGAAAAAGGGTGCTAAAAGGGTTCTTCGCTTGTCCCGTATTATGGAACCCTTTAGGGTTCTCAAAGGAACCACTACAGATTCTTAAGGCACACTGGGGAATCTTTGTAGGTTCGCTGTGCGCGCTATAAAACCTTTAAAAAGGTTTTATAGCGCGCACAGCGAACCTAAAAGATTCCCTAAAAGGGTTCCATAAAGGGTTCCTAGATTTTTGAGGTTCAAGCGCTTGGGTTCCATATATGGGACAAAAAAGGTTCTAATTGGCACCTTTTTCTAAGAGTGTTGGACCAACAAGACGCAGGTAGAGAGAACGGTGAGACACTGGTTAAAGAGTGAGGTAATTGATGCAGTCATATACCAGGGCTGGACGAACAAGAGCCAGGTAAAGAGAACGGCGGATTTGAAGAGGATCATTATGAAAAGCATAAACCTTCAGAGCAAATGAAGTGTGCATGCATTCTTTGACTAAAATAGTTTTAATCATAAAACCTTGCTTCTTGATAAAACAAGCTCCTACTACGTCATTTATTGTCATCACAATTAACGACATTTTATACAAACCATAGGAAAAAACTAACAGGTTTTCTATCACAAACACAGATGCAATAAACCTGTCTTTGTTTTAATACGTGTCTACATTTTTACTAAAACGTTTCACCTTTCTATGCTGTTCAGGTTGTCCCATCTTTTATCCATCCGGGTACATGCGAACTCCTATAGTTCTGTACACCGACTGTAGTCACTGTACTTCGCAAAGCATATATTTGCCATGTGATGATGCTGACTTAATTTGTAGAACTCATCTTATGCAATTCTTTATATCTTGCTCTTCAGGATAATATTATCACATTCAATATTTACCTCACGCACTCCTGATCGACTGTAAAATTAATATATATCACAAAGCTGCAAAAACACAAATTAATTAACGTGTATCTTGTAGCCAAACTGACGGTAACATCAAAATAACCTCATTAATAACTTCATCAGTATCATTAGCATAGGTAATTTATAACGCGACAACGAAAATTAGATATTTTACTCTCCACTGGTTACAATCAACATTGCAATAATAAAAAAATATATTGTTGTTATTAATATATTTCTATTGATTTACGCTAGACTTGGTACATAATGACCTGAATCCAGTTATTAGAATTATCACGGCGTCACCTTTTTTATTGAGAAAACAACGCCATTTTCATACTATTCAATTAGTAGATTATTAAGTTGTCTTCTCAATCACATTTTACGTGTCTCCTTATGTTACCAGTAATGTCATGCGCGTATTGTGGGGGGGGGGCTTTGGGGGCGCCAGCCCCCCCGGGGTAAAAGCAGGGGGCGGCGGAAGAAGAAGGGGCGGCAAAAACAGGGGCGGCAAAAACGAAGGGGGCGGCAAAAAGAATTAGTAAATAAAAAAGGGCGGAAAAATTTGATAAAGCATAAATACATCAAAATGTGCTGCTTTTTTTTTTTTTGCTCTTCACTTTTTAAAAAAAAAAAAAAAAATGGGTCAACCTTTTCGGGCTGTTGAGGAAGGGGCGGCAAAATTGAATTTTCTTCAGCCCCCCCGGGGTTGGAGCAGCCACGGTACGCCACTGAATGCCTCCAGAATATGTCACGATAACAAGAAATACCGGGATTACACAATCAAACAATAGAGAGATTTCGATTTCCAAACACCGTGATCGTACCCCCGTCGACTTGCACCATGCGCCTTGATGTGTCTGTAACTTTCAACCCATTAGCTTCCATTACGTCAGGGCAAGAAAAATGCTTGTTCTCCACAACTTTTTCTTGGGTAGTTTGGATCAGTCCGAAAACCCTTAATAAATATCAAAACCAACGTTTGCACCCAGAGGATGATTTAAGGAAGCCCCATCATGCACTGCAAAAGTGTTATCACTAGAGTTTCAACTGCCACTTTACTTTTCAAATCCCATTGAATTATGTACAAAAGATGTTGTTTAAGAATTGTGCGTGTGTGTCATTATTACTTGGTCGATTTCAGAACAAAAGTGATGTATGCATAAAGGATGATTCACACCTTCTTTAGATAACATAAAAGTGAAATCGACCAGCATTTTGAATGTGTTTTTATTGTAAATATATCAGTCCAAATTCAAATTTAACCATGCAGGTCTATGCAGTGTGCGAGCAGTGGTGTCATGTTCACTCACACAGCTGTGCTAACCGCAAGTCAACACAGTGGCATGATGGGTAGTGCTTTTAAGCAATCATCCTCTGGTTTGCACCCGGGGCTTGCACAACTATCTAACCAAATAGTCATAGAACGTGTGAATTGAGATGCTGTAATCTTGCATCGCTTCAGTCAAATATTTTAGTGCTATAAGTGTTTAACAACTGTACGTGTTTTAAAGATGTCAAAAAAGAAGAAGAGAACAAACTGTTATTTACAGAGATGATCTTTTAATGCATTAGATAATCGCATACGTCCACTGTGGATCCTCTGCAGAAGGACACACTTCACTGGATATTGCTTCTAGAGTATTAAGAGTGAACTTGTCGCTAAACTGATCATTAGACATCCAACGAGGAAACTATGGTAGATCATCCCTTATATGCAGATATACTCAGGCAGGACACTGAACATCTGACGTGGGAACTGCACTGTAGGACAGGATATAGATAGCTATCGTGGTTCGGGACAACCACACGCAATAAGCAAGTACTCATCGTCAGACACAGTATGAAATATCACATAGCTTCTGAACATCTCATTACAAAATATTTCTGTTGCTGAAAAAAAGTTCCTTCCTTGAGGTTCAAAGGTTTATCTTTGTCATCCACCAGGTCAACAAGTGTCTACCTCTTCAACACTGTCCTTGTACACGGCCTTGAAAACTGTCTTTGTAAACTGCCCTTCTAAACGTTCTTAAAAACGTTGTTGCAGATCAAGCCATGTAGTGGCCACACCCGGAAACGGTTTTCGATCTGATAGCTTGTCAAGGATGATTTTTCAGGTGAAAACAAGACTTGCGCAATATACAATTAATTTCCTTTGTTGTTCAGCAATACGTCTGAGTCTCCTGATATTATATAAATTTGTATTGTCAACGGTCATTATCTCTTTTCATTATCTCTTGTATCGAAAAGTACTGGTTAAGTAGCTAAATAGCATTGCTTAGTCTTTCTTTTTTAGTCTTTCAAATATTTAGATTTTATAATAGTCGAAAGTACAGCCATGTGTTAAGTTTTAACAAATAATCCAGCCATAGAAACACAATGAGCCCATTTTGATCTCATTGCACATGACATAATTCCTCCGTCAACAATCATTAAGTTGACCTGATGTTGTGGAATATGAGTTTTGGCTTAAAACACGTTTCAAGGTCATTCTATTAGTATTCACGCATATTGTAGTTACAGAACTGTGTCCTCAAAATTGGAATGCTTGAAATCCTAGTTGAAGTTAATACCCTCGACACTTTCAACATACGAGCTGCACGTAACGTGAAACACCGTGACGTTCGATCTAGCGTTATGATCCATGCTCAGACTACTAATGAACAATTTGCTGTAACATGTATGGGTCATTACTTTAACTAGTTTAGCGGTAAGAAAACGCAGCTCGAATTACAAAGTTTTTAATGTCGCTTACGTGTATATGCGTAGTCACATTCCACATGTTCCAGGATTGGACGAAAAAAGAGCCAGGTATAGAACACAGTGAGGCCCACCATATGTTTCTACAGTAAATTCCATGGTTTTCATTTCACTCTTGTTAAAGTGTTCCAAGAGATATTGACTCTTTACGTGAAGTTATTTTTGAAATAGTCATTTCCTTTTATATTTAGGAGAAAATTCGGTAAAAATCGCATGTTCGTAGAATTTTTAGCAGAAATTTTGCCTGTACAAGTTTTCAAGAGTGCGCTCATATTATGACGTCATAGTAATATTGAGGGTAATGGTTGTACGTATTTTGGTATCACTGGATAAAGGAGACCCATGCATTAGTACCAAATAACGGAAAATTAGTGAGTTCTATTAGTGGGTGTTGCAACACCCCCCCCCCCCCTCGTAGTCCGTGTTACCTGACAGGGCGCCTAATCGCCTATCATACCAGCAACATATCGTCAGCCTGCTACGAGTCATTTTGTGTAATTTTGAGAACAAAGTACAAAATATGGTTCAAGCATGAACAAATGATAATGAGATAAATTAAAGGGAATAATCCGAAATAATTAGGTTGATTACGCAACTGATGCATGTTGAACCATATTTTGTACTTAGTTCTCAAAATTACCAACAAAAATGACTTGGACAATTAACGTAACAGGGTGACGATATGACCTTCCAAGCAAAGTGCAAATCTATTAGTACAAGGATTTAAAGACGTTATTTTACATTGATCGTTATCAGCTTTGGTATTATTTGAGATGTGTTGAATCATTTCCAATGAAAACTAATAAAACACTTTCATTGTTTTATTGATCTTGTTATCAATCACCTCAGAGCTGCAATATTGTGGACCTATGAATGGTGTTTGTCAAATTCACTTCAATCTATACTACACCAGACACAAAAATAAACTCGTCAGTTATAGTCATCCTTGCTGTTCAACAACCTGATAATTTTGGATTATTCTGAAATATACATTTTGTTAATTGGACTTTGACATTTGACATTTGACACCCTGTTCGTGAAATTCGGGCAAGAATTGACCAAGATATGCGAATCAACGATTTTAATGGGAACGCACCGTTGTATTGTACACATTTGATTTTGGGGTTTGAGGGTTTGGATCTTGGTCAATTCTTGCTAGATTTTCACGAACAGGGTGTCAAATGAGAAAACAAATTCCAATTTAAAAAATGTATATTTCAGAATAATCCAAAATTATCAGGTTGTTGAACAGCAAGGATGACTATAACTGACGAGTTTATTTTTGTACCTGGTGTATATATAAGGCTTTGGCAAAGCCTCTTTTGCCTTTTTGTATGGTCATTTAGCTACTTATAGGAATTTAAATGGCATCATTTCTTTATTCAAGCCTCTTGAAGCCCTTGTCAGATCTATTACAAAACCACATATTCATCATCTTGTAAATGTGCATAAAGAGGCTTTAAAAATAGGTAATAGAAGCAAATAACATAGATTTTAATTTAATTTATTCATTTAAAATTAATATTCTCCTTTCATGACCATTTTCATTAAAGAGGAAAATAGCAGATCAGTTATCTACCATACTGACAGCAATCTACGTCGACAGCCCATGAGGATGACAATAATGAAACCAATTGAAGAGTAATCTAATACAAAGAACCGATGTAATGATCATTACGTCAAAACCGCAAGATCAATTCGGATCCAGGCTATACGCCTTAATTCACCTTTTCGGTAATTCCCATAAGCCTTTGCGAGTACACATGAGAATTTGTCATTTGACGTCACGCCGACTTGCAATGCGCAGTAACGATGTTCGATAAACGATGTGCGCATCGGCGCAGATCGGCGTGACGTCAAATGACGAGGTCTGAGGTGTACTCGCAAAGGGTTATGGGATTTACCGAAAATGTGAATTGTTGTTCACATTTTCATGTCTTTCACTTCCTCGTTCGTATTTATATATATTGATGTTTACTCTTCTGTATTTCGTGTTACCCAACATATTCGTACTTGTAATCGATACCTTTAATGTGTCTGAAAAGTAGACAAACCCTAGACATCGCATTGCATGCTAAAATGAAAAGGAATTAGCATGCATTGTAATACCTTTTGCATTCCGCAAGAAAACGTGCATGTAATTCGTAATACTATTCAAGGACTACAGAGACGATTTTTTTATAAATCCCCTAGCATAAAGATGAGTGTAATTAAAGTAGCTGAAGGCTTGCTGAACTAAGACTCGGACCCTCCCTTGACACCTCGCCGGTTAGGTCTGCATTGAATGCGTTAGAGAATCGTGAGTACACGCACTTTGAGTCGTGTAAAAACATTCTGCAAGTTTTATCAGACAACAATAATTACTGTTCCACGTATAATAGCTAGGTTTCTTGTCGAAATACGATAAGAATAACATTTGTTGGTCACTAGCCACACTTATTTTTGTCACAGATAGCGCATAATGCATTTCTGTAGAGCATTTCTTTCTTACAATACTGTAGTTCATTGCTTTCCTATATTTTAGATTTAGTCGTGAAGTTTTAAAATAATCAAGCCATGGAAACACTATGGCCCAAATTGGTCTCAAACTCTCACTTCCAACACCATATCTCCATAACCTCCATTCCATCAATTCAAAAATGGTCCTCATGTTGTGGAATGTGAATTTTTGTATAAACATGATTCAGTGTAATTTTATGAGTAGGCTATACAAGCATAGATATAAGCAATGTGGGAATGGTTTGAAATCCTACTGAAAGTTCCCAGGACACATTTAAGATAAGACGCTAGTGGAAATTTAAAATAAGTCTTTCAAAAGCTAGTGATAATTTTATTGATAATTATAATTAGATATAATAGCTAACTTTTGTTCTGTTTTAATATGAATGTTTTCCTCTTTTTACACCGACTTCATGTGATTTGTCGTTCACTTGTTTTTGGCGCCACTTTGTGTTCAGTTATCGGACGCCCGTCGTCTATTATCGTGGCCATCAGCCCAAAACGTTAATGGCGCTTCTCGAGCTGTAATAATTCTCAAGAAGCTGCAAATTATCGAATGCTGTTGATTTGACTGAGTTCTTCTTTCTGGGGTTGTAGTGATGTAAACTTGATGTATACAATCTCGTTACAAACTCAAAATGCAGTGACGTCGGGGTATAGTGCTTAAAACTCAGGTGCAGCGCACTAAACTCGGCATGGCGATGTAAACTCGAGGGGGATTTGTCGTGCAGGGCGTGTCATAATTCGGTCAGCCACCTGGACAACCGATTCTTTAGAAATGCTTAGTCGCGCTAAAAGTCGATCGATACATCAGCACAATTCAGAGATACACCTTTTGCTATGAAATTAATTTTCTCGGTCAAATATAAAGCAATATTTTTTTTCTTCAGTAATGTCAGTTAAAAACTTGGTGCTTGAATATACATTTTTTTTTAAATCCCGGTGTTAAAATTAAGCATCATATTGTGTCTTTTAGTGTGATATTTTTGATTTTTATAGGCCTTGAGTTCGCCCGCGAGCTTTTTACGGAATTGGTTTTTAGCGTCTCAAACTAATATAGTTTGCTAAAGAAAGATATTTCCCACCTCTGTAACGCACATCGTGTGGGTCTATATATTATATTTTTTAAATTTTCAGAATTTCCGTTTTTATTTTACCCTTTTTCCCTTCATGCTCCGAAAATGTCAAACTCAGTACTTTTATCTCGTGAGCAACCAGCAGAAATAGTCGATATTTTCATTGTTGTCATCCAGGGCAATTTTCCATTGAAAAGCAAATATTGCCCGACCAGCGATTTAGTAGCCCAAATCCCCAATTGGGTTTTCTGGTAAATGAGGTGAATTTTAAAAATTTGCTCCCGTGATAGCCTGCAATTTCAATTTATATGGATTCCATGATTATGAAAACCATTTTGTCTGTCTGTTTGTTTGTTTACCTAGGTTAGTTCGTATTTTCTCTTAAAAGAGACGCACGCTTGAGGTCCATGGGAAAATCCACGGTCCAAACCTAGAAAAATTAGCGTGTTATTATACAGGATTTTAATCTTCTGTCCCTCCTATCTCCAGGTGAATTTTGTATGGCCTACCCCCCCGCCCCCCCATCGCGGGTTGCCATTTTCATTACACCCTTCAGACTTGTGTTCGGGTTTGTTTTTAATTTGACATGTAGGCGTATAGCTAAATGTATAGCTATGCTATATCCCAGCAAACACAAAACGTTTTCGACATCATTCGCAAAAGGTTATAAAAGGTTGTCAGAAAACGTTTAAATGTCGGGTTATATAAAGGGCATATTAAGGGTATAAAACGTTTTCATAACATTAAAAAACTATTTTGATAATCTACTGCTCACCACACAAAAATGTTTTACAGAAAACGTTTAAATGTCGGGTTATATAAAGGGTATAAAAACGTTTTAATAACATTCCAAAAACATTCTTGAAAACTTGATAAAAACATTCTAAACAGAATGTTATTTTGGGGTTGAACAAATATTTTGCGAAAAATGTTTGCCCAAAATATTTTCAGTAACGTTTTAAAAACGTTTTCATGACCTTTATATAACCCGACATTTAAATGTTATTAAAAGGTTTTGAAAAAAATATTTTAAGGACATTTCTGTGTTTGCTGGGTTCAAATATTTTAACATAATGTTATTTAAGTATTGACACAATATTTGGCAAAAATGTTTGCAAAAATAGTTTACAATAACATTTTTTAAAACATTTAAAAATATTGTTGTAGTGTGTTTCCATACAAAACGTTTTAAAACGTTATCATAACCTTTATATAACCCGACATTTTAATGTTATTAAAACGTTTTTACCTAAACCAAAAGCCAAAATATAACTTATTTAAAACGTTTTAAAAACGTTTTTGTGTTTGCTAGCCTATGGGGTGGGGTGGGTGCAGAGGTGTGTGAGGTGGGTAGTGGGGGTGTATGTAGGGAAACTTTGGGGTGGTACTCAACACACTTTAACCATGACTTCCAATGCAAGGCTTATTGTTGCCACAAATGTTTTTTTTCCTTAAGGTTATTTAATAGGTTTTTATAAACTTCCATGTTTAACCTGGTATTGTTTTGGCTGCTTCATAGGGCCTATGACTTTCGGTGGGTTTCCAAAAGCAGTTTCAAACAAACACAAACAAAAGGCACCATACCCAGTCACCTTCGTGACAATTGAAACACTACGTCAAGTATTAACATCCAAGTTATTCTGTTTTTAGGCAAGCAATTTTAAATAATTGCTTGAACAGGTTTTTGTTAAAAAACAAAAATCTGTTTAAGTTAACAATGATAATGAATGGTTCTTATAAGGCACAATCTCTAATGAACAAACAAACAAACATAAAAACAATCAATTTATAAAGATTGGTTTTAAGCTGGCGTTTAAATAACGAAAGTCTGGGGGCGTTACGAAGGTTATTTGGAAGTGTGTTCCAAACAGTTTGCTTGATCATAAAACATACAGCGTAATGTTTTGTAAAAGAAAGTTTTGTTAAAAATATTGCCCAATTGCATGTAAGATTGTCGGGCAAAGTTGTTTTGAGGAGAAGCAAATTTCAACACATTGGTCCGATGATCACGGTGATGATGAAATCAAATAATTAATCACTCACGTGATGAAAGATCCTCATCGTGCTATAAACATGATCAGTTAGTGGCGTAGCTGCCGGGGGGGCAGGGGGGCAATTTCCCCCTGGCAAAATTTGCCTATTTGGGCCCCGCCCCTAGTGCAAGGAAAAAGAGGAAAAGGAGGAGAAAGAAGAAAAAGAGAGGAGAGAGAGGGGAGAAGAGGGGCAGAGATTATATATACGATATACGATTATATTCAATAAGCCTGGCAAAAATTGACTATTTGGGCCCCCGCCCCCTCGCCCCCCCCCCCAAGTGCAGTGAAATTTGGTGGATTTGGACCCCCGCCCCATACAGGCTTGCCCCCCTTGGAAAAAAACCCCAGCTACGCCGCTGTGATCAGTTGGAGCGCTATTAGGCCTGGTAATTTCGTTGCTATATTGAACTTCTGGCAACACTGTACCCATGCCGGTATTCCTATTAAACCCAGGGATATCGATCCACAATGCTAGTATTAGCCTTAGATTTCACGCGTTGATTTTGAAAAAAATTCAGGCGGGAGTAAAAAATGGTGAAATCAAAACGGAAATTCTGACAAAACTATGATATATCGCTCACGGTGATGTGCGTTAGAAAGTTGGGAAAAATCCTTCATTAACTATATTACTTTGAAAAGCTAAAAGGTTGATCCAAAATAAGGCTCGCGGGCAGCGTTTAAGCCTATCAAAATCGAAAATCTTACACGAAATGACTGAATTTCACGCCTAAGTTTAACACTAGGATTTGAAAAAAAAAAAACAGTATCAAGCACTACAATTTGATCTGACATTTACTGAAAAAATGAAAATGATTGCTTTTTATTTGGCCGAGAAAATTAATTTTACATTGAAAAGGTGTACCTCAAAATTTAGCTCATTTCAACACCAAATTCGATCGTTTGTATTGCCTCATTAAATGACTGAGTGAGCCTTGCAGAACAAAAGAATCGGTTGTCCAGGTTGCTAACTGAATTATAGGTTGTTCCACACCTATCTCTTACAATACCATTCGTATTTAATGAAACATAACGCAGTCTTTCCATTTTTCCATATTTTTGATTTCCATAATCACCGAATATAAGCATTCAAGTTCAAACACAGTGTGATTACCCTGATTGTACAAGCTACCTCTATAATAAACCATAGATTTCATTAAAATCTATGAATAAACACATTTGCAGTGCCTTCGTATCTCTATACAATAAACTCATTGAATGTCATCACAAGTAACGATCTGTAAAATTTACAGGGACAAAAACAGAAAATCAATTTTTCTTGTACCGCACTTAAACACATACCCATTAGAGCATTTGTCTTCATTACATTTAACTGAAACTTGACACCTTTCTATGAATGATTTATGACTAACTAGTACTTATTTTACCGTAACTGCAAACAGTTAAATGTTTCTAACAATTTAGGTTCTTCCATCTTTATTTCGAGGTATCAAGATCCAGGTACATGTGTTTGCTAGATACAAATAGGCCGTGTTTTACGAGCTTCCCTGCAAACTCATATCAAAATACGAACTGTACATGGACTGCACTTCACTGGTATATGCCATGCAGACCTTTCGAGGTGCAAAATGCGATGCGATATGGCTAATTTTACCTGGAAATTAGCTACATCGCATCGCATTTTGCACCTCAAAATATACACATTGATTCCACTTTAAACATGGGTCACTGCAAAATTGCGATACAGCTTTTTCAACTATTCTGCTATCATGTCAAGCCTCTATTAATTATTAATTATTTGACAGCCTGCAAAATATGCAACATGGTAACAAAATGATTGTGAATTTGCATTCCTGTGATAAGAAGGACTGTTCATATGGACAGAAGATCACAGAAAGTGATAAAAGATTTTTAAAATCAAAAACAGCCTCCAAAAAGGTTAGATTTTTTTAAATAGCTTCCCTTAATCAACAAGAATTTTGAAGTCTGCAATATTCGTAATATAAGCAACCCTTAGAACCATTTCTAAACCTCACAAAGCTAGATGAGGTGAAAGACTTCAAATATCTCGGAACATGGATGGCAATCACTGAGCATGATGACAAAACACACAAGGCAGCAGCTTGGAGAGCATGCAACAGCCTAAGCAAGATCTGGAACTCTGCTCTACCAAAGAACAGTAATAATGATGATGATAATAATAATAATAATAATAATAATAATAATAATAATAATAATAATAATAATAATAATAATAATAATAATAATAATAATAATAATAATAATAATAATAATAATAATAATAATAATAATAATAATAATAATAAATAATAATAATAATAATAATAAATAATAATGTGAATTTATAATACGCAACGTCTCCACTAAAATAATGGCGCTCAAGGTGCGAGAACAAATAATTAATTCCTGGGCTGATGCCATGTGATGTAATGCTGCTGAATGAATCTGTATCATCATTTAATTTTTATGATTTGCTCTGCAGTATGGATGAGACTCAATAATACCACGCATCCCTGATCGGCGTCAAAACGTGTACTCCAAATAAATCAGCGATAATATAAAAGTGTTTTTTTTTCGAAAGCCAAAATGACGGCAAAATTAAAATAAGCATGTAACTGATTCCATTATATCATTATATGTATCATAAAAGCCATATTGTATTATTTCCGTAAGAAATAGAATTCCGTTTCTTTTCCACAAAATGTTAGGTTTATTAATGTGTCTTGGTATATTACAGTCGTGTAAAATCAGAATTTTGATAAAACATTGAGGGCGTCTTCCAAAGCTAATGTTACAATCTGGCTACAATAAAATAACGCGACTACAAACATCACAAATATTTCTCATCAGACATGGCAGAGGTTACAATAAAATGTGTCCTTATAAATAATTATATTGTTCTATTAATGTCCTTTTATTCCGAGGCAAATTATTAGAATGGTCACGGCGTCAATCTTATTAGCAAAACAACGCCATTTCCCCACATCAGTAACTATTTTCTTAATCAAAGGATTATTTCAATTAAAGACTACTTTTATTGCCGTCAATTTCTGCGAAATATATCACGATAACAAGAAATACAGAGGAAAAGATCGCAGTAAACAACATTGTTGAAATGTTTATTGCTGTTTTAGCACGTGACTATGGGCTATGATTGACGACGAGGATGACGGAATGGAGGAAAATTAGAAAAAAGTAGAAGAAAAAGGAGCAGAAATAGAAGGAAAAGGACAAGGAATAGAAAATTACAATGATAATAACGATGACGGCAATGATGATGATTTACGATTATTACTACGATAAGAACTCCTAGCAAAGACTTAAAAGGACAAATTAGGTACACATTAAACCAAGTTTCAATTCCTTTCTGAAGATGTGACATCCTTTTCTCAATGTAAATGTCACCTGAAGTCAGAACCTGATCAGAATATCATCGGATCAATTTTTACAAATGTGACAAACTGAAGGTCACATTGATGACGTAGATACAACATGATATTACATTCAAAATTATTACTTTCGGAAATGGGCAATATTACCACTAAGGTGGCATATACTGCACAAAAAGCATTTCAAGGACTCGGTGCATAATTGTTATAGCTCTGATACATTTGCGAAGTCACGAAAAACGCATTGATAAATATAACAAGAAGTATTTAGTGGTATTTTAACTACGTCAAACATTTAAGAACATTTTCCATTTCGAGAGAAGGTTACTTACATACAGTCCATATTTAGTAGCATTTCTTGTTATTAAGTGGGATAGCTGATAGATGTGTTTGGTGAACAAAATAGAAAGGTCAGTAACCACTGTTGGCAACCGAGGGCTTATTTCTTTAAAAAAATGATGGGGGTTCTGCTATATTTCTTCGATGGAAATCGCTCTTGTTAATAACAAAAAAAAATAAATGTAGGCCTCTATAAAGCGCATTTAGAAGAATAAAACTGTTGTCAAATTAAAGCGCTCTACATTCACGTGAGTGTTGAACTCACCAGTATATAATCGGACCCTCGATAGCTCAATCGGAGCCATGCGAGGCTACGAGAAAAGCAGTTGTTTGGTGCCTCGGTGGAGATATGGAATGTCTTGAGTATTGCTTTCTCCTTTTATTTGTGAATACTGCGATGAAAAGTTTTGAAATACGTGGATACCTGTAACACTTGCTTTCATCGCATTGACTTGCTTTCATCGCATTTCAACATCTTTCTACTCAGACCGTTTTTCTCTCACACGAGCGTGTGATCGGCGATAAGCACACTACCATGAACATGTTACGATTATCGAGTTAATTTTCCTCATATTCAGGCAAAAATATCGCAGGTAAAGTTAAATTTTTAACACGAGATTGTTGGCGCCTGCAACTGATGCATTCCTAGTTTACAGCATAAAAATCCAACTCATTAAATCGAGCTAACTGTGAAGATCACAAGAGGTAAATTATGTTTTAAACCTCACTCGGCGTCGGCACAATGTGGTTTTAAGTCTAATGCATTCAGGAGAACCATTTAAACAGAACACGAATACAAATGAATTCATATATGATAATCCTCTTTAGTGCATGTGTCTTATGCCATGTTTAAGTTCTACGCTATGCTCATTACAAATAATACACCGAAAATAATATTTTAATATCTTCAGATATCTTGACTCTTTCACATGATTATATACCTTTACTTGTCCCCCTAAGGAAGAGTTACACAAGCGAATTTAACAATGTAAATAAAATTGTGTTCGTACATTGTGTTCAAATTCTGTCTGAGCTTCTTTCATATGTATATTAATTAATGACATGTTTACCAGCGGGAAAAACTAAGATCTTCAAAGAATTAAGAATTTAGAAAATGTTGCTTCGTATGTCAAGATACACGGACACGTTTTTGACATTGACAACATCCTAATATATAGGGCCCCTAACTATAATGCTATATTTAACTTGGTATTTTCGTTGCTATGGTGATAATATACGCTATTGACAACCTTGAATACGAGTCAGTGATCGTAGAATTGGGAAAACTTGATTTTTCTCTTCATAAAGCACAGCGCTGTCCAATATATGTATACGATTGTCAATAATGAGAGGTGCGCCAAGGTCATCATCGATTCTTTAGGTTGGAGAATTGCATTAAAAAACGAAAGTGTGATACATTTGAATAAGAGCAATATACATGGTCTTCATTCTCCGAGGTTGCCATGATTGTTTGTAATTGTTCTTTTGTTTTAATCCTTTTAACTAAAACTAACATAGAGCAGTAATCCAGTAAACACAAGAATGATTTTTACAACATTTCAAAATGTGACAAAACGTTTTTTTAAATATTATGAATTATGAACTTTATTTAATCATTAATAAATGTTATTATAATAACGTTTTATTTTGATTTGAAAAAAATCATAAAAACACGAAACGTCTTTATATTGACTGACAAAATGTTACCATTTTACACAATGTTTGGTAGGAAATCATTAGTTGCAAACATTTTGCAACAACACTTGCAATAAATCATTTTATATATAACCCATCTTTGAGCGCTCATTTCTAAATATTATGCAAACGTTATGTTTGCATGGAATATATATACATCCATACCAGAAGACTTGAGAGTTGATTTATTATATTATCAATTTACCGATACCCTTCTCTTTAATATTCCAAAGAGTGTGCCTTTCACAGAATCAAAAATAAGTAAAAGACATTGTCAAGTAATAAGTGGGAGCGAGTCAAGGTCAAATCTGAACGCGCCAGTAAATTTTAACGTACAATAATTTCTTATGAAATCAATAATTTTGCGCTCTTATTTAATTCAAAAGCTATATATAAATACAGACCTACTTTATTATGTCGCTACCATTTCTCAAGCAATATTTTGATAGCTTTAGAATACCACTTAACATATCTGTAACATTTTGTATCCAAGAAAGTCAATTTTAACTTAATGTGTACAAGAAGATACAGTAATTACTCACATGTTTCCTGGCAATTCAAGCGAGGTAAAACATTATACGTCTATGGCTATTAATGAATTCAGATATTAAATTAGGATTTAAAAGCGTAGTTAAAATATCTTTATTGCCATCCTTGAGTACTTTATGAATTGCTAAAGGTCACACTACATGTATACTTAGCAACCACTTTCGTCATACTTTATCAAGTACGGTTTTTAAATCAGGAATTTAAAGATTGCTGTAAGATTCTCTATTTGATGCCAAAAAAGTGTAAGTACATATGCGCCACCCACATTTTTATTTATTTTATTTTTTATTTCATTTTAATATATTTATATAAAAAATAGAGCAAATAAATAATGCATACAAAAGAAAACAAAAGAAAATATCCCAATGGGCTAGACTGGAAGAGTCAGAAGCATCAAAACACTGTCACTAAGAAGTGTCATTCCTCCAACCCATATTGGTCGCATTTTTACCTCTCCTTAAATTTTCTAACAATTTGTCATTATTTGTGACGTTACTCTGTGGATGGGTCGGGGCTATTTTTGTACGTGTGGTAAATTTTAGCCTATTGTCAATTTGTAATTTATAAATCGGTCGGTTTCTGTATGGCAATGTTTCGATTTTAGTAACACATCTGTATGTACGGTCAGAATTTCTACTGTTTGCATAAATATGGGCAACCGTCTTACCTGTTGGGGACACCCCTTTTATTTTAGAGCAAGTACCCCATGCAAAGAAATGTTAATCCCACCCCATCAACGAATTATCTAAGCTTGTGTCAAGACTTGTCTAGATTGGGATCCATCCCCATTATTGGATTCATGAGTCAACGTTAACGCTTATTTTTTTGAAATGGCCAAAACCAGTAAATAAAACCATAAAACTGGCAATCTTTTTAAACAATTCAATTTAAAGCATGCAATACCTGGGTCCAATTTTATGAAGACTCACAATTAATCTTACCTTATATTTGCTAAGTAAGTTAAATAACGCTATTAAATCAAAAGTAAGTTTAAGATCAAATGTAAGTCTTTGTGAAACAGTCCCCAGGTATCTGAGCGTTTAACGAATAAATGTTGATTGGTTCTGCTTTGTTAGGTATATTTGTCAGTGCAGCTATAATGATCTTAATAATGTAGGCTAATGATAATATGTAATGAAAACAATATGGATATGTCCAAACGAGCCATCGAATATATAATAAACTGAAACTGGAATGAAAGCAACACTTAACAGTCATCAAATTCTTGTTCTCCATAATCAGTTAAAAAATATATACACAACTCATGAAATGACTTTGCCTAAAAAAAAAGACCATAATATTGGTAATCCAGATGACGATATAAATCATATTTGCGAGGACTAGAGCTTTATAGCCAGTTGTAATTTTTTCTGCTTCCAGTTTGACTTTTTTAATTAAATGTCGCCAAAAAGTGGCTCAATGCATTTATTTGATACCGGCCAAGCCACGTATGTTATCATGCATTCAGACAGACAGTACGTCTACAATCTGTGAAAGAGTAAACAGGTGTTTAGATAGCAACGTAGACGGTGATATGACTTGCAACTTATGATAGGTTGCAACGCACACGATACTTTTTAAAGATCTTCCCTGAAAACATTTCTTGGCGGCGTTGTTTGTTAGTCCCAGATCTTAAAAGCTTATCACTTAATCCTACTTTCGTATTATATGAGCAACTTACAAGCAGGAATATCTACGAGGAACCCCACTATTGATTCTTCCAAAATAAATTTCTTTTTGAATATGAGGGCAACTGCACTATATTTCGTTGCATGACATCTTGATCTTACTACAAAATGTATCGCTCTTGTATCGGGGTAGTAGTAGCAAGTATAATATACCAGAGGTTTACTCCGGGGGCACTACCACTTTGGAGGTGATGCGTATGTAGGGCTATTAAGACCACTTTTTTAGCATCGTTGTCACCCAAAGACCACATTTTTTTCGAACACATGCTCTGTCACCCAAAAAACCCTTACTTTTCCATTCCACCTAATTAAACTGCATTCCCCTTAAAATCCAAAGACCCTTATTTTTCAATTTCAGCAGCAACTTTCATTATATGACTGATTTTGTTACTTATTTTGAAATACCAAAGACATTTGTAACCATTTACAACTAGAAATGTTTGAGGCTTATTTTACTCTATATTACCGCGCACCCTAATCGACGTCAAAACTTCTACTCCACATAAAGCAGCGATAGAATGAAAGTGTTTTTCGAAAGCCAAAATGACGGCAAAATTATAATAACCCTGTTTCTGACCCATTGTATCATTATGTATCATTAAAGCCATTATTATAACATTTCCTTATAAATTCCACAAAATATTAGGTTTCACGATGAACATCAAGTACGAGTTCAACTAATATTTCGATCGTTTTATTCAAAATCTCGAATTTTGTCACAACTACACTACCTCAAGTAGTAGCGTAGTCAGCGTTTTAGTGTGTGAGGGCAAAGCCAATATTTTTCGTCTCCATTTTCAATTTTTCGTCCCAATTTTAGTGTTTCAATGACACTTTAGCTACTCGTTGCCATACCCATTTATCATCCCTGAAAGTTTCTACGCTACTGACCTAAAACCTTGATTTGTACATGGTACGATCGTAAGTTAGATTACTACCCAGCAACAACAAGGCTATAAAAGGTTGTTAGAAAACGTTTAAATGTCGGGTTATATAAAGGGTATATAAAAGGTATAAAACATTTTTATAACATTAAAAACAGTTGTTGATAACCTACTGCAAATATTTGACAAAATATTTGGCAAAAAATGTTTGCAAAAAAAATAATTTTATAATAATATTTTGCAAACATTTAAAAAATATTGTTTCAGTGTGTTTTCACACAAAACGTTTTAAAAGCGTTTTCATGACCTTCATCCAACTCGACATTTAATGTTATTAAAACGTTTTTATCTAAACCAAACCCAAAATATAACTTGTTTAAAACGTTTTTGTGTTTGCTGGGTAAAGTATATTATAATCGTGTAAAATCAAAATTGTGATAAAACATTGAGGGCATCTTCCTCAACTTATATTACAATCTGTCTACAATGGCTTTAAAATAAAATAAGATATAACGCGACTGCGAAAGTCACATATTTTTCTCACCAGATGTTACAATAAAATGTGTCCCTATAAATAATTATACTGGTGTATCAATGTCCTTTTATACGGAGGCATTGATTTACGCTAGACTTGATCCATAATGACCCGACTCCGGTTATTAGAATTGTTACGGCGTCAATCTTATTGACAAAACAACGTCATTTCTACCCATCATTTACTCTTTTCTTAAGCAAAGGATTATTTTAATTAAAACCTGTCTTTTCAATCACAATTCACCTGACTACTTTATTGCCATTAATTTCTGCGAAATATGTCACGATTACAAGAAATACTGAGGAAAAGAAAACCAAACAAAATCGCAGTAAACAACGTTGTTGAAATGTTTATTGTTGTTTAGGCACGTGGCTATGAGCTATGATTGACGACGAGGATGATGAAACGGAGGAAAAGAAGAAAAAGAAGCAGAAATAGAAGGAAAAGGACAAGGAATAGAAAATTACAATGATAATTGCAATGTCGATTTGGACAAAATCGTCATCATTTCTACATTACAGGTATCCCAACATTGAAAAATGAGGGTTGAGGCGCGAGTGTAAGCTGAATGTGTATTTGCAACTATTATACAAAATAATGCGGAACTATCACATATTTAGCTCCGATTGCATGCTTTTAACACAAGCACGTGCTGCTGTGGCAACAAATTTCCGCCAGGATTGTAGGAAATACCTTATTATAGGTAAACATCAAACCAAGTTCCAATTCCTTTCTGAAGATGCGACATCCTTTTCTCAATGTAAATGTCACCTGAAGTCAGAACCTGATCAGAATATCATCGGATTAATTTTTACAAATGCGACAAATTGAAGGTCGCATTGATGACGTAGATACAACATGATATTACATTCAAAATTATTACTTTCGGAAATTGTCAATATTACCACCAACATGGCATATGCTGCACAAAAATCATTTTAAGGACTCGTTGCATAATTATTATAGCTCTGCTACATCTGCGATGTCACGAAAAGCGCTTTGATACATATAACAAGACGTATTTAGTGGTATTTTAACTACGTCAAACATTTAAGCACATTTTCCATTTCGAGAGAAGGTTACTTACATGCAGTCCATGTTCAGTTCTTGTTATTAAGTGGGAATAGCAGTCAGATGCGTCTGGTGATATCAAAACAGAAAGGTCATTAACCACTGTTGGTAACCGAGGGCTTGTTTCTTCCATGGAAATCGCCCATGCTAATAACAAAAATAAATAAATGTAGGCATCTATAAAGCGCATTTAGAAGAATAAGACTGTTATCAAGTTAAAGCGCTCTACATTCATGTGAGTATTAAACTCACCAGTACATAATCGGACCTTCGATATCTCGATCGGAGCCATGCGAGGCTACCAGAAAAGCAGTTGTTTGGTGCCTCGGTGGAGATATGGAATGTCTTGAGCATTGCTTTCTCCTTTTGTTTGTGGATGCCACGATGAACATTTTTGATGGTTTCGAAATTATGTGGATTCCTGTAACACTTGCTTTCATCGCATTGACTTGCTTTCATCGCATTCAACATCTGTCCGCCCAGACCGTTTTTCTTTCTCTCTCTCTTCTTTCTCACACTACCATGAACATGTTGCGATTATCGAGTTAACCTTCCTCATATTCAGACCAAAATATCGCAGGTAAAGTTAAATTTTTAACTTGTTGGCGCCTGCAACTAATGCAATCCAAGTTTACAACATGAAAAATTCAACTCATTAAATCGAGCTAACTGTGAAGATCACAAGAGGTATATTGTGTTTTAAACCTCACTCGGCGTCGACACAATGTGTTTTTAAGTCTAATGCATTCAAGAGAACCATTTAAACGGAACACGAAAACAAATTAATTCAAATATGATAATTTTCTTTAGTGCATGCCTTTTTTTCCAAAACATTCTTCGGCACTCTGAAAGCTTTCTGAAATCTAACCGGACTCTGATGCTGAACAAATTTATCACATGAAAGAGGCGAGATTGTTCGGTGGGTTGTGCCCCATATAGATTTGGTGATGTACACTGCAAAAACTCGGGTGTTAAAAGTAACACCGGTTGGAGTCAATAGAGAACCGCACCCAGGGGTGTTATTTTTTAACACTTTTGGGTGTTATTTTTACACTCATCGTGTCATTGTTGACACATGGAAGGTGTAACAATAACACTAAAAGTGTTAAAAAAACAACACCCCTGAGTTTTTGCAGTGCACATCACTGCACTTTGTTTGACTACACTTTGAATGTAAATTACTGTTCGTATCTCAATATTACTTGGAACATTTTTGTAAGAGCAAAAATAAACAAACATCACTAAAGTGAGCACAAAGAATGGACTTAAAATTAGCCGAAGAAATTTGTGCCCATATTTGAGCGTTTTTGCTATATGTCGCTATGGGGTTGGGATTTTCTTTTGCTACATTAGTGGAACCAATGTTTTTTGGAATCCTTAAACCTGAAATGATAAAAATCTGATTGGTTCCATTTTTTTCTATGCCCCTGTGGTTCCCGCGGGCGGAAGTGGGGGTTAGGGGTCGAAGGTCAGAGTGGGGGAAAACTTAAAAAATAGTCCATCATGTTGTAATTTATTTTAAATTCTTCCTCTCACCACAGGGAATAAACATGACAATAATTATTGTCATATTTTTCTACGGTGCTTAGTTTAGTAGTTATAAGGTCGAATAGGTCGGATGTCAATGGACATAGAAAAAATTGAAACCAATTCTAGTTGTATCATTTGAGGTGTAAAGATGTCAAAATCATTGGTTCCACAAAAACAAAATGCAAAAGGGGGGTCCCCCTAAGGAAGACACAAGAGGGTGCGAATTTAACAATGTAAATAAAATTGTGTTCAAAGACCTTCTTTCATATGTAAATTTATATTAATTTACAACATGTGTACCAACGGCAAAAAATAAAATCTGCAAAGAATAAATAATTTAGAAAATGTTGCTTCAGTCGTGTGTCAATACATGGACACGTTATTTGACATTGACAACATCCCAATATATAGGGCCCCTAACTATAATGCTATATTTAACTTGGCATTTCCGTTGCTATGGTGATAATATACGCTATTGACAACCTTAAATACGAGTCAGTGATCATAGAATTGGGAAAACTTGATTTTTCTCTTCATAAAGCACAGCGCTCTCCAATATATGTATACGAATGACAATTACGAGAGAGGTGCGTCAAGGTCATCATCGATTCTTTAGGTTAGACAATTGCATTAAAAAAAACAAAAAGAGTGATACAGTTGAATACAGTATACATGGTCATCATTCTCAGAAGTTGCCCTGATTGTTTGTTTTTGTTCTTTTGTTTTAATCCTTTTAACTAGAAATAACATAGAGCAGCAAACACAAGAATAATTTTTTAAACAGTTCAAAATTTAACAAAACGTTTTTTTAAAACGGTTTGTCCAATTTTGAAATTATGAACTTTATTTAATCACCCTTAAATATTATTAAAATAACATTTTATATTGATTTATTAAAAATCATAAAAACAATACCTTAACATTTTGACTGGCAAAATGTTTCTATTTTTGCACAATAGCTGGCAGGAAATCATGTTGTAAATGTTTAAATAACATTAGTTGCAAAAATTTTATGACAACATTTAAAATAAACATTTTCTATAACCCAACCTTTGCTGGCAATCTTTGAGCGCCCATTTCAAAATATTATGCAAACGTTATGTTTGCTACATGGAATATACATCCATACCAGAAGACTTGATAGTTGATTTATTATAATTATCAATTTACCGATACCCTTCTCTTACTCCAAAGATTGTGCCTTTCACAGAATCAAAATAAGTAAAAGACATTGTCAAGTAATAAGTGAGAGCGAGTCAAGGTCAAATCTGAACGCGCCAGTAAATTTTAATGTACAATAATTCTGAATTTTCCTTATGAAATCAATAATTTTGCACTCTTATTTAATTCAAGAGCTATATATAAATACAGACCTACTTTATTATGTCGCTACCATTTCTCAAGCAATATTTTGATAGCTTTAGAATACCACTTAACATATCTGTAACATTTTGTATCGAAGAAAGTCAATTTTAACTTAAAGCAATATTATAACATTATCATACAAAATAGATTAGCAATTCTTTGACATAAAATGTTAGTTTTACTGTCAGATATATCCCTTTTATTTTTGAGCCGAACAACTACGGCAAAGCAAAGAAAATTGGAATTTACTACCAGCGCGTATGTCGCCAATACATACCACTCCTTCGGTCATATTATGGTACGACCCTTTGTTGTGTAGATCACCGTCCTACACGCCGTGTATGTACTGTGTGTTATGAACATCGTGTATGCGTTCGACTAATAATTCCATCGTAATAATAAGACGCCGGTTCCGGCGCTTTATTCAAAATCTCGGATTTTGACAAAACTACAGCACCTAGAGTCTTGATTTTTGCAGGGTATATTGGTTTAATAAAGTACAATATAATCGTGTAAAAATGAATTTTAAAAATCAGTGAGGGCGTCCTCAACAGCAAATGTTATAATATGGCTTTAATGTGTACAGGAAGATACATTAATTACTCACATGTTTCCTAGCAATTCAAGCGAGGTAAAACATTATAGGTCTATGGCTATTAATGAATTCAGATATTAAATTAGGATTTAAAAGCGTAGTTAAAATATCTTTATTGCCATCCTTGAGCACTTTATGAATTGCTAAAGGTCACACTACATGTATACTTAGCAACCACTTTCGTCACACACTATCAAATACGGGTTTTAAATCAGGAATTTAAATATTGCTGTAAGATTCCAAAAAGTGTAGGTACATATTTTTGTTTATTTTATTTTATTTCATTTTACAAATTCGGCTAAAATACATCAAAAATATAGTATATAAAAATAGAGGAGAATAAAGTTACATAATACATACAGCAGAAAACAAAGAAAATAGCCCAATGGGCTAGCCTGGAAGAGTCAGAAGCATCAAGACACTGTCACCAAGAAGCGTGATTCCTCCAACCCACGTGGGTCGCATTCTCACCTCTTATTAAATTTTCTAATAATGTGTCATTTTTTATGTTGTTACGATGTGGATGGGCCGGGGCCTTTTGTATGTGTGGTAAATTTGAGCCTATTGTCAATTTGTAATTTATAAATCGGTCGGTTTCCTACATAACAATATGGGTCGCACTTTCACCTCTTTTCACTCTCACTTCTATTCAATTTTCTAAAAATGTGTCATTTTTTATGATGATACTATGTGGACTTTTTTGAATGTGTGTTAGATTTTAGCTTATTGTCATAAAAATCGGTCGGTTTTTCTGTATGACAACATGTTTTTTTTAGTAACACATCTGTATGTACGGTCAGAATTTCTACAGTTTGCATAAATATGGGTAACCGTCTTACCTGTTGGGGACACCCCTTTTATTTTAGAGCAAGTACCCCATGCAAAGAAATGTTAATCCCACCCCATTAACGAATTATCTAAGCGTGTGTCAAGACTTGTCTAGATTGGGATCCATCCCCATTATTGGATTCATGAGTCAACGTTAACGCTTTTTTTTTTTAAATGGCCAAAAACCAGTAAATAAAACCATAAAACTGGTAATCTTTTTAAACAATTCAATTTAAAGCATGCAATACCTGGGTCCAATTTCATGAAGACTCGCAATTAATCTTACCTTATATTTGCTAAGTAAGTTAAATAACGCTATTAAATCAAAAGTAGGTTTAAGATCCAATGTAAGTCTTTGTGAAACAGTCCCCAGGTATCTGAGCGTTTGACGAATAAATGTTGATTGGTTCTGCTTTGTTAGGTATATATATTTGTCAGTGCAGCAATAATGATCTTAATATGTAGGCTAATGATAATATGTAATGAAAACAATATGGATATGACCAAACGAGCCATCGAATACATAGTAAACTGAAACTAGAATAAAAGCAACACTTTTAAGAACATTCATCAAATTCTTGTTCTCCATAATCTGTTAAGAAAATATATACACAACTCATGAAATGACTTTGCCTCAAAACGCGCGCATTTCCATCACACAGACCATATTGGTAATCCAGATGACGATATAAATCATATCTGTGCGAGGACTAGAGCTTTATAGCCAGTTGTAATTTTTTCTGCTTCCAGTTTGACTTTTAATTAAATGTCGCAAAAAATGGCTCAATGCATTTCTTTGATACCAGCCAAGCCGCGCATGTTATCATGCATTCAGACAGACAGTAAGTTTACAATCTGTGAAACAGTAAACAGGTGTTAAGATAGCAACGTAGACGGTGATATGACTTGCAACGTATGCTCCGATAGGTTGCAACGCACACGATACTTTTTAAAGATCTTCCCTGAAAACATTACTTGGCGGCGTTGTTTGTTAGTCCCAGATCTTACAAGCTTATCACTTAATCCTACTATCGTATTATATGAGCAACTTACAAGGAGGAATATCTACGAGGAACCGCACTTTTGATTCTTCCAAAATAAATTTCTTTTTGAATATGAGGGCAACTGCACTATATTTCATTGCATGACATCTTGATCTTACTACAAAATGTATCGCTCTTGTATCGGGGTAGTAGTAGCAAGCAAAGAGCTTTTAAATAGAGTCGCAACAGATTATTATTTTTTGTTCGTTTGATGCCGATTAGAAGTTGCGACAGGCTATTCATAAAAGTGGTACCATTGTTTCGAATAAAGGGGTCCCGCCATTAAATTGGTCACTGATCCGGCATCATAATAATGCTCTACACAACAGGCGAGTATCAATAAGTGACCACACTACAGTCATGTGTAAGGGCAGTCATGTGTAAAGTGGTACCATTGTACTCACGTATCCCAAATGTGTGCTTATGTGGGTCTGAAGTCTATAAGGAGGCTTTAGCTGTCGATGCAATCATCTTTACCACCCACCTGACGTTAGGCGTTTCATTTAAATAAATTGAATGCTCTTGCTGATCGATTACACATTAGAATGTATGAAGGCTGCCATGTCCAGTCCATATATCTATATTACACTATAATGGTAATCGCTATACGTATACATGTAAGTATAAGTATAGGCCTATAAAGGTTGTTTTAAGAAATTTCCATTTAATTTTATTTTAAGAAGGAGATTGGTATAGAAATAGTGGCGTACCCAAAGAGGGGAGGGGGGTGGGGAGGGGCAGATTCACCTCTATGAGAAGTCTTGGGAGGGGAGGAGGGAGGAACAGGGGAGGAGGGGATAGGGAGAATGAGAGAGGGCTGGAGGAAGGAGAAATAAAAAGATATAATAAAGACAAGTAGATAAATAGAAATATAAGGAAAATGATGGGAATGAGAGAGGGAGGGTGAGAGGGACAATGAGAGCGAGGGAGTGATAAAGTGTAGGCCTAGGAAAGAATAAGTACAGAGAAGGGAAAAGAAAGGAATGATGAATATATTTAATAATAATTATTAGGCCTATATAATAACTAAACACATAACAGCACTGGGTAGCCATTCGATGATGTCAATGCCTTTATTCGTTACGTAATTAAAACGCCCAGTCAGATGTATTTCACACCTACCAAACACAACTCACCCAATTTCGTAAACTGGACGTTGAATGTACACTCTCATGAATATTGATTGGCAACATTTTCCAATATGTCAGCGCTCTAATCGGAAACAATAGAACAATAGACCCTGCAGAGCGTTGGTAGCAAGTATAATATACCAGAGGTTTACTCCGGGGGCACTACCACTTTGGAGGTGATGTGTATGTAGGGCTAGTAAGACCCCTTTTTTTAGCATCGCTGTCACCCAAAGACCACATTTTTTTTTCGAACACATGCTCTGTCACCCAAAAACCCCTTACTTTTCCATTCCACCTAATTAAACTGCATTCCCCCTAAAACCCAAAGACCCTTATTTTTCAATTTCAGCAGCAACTTTCATTATATGACTGATTGTGTTACTTATTTTGAAATACCAAAGACGTAACCATTTACAACTAGAAATGTTTGAGGCTTATTTTACTCTCTATTACCGCGCACCCTAATCGACGTCAAAACTTCTATTCCACATAAAGCAGCGATAGAATGAAAGTGTTTTTCGAAAGCCAAAATGACGGCAAAATTATAATAACCCTGTTTCTGACCCATTGTATCATTATGTATCATTAAAGCCATTATTATAACATTTCCTTATGAATTCCACAAAATATTAGGTTTCACGATGAACATCAAGTACGAGTTCGACTAATATTTCGATCGTTTTATTCAAAATCTCGAATTTTGTCACAACTACACCACCTCAAGTAGTAGCGTAGTCAGCGTTTTAGTGTGAGAGGGCAAAGCCAATTTTTCGTCTCCATTTTCAATTTTTCGTCCCAATTTTAGTGTTTCAATGACACTTTAGCTACTCGTTGCCATACCCATTTATCATCCCTGAAAGTTTCTACGCTACTGACCTAAAACCTTGATTTGTACATGGTACGATCGTAAGTTAGATTACTACCCAGCAACAACAAGGCTATAAAAGGTTGTTAGAAAACGTTTAAATGTCGGGTTATATAAAGGGTATATAAAAGGTATAAAACATTTTTATAACATTAAAAAACAGTTGTTGATAACCTACTGCAAATATTTGACAAAATATTTGGCAAAAAATGTTTGCAAAAAAATAATTTATAATAATAATATTTTGCAAACATTTAAAAAATATTGTTTCAGTGTGTTTTCACACAAAACGTTTTAAAAGCGTTTTCATGACCTTCATCCAACTCGACATTTAATGTTATTAAAACGTTTTTACCTAAACCAAACCCAAAATATAACTTGTTTAAAACGTTTTTGTGTTTGCTGGGTAAAGTATATTATAATCGTGTAAAATCAAAATTTTGATAAAACATTGAGGGCATCTTCCTCAACTTATATTACAATCTGTCTACAATGGCTTTAAAATAAAATAAGATATAACGCGACTGCGAAAGTCACATATTTTTCTCACCAGATGTTACAATAAAATGTGTCCCTATAAATAATTATACTGGTGTATCAATGTCCTTTTATACGGAGGCATTGATTTACGCTAGACTTGATCCATAATGACCCGACTCCGGTTATTAGAATTGTTACGGCGTCAATCTTATTGACAAAACAACGTCATTTCTACCCATCATTTACTCTTTTCTTAAGCAAAGGATTATTTTAATTAAAACCTGTCTTTTCAATCACAATTCACCTGACTACTTTATTGCCATTAATTTCTGCGAAATATGTCACGATTACAAGAAATACTGAGGAAAAGAAAACCAAACAAAATCGCAGTAAACAACGTTGTTGAAATGTTTATTGTTGTTTAGGCACGTGACTATGAGCTATGATTGACGACGAGGATGATGAAACGGAGGAAAAGAAGAAAAAGAAGCAGAAATAGAAGGAAAAGGACAAGGAATAGAAAATTACAATGATAATTGCAATGTCGATTTGGACAAAATCGTCATCATTTCTACATTACAGGTATCCCAACATTGAAAAATGAGGGTTGGGAAGGCGCGAGTGTAAGCTGAATGTGTATTTGCAACTATTATACAAAATAATGCGGAACTATCACATATTTAGCTCCGATTGCATGCTTTTAACACAAGCACGTGCTGCTGTGGCAACAAATTTCCGCCAGGATGGTAGGAAATACCTTATTATAGGTAAACATCAAACCAAGTTCCAATTCCTTTCTGAAGATGCGACATCCTTTTCTCAATGTAAATGTCACCTGAAGTCAGAACCTGATCAGAATATCATCGGATTAATTTTTACAAATGCGACAAATTGAAGGTCGCATTGATGACGTAGATACAACATGATATTACATTCAAAATTATTACTTTCGGAAATTGTCAATATTACCACCAACATGGCATATGCTGCACAAAAAACATTTTAAGGACTCGTTGCATAATTATTATAGCTCTGCTACATCTGCGATGTCACGAAAAGCGCTTTGATACATATAACAAGACGTATTTAGTGGTATTTTAACTACGTCAAACATTTAAGAACATTTTCCATTTCGAGAGAAGGTTACTTACATGCAGTCCATATTTAGTAGCATTTCTTGTTATTAAGTGGGATAGCTGACAGATGTGTTTGGTGAACAAAATAGAAAGGTCAGTAACCACTGTTGGCAACCGAGTGCTTATTTCTTTAAAAAATGATGGGGGTTCTGCTATATTTCTTCGATGGAAATCGCCCTTGTTAATAACAAAAATAAATAAATGTAGGCCTCTATAAAGCGCATTTAGAAGAATGAGACTGTTGTTAAATTAAAGCGCTCTACATTCACGTGAGTGTTGAACTCACCAGTATATAATCGGACCCTCGATAGCTCAATCGGAACCATGCGAGGCTACCAGAAAAGCAGTTGTTTGGTGCCTCGGTGGAGATATGGAATGTCTTGAGTATTGCTTTCTCCTTTTATTTGTGGCTACCACGATGAACAGTTTTGAAAATATGTTGATACCTGTAACACTTGCTTTCATCGCATTGACTTGCTTTTATCGCATTCAACATCTTTCTTCCCAGACCGTTTTTCTTTCTCTCACACTAGCGTATGATCGGCGATAAGCACACTACCATGAACATGTTACGATTATCGAATTAACCTTCCTCATATTCAGGCAAAAATATCGCAGGTTAAGTTAAATTTTTAACACGAGATATGTTGGCGCCTGCAACTGATGCATTCCTAGTTTACAACATGAAAAATCCAACTCATTAAATCGAGCTAACTGTGAAGATCACAAGAGGTATATCGTGTTTTAAACCTCACTCGGCGTCGGCACAATGTGGTTTTAAGTCTAATGCTTTCAAGAGAACCATTTAAACAGAACACGAATACCAATGAATTCAAATATGATAATTCTCTTTAGTGCATGTGTCTTATGACATGTTAAAGTTCTACGCTATGCTCATTACAAATAATACACCGAAAATGAATATCTTCAGATATCTTGACTCTTTCACATGATTATATACCTTTATTTGTCCCCTTAAGGAAGAATTACACAAGGGGGTGCGAATTTAACAATGTAAATAAAATTGTGTTCGTACATTGTGTTCAAATTCTGTCTGAGCTTCTTTCATATGTATATTAATTAATGACATGTTTACCAGCGGGAAAAACTAAAATCTTCAAAGAATTAAGAAGTTGCTTCGTATGTCAAGATACACGGACACGTTATTTGACATTGACAACATCCCAATATATAGGGCCCCTAACTATAATGCTATATTTAACTTGGCATTTCCGTTGCTATGGTGATAATATACGCTATTGACAACCTTGAATACGAGTCAGTGATCGTAGAATTGGGAAAACTTGATTTTTCTCTTCATAAAGCACAGCGCTGTCCAATATATGTATACGATTGACAATAATGAGTGGTGCGTCAAGGTCATCATCGATTCTTTAGGTTGGAGAATTGCATTAAAAAACGAAAGTGTGATACGTTTGAATAAGAGCAATATACATGGTCTTCATTCTCCGAGGTTGCCCTGATTGTTTGTAATTGTTCTTTTGTTTTAATCCTTTTAACTAAAACTAACATAGAGCAGCAATCCAGTAAACACAAGAATGATTTTTACAACATTTCAAACTGTGACAAAACGTTTTTTTAAATATTTTGATTTATGAATTTTATTTAATCATTAATGAATGTTATTATAATAACATTTTATTTTGATTTGAAAAAATCATAAAAACACGAAACGTCTTTATATTGACTGACAAAATGTTACTATTTTACACAATGTTTGGTAGGAAATCATTAGTTGCAAACATTTTGCGACAACATTTAAAATAAATCATTTTATATATAACCCATCTTTGAGCGCCCATTTCTAAATATTATGCAAACGTTATGTTTGCATGGAATATATATACATCCATACCAGAAGACTTGAGCGTTGATTTATTATAATTATCAATTTACCGATACCCTTCTCTTTAATATTCCAAAGAGTGTGCCTTTCACAGAATCAAAAATAAGTAAAAGACATTGTCAAGCAATAAGTGGGAGCGAGTCAAGGTCAAATTTGAACGCGCCAGTAAATTGTAACCTACAATAATTCTCAATTTTCTTATGAAATCAATAATTTTGCGCTCTTATTTAATTCAAGAACTATATATAAATACAGACCTACTTTATTATGTCGCTACCATTTCTCAAGCGATATTTTGATAGCTTTAGAATACCACTCAACATATCTGTAACATTTTGTATCCAAGAAAGTCAATTTTAACTTAATGTATACAGGAAGATACGGTAATTACTCACATGTTTCCTGGCAATTCAAGCGAGGTAAAACATTATACGTCTATGGCTATTAATGAATTCAGATATTAAATTAGGATTTAAAAGCGAAGTTAAAATATCTTTATTGCCATCCTTGAGTACTTTATGAATTGCTAAAGGTCACACTACATGTATACTTAGCAACCACTTTCGTCATACACTATCAAATACGGGTTTTAAATCAGGACTTTAAATATTGCTGTAAGATTCCAAAAAAGTGTAGGTACATATTTTTGTTTATTTTATTTTTATTTCATTTTACAAATTCGGCTAAAATACATCAAAAATATAGTATATAAAAATAGAAGAGAATAAAGTTTCATAATACATACAGCAGAAAACAAAGAAAATAGCCCAATGGGCTAGCCTGGAAGTGTCAGAAGCATCAAGACACTGTCACTAAGAAGTGTCATTCCTCCAACCCATATTGGTCGCATTTTTACCTCTCCTTAAATTTTCTAACAATTTGTCATTATTTGTGACATTACTCTGTGGATGGGTCGGGGCTTTTTTTGTACGTGTGGTAAATTTTAGCCTATTGTCAATTTGTAATTTATAAATCGGTCGGTTTCTGTATGGCAATGTTTCGATTTTAGTAACACATCTGTATATACGGTCAGAATTTCTACAGTTTGCATAAATATGGGTAACCGTCTTACCTGTTGGAGACACCCCTTTTATTTTAGAGCAAGTACCCCATGCAAAGAAATGTTAATCCCACCCCATCAACGAATTATCTAAGCGTGTGTCAAGACTTGTCTAGATTAGGACCCATCCCCATTATTGGATTCATGAGTCAACGTTAACATTTATTATTAGAAAACGACCAAAAACCAGTAAATAAAACCATAAAACTGGTCATCTTTTTAAACAATTCAATTTAAAGCATGCAATACCTGGGTCCAATTTCATGAAGACTCGCAATTAATCTTACCTTTTATTTGCTAAGTAAGTTAAATAACGCTATTACATCAAAAGTAGGTTTAAGAGCCAATGTAAGTCTTTGTGAAACAGTCCCCAGGTATCTGAGCGTCTAAATGTTGATTGGTTCTGCTTTGTTAGGTATATATATTTGTCAGTGCAGCAATAATGATCTTAATAATGTAGGCTAATGATAATATGTAATGAAAACAATATGGATATGACCAAACGAGCCATCGAAGACATAATAAACTGAAACTGGAATGAAAGCAACATTTAACATTCATCAAATTCTTGTTCTCCATAATCAGTTAAGAAAATATATACACAACTCATGAAATGCCTTTGCCTCAAAACGCGCGCATTTTCATCACACAAACCATATTGGTAATCCAGATGACGATATAAATCATTTCTGTGCGAGGACTGGACTTTATAACGAGTTGTAATTTGTTTTTGCTTCCAGTTTGCCTTTGACCTTTAATTAAATGTCGCAAAAAAGTGGCTCAATGTATTTATTTGATACCAGCCAAGCCACGCATGTTATCATGCATTCAGACAGACAGTAAGTTTACAATCTGTGAAACAGTAAACAGGTGTTAAGATAGCAACGTAGACGGTAATATGACTTGCAACTTATGCTCCGATAAGTTGCAACGCACACGATACTTTAAATCTTCCCTGTAAACATTATTTGGCGGCGTTGTTTGTTAGTCCCTAATCTTACAAGCTTATCACTTAATCCTACTTTTGTGAGCAACTTACAAGGAGGAATATCTACGAGGAACCGCACTTTTGATTCTGCCAAAGTAAATTTCTTTTCGAATATGGGGTCAACTGCACTATGTTTCATTGAATGACATTTTGATCTTACTACAAAATGTATCGCTCTTGTATCGGGGTAGTAGTAGCAAGTATAATATACCATAGGTTTACTCCGGGGGCACTACCACTTTGGAGGTGATACGTATGTAGGGCTATTAAAACCCCCTTTTTTTAGCATCGCTGTCGCCCAAAGACCCCATTTTTATCGAACACATGCTCTGTCACCTAAAACCTAATGCCCCTTATTTTTCAATTTCAGCAGCAACTTTCATTATATGACTGATTTTGTTACTTATTTTGGAATACCAAAGACATTTGTAACCATTTACAACTAGAAATATTTTAGGCTTATTTTACTCTCTATTACCGCGCATCCTAATCGACGTCAAAACTTTTACTCCACATAAAGCAGCGATAGTATGAAAGTGTTTTTCGAAAGCCAAAATGACGGCAAAATTATAATAACCCTGTTTCTGACCCATTGTATCATTATGTATCATTAAAGCCATTATTATAACATTTCCTTATAAATTCCACAAAATATTAGGTTTCACGATGAACATCAAGTACGAGTTCAACTAATATTTCGATCGTTTTATTCAAAATCTCGAATTTTGTCACAACTACACCACCTCAAGCAGTAGCGTAGTCAGCGTTTTAGTGTGAGAGGGCAAAGCCAATTTTTCGTCCCCATTTTCAATTTTTCGTCCCATTTTTAGTGTTTTAATGACGCTTTAGCTACTCTTTGCCGTCCTTATCATCCCTGAAATGTTCTACACCACTGACCTAAAACCTTGATTTGTGCATGGTACGATCGTAAGTTAGATTATTACCCAGCAAACGCCAAACATTTTCGACATAGTTTGCAAAAGGTTATAAAAGGTTGTTAGAAAACGTTTAAATGTGGGGTTATATAAAGGGTATATAAAAGGTATAAAACATTTTTATAACATTAAAAAACATTTTTTGATAACCTACTGCAAATATTTTAACATAATCTTATTTAAGTGTTGACAAAATATTTGGCAAACAATATTTGCAAAAAAATAATTTATAATAATATTTTGCAAACATTTAAAAAATATTGTTTCTGTGTGTTTTCATACAAAACGTTTTAAAACGTTTTCATGACCTTCATACAACTCGACATTTTAATGTTATTAAAACGTTTTTACCTAAACCAAAACCCAAAATATAACTTGTTTAAAACGTTTTTAAAATGTTTTGTGCTTGCTGGGTAAAGTATATTACAATCGTGTAAAATCAGAATTTTGATAAAACGTTGAGGGCGTCTTCCTCACCTAATGTTACAATCTGTCTACAATGGCTTAAACATAAGATAACGCGACTGCGAAAGTCACATATTTTTCTCACCAGATGTTACATTAAAATGTGTCCCTATAAATAATTATATTGTTGTATCAATGTCTTTTTATACGGAGGCATTGATTTACGCCAGACTTGATCCATAATGACCCGACTCCGGTTATTAGAATTGTCACGGTGTCAATCTTATTAACAAAACAACGCCATTTCTACACATCAGTTACTCTTTTCTTAATCAAAGGATTATTTTAATTAAAACCTGTCTTTTCAATCACAATTCACCTGACTTCTTTTATTGCCATTAATTTCTGCCAAACATGTCACGATAACAAGAAATACAGAGGAAAAGAAAACCAAACAATATCGCAGTAAACAACGTTGTTGAAATGTTTATTCCAATGTTTATTTGGACAAAATCGTCATCATTACTACATTACAGGTATCCCAACATTGAAAAATGAGGGTGGGGAAGGCGCGAGTGTAAGCTGAATGTGTATTTGAAACTATTATACAAAATAATGCGGAACTATCACATATTTACCTCCGATTGCATGCTTTTAAGGATGTAGGAAAGACCTTATTATAGGTAAACATCAAACCAAGTTCTAATTCCTCTCTGAAGATGCGACATCCTTTTCTCAATGTAAATGTCACCTGAAGTCAGACCCTGATCAGAATATCATCGGATTAATTTTTACAAAATATGTGACAAACTGAAGGTCGCATTGATGACGTAGATACAACTTGATATTACATTCAAAATTATTACTTTCGGAAATTGTCAATATTACCACTAAGGTGGCATATACTGCACAAAAAATCATTTCAAGGACTCGTTGCATAATTGTTATAGCTCTGCTACATCTGCGAAGTCACGAAAAGCGCTTTGATAAATATAACAAGAAGTATTTAGTGGTATTTTAACTACGTCAAACATTTAAGAACATTTTCCATTTCGAGAGAAGGTTACCTACATGCAGTCCATATTTAGTAGCATTTCTTGTTATTAAGTGGGATAGCTGATTTGGTGTTTGGTGAACAAAATAGAAAGGTCAGTAACCACTGTTGGCAACCGAGGGCTTATTTCTTTAAAAAATGATGGGGGTTCTGCTATATTTCTGTGATGGAAATCGCCCTTGTTAATAACAAAAAAAAATAAATGTAGGCCTCTATAAAGCGCATTTAGAAGAATAAAACTGTTGTCAAATTAAAGCGCTCTACATTCACGTGAGTGTTGAACTCACCAGTATATAATCGGACCCTCGATAGCTCAATCGGAGCCATGCGAGGCTACGAGAAAAGCAGTTGTTTGGTGCCTCGGTGGAGATATGGAATGTCTTGAGTATTGCTTTCTGCTTTTATTTGTGGATACCGCGATGAACAGTTTTGAAAAGTTTTGAAATGCGTGGATACCTGTAACACTTGCTTTCATCGCATTGACTTGCTTTCATCGCATTTCAACATCTTTCTACTCAGACCGTTTTTCTATCACACGAGCGTGTGATCGGCGATAAGCACACTACCATGAACATGTTACGATTATCGAGTTAACTTTCCTCATATTCAGGCAAAAATATCGTAAAGTTAAAGTTAAATTTTTAACACGAGATTGTTGGCGCCTGCAACTGATGCATTCCTAGTTTACAGCATAAAAATCCAACTCATTAAATCGAGCTAAATGTGAAGATCACAAGAGGTAAATTATGTTTTAAACCTCACTCGGCGTCGGCACAATGTGGTTTTAAGTCTAATGCATTCAGGAGAACCATTTAAACAGAACACGAATACAAATGAATTCATATATGATAATCCTCTTTAGTGCATGTGTCTTATGCCATGTTTAAGTTCTACGCTATGCTCATTACAAATAATACACCGAAAATAATATTTTAATATCTTCAGATATCTTGACTCTTTCACATGATTATATACCTTTACTTGTCCCCCTAAAGAAGAGTTACACAAGCGAATTTAACAATGTAAATAAAATTGTGTTCGTACATTGTGTTCAAATTCTGAGCTTCTTTCATATGTATATTAATTAATAACATGTTTACCAGCGGGAAAAACTAAATCTTCAAAGAATTAAGAATTTATAAAATGTTGCTTCGTATGTCAAGATACACGGACACGTTTTTGACATTGACAACATCCTAATATATAGGGCCCCTAACTATAATGCTATATTTAACTTGGTATTTTCGTTGCTATGGTGATAATATACGCTATTGACAACCTTGAATACGAGTCAGTGATCGTAGAATTGGGAAAACTTGACTTTTCTCTTCATAAAGCACAGCGCTGTCCAATATATGTATACGATTGTCAATAATGAGAGGTGCGTCAAGGTCATCATCGATTCTTTAGGTTGGAGAATTGCATTAAAAAAACGAAAGTGTGATACATTTGAATAAGAGCAATATACATGGTCTTCATTCTCCGAAGTTGCCCTGATTGTTTGTTTTTGTTCTTTTGTTTTAATCCTTTTAACTAAAAATAACATAGAGCAAAACAAGAATGATTTTTACAACATTTCAAACTGTGACAAAACGTTTTTTTAAATATTTTGAATTATGAATTTTATTTAATCATTAATAAATGTTATTATAATAATATTTTATTTTGATTTGAAAAAAATCATAAAAACACGAAACGTCTTTATATTGACTGACAAAATGTTACTATTTTACACAATGTTTGGTAGGAAATCATTAGTTGCAAACATTTTGCGACAACATTTAAAATAAATCATTTTATATATAACCCATCTTTGAGCGCCCATTTCTAAATATTATGCAAACGTTATGTTTGCATGGAATACCGTAAAAACCCCGTCTACAAGGATATACCCAAGAAACGCCCTCAATAAAATTGGTTGCTTGTTGTATTTGGAGTTTGAGCAAATATATACTGGCACTGGGTGGCTATGCATTCCATCTAAGTATGTTGTAACACCAATCAATTGTATTGACATAATAACGACTGTTTCGTATATCAGGATCGTATAGCTCAATTGATAGAGTGTCAGACTTTGGAACTGAAGACATGCTGAAGAGAGCATGGTCCGGGCACCGGTTCCGTTTTTTCATTCTCGTTTAATTTTAACTTTTGACATGTTCTTTTTATCTTTCTTCAAATCTACCTTTCTACTTTTAATTTTAGGTGCGTTTTTTTTTATAATTTTTTAAAGTTTTTTTATAGTTTTTTAGTAATTTTGTGGTTTTATAGAAACTAGTAAAAGCATTTATTCTAAATAATAGCGAAACCCACGGTTAGACAGATGTGTTGTAACTACTTGTCTGTCCTCGTCTTTGCAATAAAAACCTATGTTGCACCCAATTCTTGAGGTAGGGTGCGTTTTTGGCTTAAGCACGATTTTGTTTCTACTTGAAATGAAATCAAAATAAATATTGTTCTGTTGCCACAATTGCAGTTTTTCAATAAAAAAAATAGATGAGGAATACTAATCATTCCATATTTGAATCTAATGTCCCAACAAGAATAGAGTGTCTTCAAAACTTCAATCAATTCATCTGACAAAGGAAATTATTCTGGTCATTCAATTTTGTTTCGCTTGCACCTGTTATATCACAGGCGTTGGTAGAGAAGGCACACTTCTCTTGTCTTCACCGAAGTAGTGATGTAAACACTAACATGATTAATTACCATAGCTAGCAATGGACATACACTATTTTTTGTTCCACTTGAACCCATACTATAGGCTATTCGCTGTCGATGTGACGTAATTAATCGGATTAACTACCATAGCAATTGATGAATACAATTTCGAATATATACGCTGGCGAAGTTACGTAATAATCGGATTAACTACCATAGCAATAGGTGAATACAATTTTTGAATATACCGCACTGCACTGATACGTTCACGCGGTACCTCTTCATTGAACCATATCATGCTGATTACTTGCACCTGTAAGATTAGTATCTTTGAAAAGACCAGTATTGTATTCAATCTATGATTGCAGACATACACAGGTGATGAGTGTAACCTGCTTGTAGTGCAGCGCGATATGTTCAAAATTGTTTTCACCTATTGCTATGGTAGTTAATCCGATTAATTACGTAACTTCGCCAGCGTATAGCCCTGCACTTCATCGTTCACGTGGCACCTATGCATTAAAACATAGTTGTCAAAGAAATGCTAATCACTCGCCATGTAAGATTAGTATTTATGAAAAGAGTGGTATTCAATCTATGTTTGGTGACATACGCGGGTGATTAGTGCAATCTGCTTGATGGTAGTTATTGCGATTATTACGTCACTTCGACAGCGAATTGTAGTATAGACGAATCCAACAAGCCAAGTGATGGTCAGAATTTATTCGGCCATTATACGCTGGTGAAGTTGCGTAATTAATCGGATTAATTACCATAGCAATAGGTGAAAACAATTTTGAACATATCGCGCTGCGCTACAAGCAGGTTACACTCATCACCTGTACTGTGTATGTCTGCAATCATAGATTGAATACAATACTGGTCTTTTCAAAGATCTTACAGGTGCAGCATGATATGGTTCAATGAAGAGGTACCGCCTGAACGTATCAGTGTATAACGCGGTATATTCAAAAATTGTTTTCACCTATTGCTATGGTAGTTAATCCGATTATTACGTAACTTCGCCAGCGTATTGGAATAAAACAGGAGGATGTGAGTTCATAAGGGCAATGTCGGGGATAGGTCACAATCGATGTGGAGAGATGAGAGGTCCGACCAACAGCCATAGCGATTCAACTAATTCCAGCGGACGGTCTGTGGCTAGTAAGGAATCGTCTTTGACCACATGCGCAGATCTGTCTCGTCAGGAAGATATTTAATATCCCGAATTTATAATAGGCCTATGCCTACCAGTTCCATCGTATAACCGATCTGCTAGAGAATATTTGTTACCATGTTTAATAAATTCGTATTTATCGTATAATAAAATGTAGCCAAATGTATATTATGTGTCACACGGTTTTCTGCTGAACCACTAGCAGGCTATGTTACCACATCTATGACAATGACAAAGGTGAATTTTGATGATTTTTACGATCGTCCGGATGAGCAAATCACTGAATGGGTCTTTAGTTCCTCCTCTCCTTATCCTGCCAATATTATATGAATCAAAGAAAAATAAAGAAAAATAAAATTAAACAAGAAAAAAAGACAAAGAAAAGAAACAATAAAAGAAAAACAATAGAATAAATTAAACTAAATATGAAAAAAAAAATGATCACGAAAGGAGTCTTTAGAAAATGCAAGAAAATATAAATGAAAAGTTTGAACAATATTTTGTTTATAAAAGTTTGTGTGACCGTGATGAGGCTCGAACTCACCATCTTCCGATCTAAAGAACCAAAGTCTTATGCCTTGCCAAGTGAGCTATGCTCGTGAGATGCGAAATAAAGATAAAATAATACATTGTATACCTGCTTGTGTCGGTAAATGATTTGCTCAAATTCCATAATGATATAATATTGTGGAGGGCGCTAGCGTGAAATATGCTATCATCACAGTCGCTTCTATTCCTTATAGACGGGTTTCTACGGTATATATACATCCATACCAGAAGACTTGAGAGTTGATTTATTATAATTATCAATTTACCGATACCCTTCTCTTTAATATTCCAAAGAGTGTGCCTTTCACAGAATCAAAAATAAATAAAAGACATCATTGTCAAGCAATAAGTGGGAGCGAGTCAAGGTCAAATCTGAACGCGCCAGTAAATTGTAACCTACAATAATTCTCAATTTTCTTATGAAATCAATAATTGTGCGCTCTTATTTAATTCAAGAACTATATAATACAGACCTACTTTATTATGTCGCTACCATTTCTCAAGCAATATTTTGATAGCTTTAGAATACCACTTAACATATCTGTAACATTTTGTATCCAAGAAAGTCAATTTTAACTTAATGTGCACAGGAAGATACAGTAATTACTCACATCTTTCATAGTAATTCAAGCGAGGTAAAAAATTATACGTCTATGGCTATTAATGAATTCAGATATTAAATTAGGATTTAAAAGCGTAGTTAAAATATCTTTATTGCCATCCTTGAGTACTTTATGAATTGCTAACGGTCACACTACATGTATACATGTAGCAACCACTTTCGTCATACATTATCAAGTACGGTTTTTAAATCAGGAATTTAAATATTGCTGTAAGATTCTCTATTTGAGGCCAAAAAAGTGTAAGTACATATGCGCCACCCACATTTTTATTTATTTTAGTTTTATTTCATTTTACAATTCTGCTAAAATTCATCAAAAATATAGTTATATAATAAATAGAGCAGAATAAAATAAGATAATGCATACAAAAGAAAACAAAGAAAATAGCCCAATGGGCTAGACTGGAAGAGTCAGAAGCATCAAGACACTGTCACTAAGAAGTGTCACTCCTCCAACCCATATTGGTCGCATTTTTTGCTTCTTAAATTTTCTAACAATTTGTCATTATTTGTGACGTTACTCTGTGGATGGTTCAGGGACTTTTTTGTATGTGTGGTAAATTTTAGCCTATTGTCAATTTGTAATTAATAAATGGGTCGGTTTCTGTATGTTTCGATTTTAAACACATCTGTATGTACGGTCATAATTTCTACAGTTTGCATAAATATGGGCAACTCTCTTACCTGTTGGAGACACCCCTTTTAATTTAGAGTAAGTGCCCCGGCAAAGAAATGTTAATCCCACCCCATCAACGAATTATCTACGCTTGTGTCAAGACTTGTCTAGATTAGGATAATCACAATTCACCTGACTACTTTTATTGCCATTAATTTTTGCCAAATATATCACGATAACAAGAAATAGAGAGGAAAAGAAAACCAAACAATATCGCAGTAAACAACGTTGTTGAAATGTTTATTGTTGTTTTTGCACGTGACTATGAGCTATGGCAGACGACGAGGATGATGAAATGGAGGAAAAGAAAAAAAGTAGAAGAAAAAGGAGCAGAAATAGAAGGAAAAGGATAATGAATAGAAAATGATAATAGAAAATAGATAAACGACGACGGCTATGATGACTATTTACGATTATTACTACGATAAGAACTTCTAGCAAAGACCTTTAAGTACAAATTAAGTATAGCCTACATCAAGCCAAACTTAGTTTCAATTCCTTTCTAAAGATGCGACATCCTTTTCTCAAAGTTAATGTCACCTGAAGTCAGAACCTGATCAGAATATCTTCGGATCAATTTTTACAAATGTGATAAATTGAAGGTCGCAAGGATGACGCAGATACAACATGATATTACATTCAAAATTATTACTTTCGGAAATCGGCAATATTACCACTAACGTGGCATATGCTGCACAAAAATCATTTCAAGGACTCGGTGCATAATTATTATAGCTCTGATACATTTGCGAAGTCACGAAAAGGGCTTTGATAAATATAACAAGGTGTATTTAGTGGCATTTTAACTACGTCAAACAGTTAAGCACATTTTCCATTTTGAGAGGAGGTTACTTACATGCAGTCCATGTTTAGTAGCATTTCTTGTTATTAGGTGGGAATAGCTGTCAGATGCGTCTGGTGAACAAAAATAGAAGGGTCAATAACCACTATAAACAACTGATTTCTTTTAAAAAAATGACGGGGTTCTGCTATTCTGCTATTTTTCCTCGATGAAAGTTGCCCATGTTAATAACCAAAATAAATAATTAAATGTAGACATCTATAAAGCGCATTTAGACGGATAAGCATGTTATAAATTAAATTCACATTCATGTGAGTGTTACACTCACCAGTACATATATCGGACCCTCGATAACTCGATCGGAGCCATGCGAGGCTACCAGAAAAGCAGTTGTTTGGTGCCTCAGTGGAGATATGGAATGCCTTGAGTAGTGCTTTCTCCTTTTGTTTGTGGATGCCACGATGAACAGTTTTGAACAGTTTTGAAATATGTGGATACTTGTAACACTTGCTTTCATCGCATTCACTTGCTTTCATCGCATTCAACATCTTTCTTCCCAGACCGTTTTTCTTTCTCTCACACTAGCGTGTGATTGGCGATGAGCACACTACCATGAACATGTTACGATTATCGAGTTAACCTTCTTCATATTTAGACCAAAATATCGCAGGTTAAGTTGATTTTTAACGCGAGATTATTGGCGCCTGCAACTGATGCATTCCTAGTTTACAACATGAACAATCCAACTCATTAAATCGAGCTAACTGTGAAGATCACAAGAGGTAAATTGTGTTTTAAACCTCACTCGGCGTCGGCACAATGTGGTTTTAAGTCTAATGCATTCAGGAGAACCATTTAAACAGAACACGAATACAAATGAATTCAAATATGATAATTCTCTTTAAAGCATGTGTCTTATGCCATGTTAAAGTTCTACGCTATGCTCATTACAAATAATACACAGAATATAATATTTTAATATCTTCAGATATCTTGACTCTTTCACATGATTATATACCTTTATTTGTCCCCCTAAGGAAGAGTTACACAAGGGGGTGCGAATTTAACAATGTAAATAAAATTGTGTTCGTACATTGTGTTCAAATTCTGTCTAAGCTTCTTTCATATGTATATTAATTAATGACATGTTTACCAGCGGGAAAAACTAAAATCTTCAAAGAATTAAGAATTAGAAAATGTTGCTTCGTATGTCAAGATACACGGACACGTTATTTGACATTGACAACATCCTAATATATAGGGCTCCTAACTGTAATGCTATATTTAACTTGGTATTTTCGTTGCTATGGTGATAATATACGCTATTGACAACCTTGAATACGAGTCAGTGATCGTAGAATTGGGAAAACTTGATTTTTCTCTTCATAAAGCACAGCGCTGTCCAATATATGTATACGATTGACAATAATGAGTGGAGCGTCAAGGTCATCATCGATTCTTTAGTTTGGAGAATTGCATTAAAAAAACGAAAGTGTGATACATTTGAATAAGAGCAATATACATGGTCTTCATTCTCCGAGGTTGCCCTGATTGTTTGTAATTGTTCTTTTGTTTTAATCCTTTTAACTAAAAATAACATAGAGCAGCAATCCAGTAAACACAAGAATGATATTAACAACATTTCAAAATGTGACAAAACGTTTTTTTAAATATTTTGATTTATGAATTTTATTTAATCATTAATGAATGTTATTATAATAACATTTTATTTTGATTTGAAAAAAATCATAAAAACACGAAACGTCTTTATATTGACTGACAAAATGTTACTATTTTACACAATGTTTGTAGGAAATCATTAGTTGCAAACATTTTGCGACAACATTTAAAATAAATCATTTTATATATAACCCATCTTTGAGCGCCCATTTCTAAATATTATGCAAACGTTATGTTTGCATGGAATATATATACATCCATACCAGAAGACTTGAGAGTTGATTTATTATAATTATCAATTTACCGATACCCTTCTCTTTAATATTCCAAAGAGTGTGCCTTTCACAGAATTAAAAATAAGTAAAAGACATTGTCAAGCAATAAGTGGGAGCGAGTCAAGGTCAAATCTGAACGCGCCAGTAAATTGTAACCTACAATAATTCTCAATTTTCTTACGAAATCGATAATTTTGCGCTCTTATTTAATTCAAGAACTATACAGACCTACTTTATTATGTCGCTACCATTTCTCAAGCAATGTTTTGATAGCTTTAGAATACCACTTAACATATCTGTAACATTTTGTATCCAAGAAAGTCAATTTTAACTTAATGTATACAGGAAGATACGGTAATTACTCACATGTTTCCTGGCAATTCAAGCGAGGTAAAACATTATACGTCTATGGCTATTAATGAATTCAGATATTAAATTAGGATTTAAAAGCGTAGTTAAAATATCTTTATTGCCATCCTTGAGTACTTTATTAATTGCTAAAGGTCACACTACATGTATACTTAGCAACCACTTTCGTCATACATTATCAAGCACGGGTTTTAAATCAGGAATTTAAATATTGATTCTCTATTTGAGGCCAAAAAAGTGTAGGTACATATGCGCCACCCACATTTTTATTTATTTTATTTTTATTTCATTTTACAATTCGGCTAAAATACATCAAAAATATAGTTATATAAAAAATAGGGCAGAATAAAATCACATAATACATACAAATGAAAACAACGAAAATAGCACAATGGGTTAGCCTGGAAGAGTCAGAAGCATCAAGACACTGTCACTAAGAAGTGTGACTCCTCCAACCCACGTGGGTCGCATTCTCACCTCTAATTAAATTTTTTAACAATGTGTCATTTTTATGTTGTTACGATGTGGATGAGTCGGGGCTTTTTGTATGTGTGGTAAATTTGAGCCTATTGTCAGTTTGTAATTTATAATCGGTCGGTTTCCTGTGTGACAATATGGGTCGCACTTTCACCTCTTTTCACTTTCACCTTCTATTCAATTTTTCTAACAATGTGTCATTTTTCATGATGATACTATGTGAATGAGTGACTTTTTTATATTTTTGTTAAATTTTAGCTTATTGTCATAAAAATCGGTCGGTTTTTCTGTATGACAACATGTCTATTGTACGAACACATCTTATGTACGGGTAATAATTTCTACAGTTTGCGTAAATATGGGACAACCGCCTTACCTGTTAGAGGCACACCTATACCCCTAGATTAGAATCCATCCTCATTATTGGGTTCATGAGTCAACCTTAACATTTATCTTTAGAAAACGACTAAAAACTAACAGTAAATTAAAACATAAAATGGACAAACATATTGATAAATAACCGGTCGCAAAATCTTCTGAAATAATTCAATTTAAAACATGCAATACCTAGGGCTAATTTCATGAAGACTTGCTAGCAATCATACCTTTTATTTGCTACATAAGTTAAATAACGCTATTGATTAAATCAAAGGTAATTTTAAGATCCATTCGGCTATTCCATTTAAAATTCATACTACCCTTGTGGAAAATTTGGAAAATATCTTCCAAAGGAGGAGTATTTTTTTCAAATGCACTTGGTCAGGGTTAATCATTTTGAAGTCCACACTCCCTCTGTATTATGGCTTTACCTATATCTTCTACAACTGGAGAGCGTATTTCAAATAGAAGTTACCCAACTTTCTATTCTATTCGAAACTCACACTCCCTCTGTGGAAGACTTAAGCTAAATCTTCCACAAGGGTAGTGTGGCTTTTAAATAGAATAGCCCATTGTAGTCTTTGTGAAACAGGCCCCGGTATCTGAGCGTTTAACAAATAAATGTTGAATGGTTCTGCTTTGTTAGATATATTGCCAGTACAGAAATAAGGATCCTAATATTTAATGAAAACAATATGGATTATGAACATCGAAGGCATATGAAATTTGTCAACGCTGAAACTGAAATGAAAGCAACATTTAACATTAATATAATTCTTGTTCTCCATAATATGTTAAGAAAATGTATACACAACCCATAAAATGACTTTGCTTTACATACATACATACATACATAAAGGTATTTATATAGCGCCTTTAAAATTTATCAAGGCGCTGAACAAGGAGAGAAAGGATGGGGAAAAAGAAACACAGTGGAACAAGAAAGAAGCTAACTGAAAAGGTGAGTTTTCAGTTTCTTCCTGAAAACTGGAATTGATGGAGACTCCCTGATGGCTTTAGGGAGTTTGTTCCATTCCCTCGGGCCAGAGACAGAGAAGGTATTTAAACCAGATCCTCTATGTGCCCTAGGCTGACTAAGCTAAATGTTAAAACTCGCGTATTTCCATCGCACAGACCATATTGGTAATCCAGATGACAGTATTAATCTACATTACATTAGACTTTTCTGTGCGAGGACTAAAGCTTTATACCGAGTTATAATCTTTTCTGCTTCCATGTTGGCTTTTGACTTTCAATTACGATGTATGTCACAAAAAGTGGCTCAATGCACTTCTTTGATACCAGCCAAGCCGCGCATGTTATCATGCATTCAGACAAACAGTAAGTTTACAATCTGTGAAACAGTAAACAGGTGTTAAGATAGCAACGTAGACGGTGATATGACTTGCAACGTATGCTCCGATAGGTTGCAACGCACACGATACTTTTTAAAGATCTTCCCTGAAAACATTTCTTGGCGGCGTTGTTTGTTAGTCCCAGATCTTACAAGCTTATCACTTAATCCTACTATCGTATTATATGAGCAACTTACAAGGAGGAATATCTACGAGGAACCTCGCTTTTGATTTTGTCAAATAAATTTCTGGGGTCAACTGGACTATAATATTTCATATTACTACAAAATCTCTCACTGTTGTATCGGGCTAGTAGTAGCAAGTATCCCAGTATTGACAATGCAGAAATGATGTTTAATTGGCAGTGGCGCAGCGTCAAATGGGCACGGGGCATGTTTTGTACCGCAATAGATTTGAAAATTTAGAAATTCCCATAGGAAAATTGTATCCTCATAATCAGGCCCATGTCCCCCTATAGGATGACACACACTATGCCACTGTTACTAGGGCTTGATTTTCTTTAACATCTTTCAAATCAAGTCACGAATAGACCACGCACGACTTTCATGAAATTATCTGATCTATCCACAAAATAATTTTGAACTAATTGAAACTTCTTAACAATGCCGGTATGTTCGGCATATTTTGTAATTATTAGTTGTTCTGCTTTCTTTAATTAAATTGTGTCAAAGAAGCACAACAGAATCTGGTGTTTAGTAGGCGACAAATAAAACCCTGTTCTGGGGGTCCTACCGACCCAGGTTTTAAGAAATTGGGGAACAAAATTTCCTGTTCAAATAAAATTGTATTTCAAAATATTACAAAATATTTACAGATTTTTGTGACTTTTAAGGTCATTTGCAAAATCAATCTTGAGAAAAGGCACGACCGTCCGATCCTGCTTGAAAGGTCCTTCCACCCGTAGAACAGGTTTGATATTTTTTCGCCGCCTTAGGATGCAGTTATAATATATAGTAATATAGGTTAAAGGATGAAATCGCTTAAAATCAAATTAATATAACACTGAAGTCTATATTTTTGGCGAAACTAATTATGCAAAGAACCAGTAGCCAAGGTGGTGGAGAACAATAGTCATTTTAACTACGTGTGAACAATGATGGCGCTGTTGATCTTAAATCTTGTTTACATTATTTACAAGGGGTAGACACTTTTATATTGGCATTAAAAACATCAGAAATTATCCACAAACTTTAAAACATCAGAAATTATCCACAAATTTAATAAATTTATGTAAATAGCGCCCTCAGTTTTCACACAAATATGCAGTTTATGGAAGAAAAGTAACCATAAAAGGCAGAAAAAGTTGAAAATAAGATGAAAGATCAATAATCTTATAAAGAACTGAAAATCGATGTTACAAATAGCTGAAAATATATGTGTACATTAGTGCTAATATGCAGTACAAGCTGCTAATATTATTCAGGTCCGGAATTGAAAATTGTATGGTGACTTTATTAGAAAAATAACAAATAATCACATTAATATAGCAAGCTAGAGAAGAAGGATTAAAATTGTATGCCGTGTCTTTCTATCATAACATCTCATTTTGTATGAATTGAAATGATATTCATGCCGTATTGTTTATGTGACCTTGATAGCCATTAAACAATTAAAGTAATAATGTTGAAGGCTATTCCGAGCGTCTTTTCACCTCAATATTATGCAAGTAATTCTACATTAATTTTTGGTTAAGTTAAAAACTAGAATTTCAGATAGGCTTCAAATATCATCATGTTCATTTATCTCCAAAATATGGCCCTGATTGATCTGGACACGCAATGCTTACTCTGTAGTTATGTTAAAATATATATTAATTTCTGTTCATATTTAGGAAACAACCCAGCGACAACCCCCTTTTTCGTAGTTTATGTTAACAAGAAGCGACAAGAACGAGGGATATTCTCGATCGACCTATCTTACCTTACCGCTAACTGCACCTGTTGCGACGCTATCTTCTGTAGTAACAAGTATTTGTTTGGGTATTGGGGTTGTCTGGGTGCGCGCAGCTCACAGGCTGAGGCGCGCGTGGGCGTGTGAGTTTAAATGTTATATCATAGGGTCTTAATTCTTGCATGAAGAAAAAAATATGCGACCATATGGTAGAAGGTGTTTTTACCACTTCTTGGCAAGGCCTTTGGTGGGTGAATATTTTTAAGAAAGTTGCGCGTATTTCTACAGGGATATGAGTTCATGTAGTTTTTTTTTTGCTCTCTCTCTCTCAACTGAGCTACATTCATGGTTTCACGGAAGCGAATCATGTTTATGTTTGATAAAAGCGCTCACATTTTTGTATTCTGTATTTACCGATCACTTGAGGCGAAGTCCTGAACCAACACGGAATATCTCGTTTGTCATTCGTTAATTAAAACTATCCGAACCGTTAATGATTTACAGGATTATATGGTTTCGGGTAATACCTGATAGGGACAGATATTTTATTTGAAATGTATAATAATTGATGCGTCACTAAAAACAGGTGCATGTACACAAGGAATAAGTGTGCTTCTCTTTTATTACTTTGTAATAATCGCGATATTCACACGACTTGCCACAAGCAAAAGTTTTGAAATCAACTGAAAGAACTTTTCAAAAAGAACAGTTTTAGGGGCTAATAATGATTTTCGATTAAGAGCGTGGGTGTTTACGCGAAGACGATCGAATTGAGTGGATATGGTACTGTAAAAAATATAAAATAAACATGTAAAATGAAATTGGGTCGACTATAGTGGCGTTGTCACTCTGTCGTAATAACGCTATACAACAGCCTCGCCCACAACTCTACGTTGGTAGGTATAATTCATCAGCTTAGTTTTAGCACCGGGTTATCGTAAAATTATAAAATGTAAGGGTATTTGTTTTTATGCAGGTAATTAACATAATTAGAATTATAATGACTACTATCATTATCATCATAATTATCATTACTAAAACAATGGGTAACAGAAGGAAATGAGAAAATAACAAAAGCGAAACCAGTATGATCAGTGTCATTGGGTTGTACAGAAGTGGGTATTTTTATGTACAAGTATAAGAACGGTTTACTTCCACAATCATTTGATCATGTATTCACTGATTTAGAAAGTGTCTATACTTATGATACAAGATATAAATCAAATTACCGACCTGAAATTCACAAAATGAAAACCGTCATCACCACAGGACCAAAGATTTGGAATAATTTACCTGAATTCATTAAAACGGCTGTCAGTGTAAATTTGTTCAAAAAAAGCATTTTATCTCTCCTCTAGAAAAATAATACCAGTTGTAATGTAATTTAAATCAAAATATTAGTATTTTATTATTTTATTATATTATCGCTTCAATATTTGGAAGTGTTTCCTCTTGGGCTCTTTGACGCTGGTGGCCTCTGGGGCCATTTACCTTCTTGTGAGGTACGTGGCCTGCCTGTCCGATTCCACTGGCGGTCCCTGAGTTTGGATTTGAACGAGTTAGTTGATCAAAATAATGTATGCAGTTAGGACGCTGGACAACCAATTCTTTAGAAATGCATACCCAGCAAACACAAAAACGTTTTTAAAACGTTTTAAATAAGTTATATTTTGGCTTTTGGTTTAGGTAAAAACGTTTTAATGACATTAAAATGTCGGGTTATATAAAGGTCATGATAACGTTTTAAAACGTTTTGTATGAAAACACACTACAACAATATTTTTAAATGTTTTCAAAAATGTTATTGCAAACTATTTTTGCAAACCTTTTTGCCAAATATTGTGTCAATACTTAAATAACATTATGTTAAAATATTTGAACCCAGCAAACACAGAAATGTTCTTAAAATGTTATTTTCAAAACCTTTTAATAACATTTAAATGTCGGGTTATATAAAGGTCATGAAAACGTTTTTAAAACGTTATTGAAATATTTTGGGCAAACATTTTTCCCAAAATATTTTTTCAACCACAAAATAACATTCTGTTTAGAATGTTTTGTATCAAGTTTTCAAGAATGTTTTTGGAATGTTATTAAAACGTTTTTATACCCTTTATATAACCCGACATTTAAACGTTTTCTGTAAAACATTTTGTTTGTTGAGCAGTAGATTATCAAAAATGTTTTTAAGGTTATGAAAACGTTTTATACTCTTAATATACCCTTTATATAACCCGACATTCAAACGTTTTCTGACAACCTTTTATAACCTTTTGCGAATGATGTCGAAAACGTTTTGTGTTTGCTGGGTAGTCGCGCTAAAAGTCGATCGATACATGTTAAAATCAGCACAATTCAGAGATACACCTTTTTGCTATGAAATTTATTTTCTCGGTCAAATATAAAGCAATATTTGTTTTTCTTCAGTAATGTCAGTTAAAGACATAGTGCTTGGATACACATTTTTTTTTAAATCCTGGTGTTAAAATTCAAGCATCATATTTTGTCTTTTAGTGTGATATTTTTGATTTTTATAGGCCTTTAGTTCGCCCGCGAGCTTTTTACGGAATTCATTTTTAGCGTCTCAAACTAATATAGTTTGCTAAAGAAAGATATTTCCCACCTCTGTAAAGCACATCGTGTGGGTCTATATATTATAGTTTTGTCAGAATTTCCGTTTTTATTTTACCCTTTTTCCCTTCATGCTCCGAAAATGTCAAACTCAGTACTTTATCTCGAGAGCAACCAGCAGAAATAATCGATATTTCAATTGTTGTCAACCAGGTCCCTTTTCCATTGAAAACCAGGATTGCCTGACCAGCGATTTGGTAGCCCAAATCCCCTAAATTTTGGAAATTTGCTCCCGTGATAGCCTGCAATTTCAATTTATAGGGGCTATGGATTCCATGATTATGAAAACCATTTTGTCTGTTTGTTTGTTTATTTACCTAGGATGAGGTCCATGGGAAAATCCACTGTCCAAACCTAGAAAAATTCGCGTGTTATTATAGAGGATTTTAATTTTCTGTCCCTCCTATCTCCAGGTGAATTTTGAATGACCCTCCCCCCCATCGCGGGTTGGCATTTTCACCCCCCCCCCCATCGCGGGTTGGCATTTTCATTACACCCTTCAGACTTGCGTTCGGGTTTGTGTAGGCCTATTTGTCATAATTTAGCGCTATAGGACCTACTTTCTAAATGTATAGCTATAGCCGTGCTATATAAATATTATAAGGTACCGGTATGTAATATTATGTAGGCCTATGGGGTGGGGTGGGTACTCAACACATTTTAACCATGACTTACAATGCAAGGCTCATTGTTGCCATAAATGATTTTTCCTTTAGGTCATTATAATAGGTTGTTATAAACTTCCATGTTTAACCTTGTATTGTTTTGGCTGCTTCATTATGACTTTCGGTGGGTTTAAGCAATTTCAAACAAACACAAACAAAAGGCACTATACCCAGTCACCTTCATGACAATTGAAACACTAGGTAATTTCTTTGCTATATTGAAGTTCTGGCAACACTGTATCCAGGCCGGGTACCCAGATATATCGACCCACAATGCTAGTATTAGCCTAAGATTTCACGCGTGGATTTGAAAATTTTCAGCTGGTAGTCAAAAATTATGGAATCAAAACGGAAATTCTGACAAAACTATGATATATCGCTCACGGTGATGTGCGTTAGAAAGTTGGGAAAAATCCTTCTTTAGCGAACTATATTACTTTGAAAAGCTAAAAGGTTGATCCAAAAAAAGGCTCGCGGGCAGAGTTGAAGCCTATCAAAATCGAAAATCTTACACTAAATGACTGAATTTCACGACTAAGTTTAACACTAAGATTTGAAAAAAAAATACAGTATCAAGCATTACAGTTTTTCCTGACATTTACTGAAAAAATGAAAATTATTACTTTCATTTGGCCGAGAAAAAAATTTACACTGAAAAGGTGTAACTCTAAATTTTGTTCATTTGAATACCAAATTCGATCGTTTGTATTGCCTTATTAAATGACTGAGTGAGCCTTGCAGAACAATAACAATCGGTTGTCCAGCGTCCTAACTGTATGTAATATAAATGATTCTTTTCTCATATATATTTTGTCTTTGTGTGTTGTGTGTGTTCTCGGCCACCTCTCTTGTCATGTCTTGTTTGTATGTCTGTTTGGTTTTTGAGTGTTTAATTTAATTGTCATGTGGTGCAACGTTTTCTCAGGCTTTTGTTTTTAGTTGCACCTCCTCCGTCTTATGTTTATATAAACTTGTTGGTCTTATTATGTGTGTGATTTTGATGAAAATGAAATTGAATATGAATATGAATATAGGATGTTAATGTTATGTAAATATTATTATACAAACTGATGTGAATTTGAAATAGATCAGCGCTACCTGTAATAATACTTGCATCGTGTAAAAGTAATAATGAAAATGTCAACTTAGAAATTGAATAAAAATTTGCTTATGTTCAGTATGAGGCAAAGATGTATACTTGACACACTGTAGCTCAGATATTAAAGAAGTAAAGTTTACCTTTCGAAATCATGTTTTGCCTGACGTTCGGTACATTTGACACGTAAGATAATAATATTGTCTAATCAATTTATGGAAATTAGACTGTAGCTCAGTGTCATCGAGACCTTCGATAGGTGTTATATTCATAATGATAATAGTATAGTACCGTGTTATTTTCATTATATCACTGTGCAGCCATATGCGGTTTAACAACACTTTACATGATAGCAACTCTTATTTTCACACCAGACGCCACAGAATATTACCAGTTATTAACACATGTTATCGATGTCATTACAGTCCCCCGATAATAACATCACAGTTAAGTTGGATAACTAGGTTTGCTTCCTGAATAAATCACTTTTAATAATTGACGGGTGTTAGAAGCCTCGATTAGAAGAAGCTCGATGAAATAATCTTAATTCTTCTTTTTACTGAACCAACAACCTGTTTTTTATATTAACTCACTCCCAGGCCTCACTTCACACAGATGACTATTGAATCACCTTTTGCCATCTTCCCCTCACTCATGCAGGTGTGAAAACACACTCATACAGGGTGTTTCCTGCAATGCAAGTACTGCAACGCATATTGTACGTGTTCATACAATAACCGTATTTTTTATAATGAAAAACCACCTTATAAGTATATTAAAAAACGTCCCCGTAATAAGCAGTCTAATATTTCAAAATCTTCTTTATTTCTATATTGTCTCACTCAGCAATATTGTACATTGACATTGTTAAGTTATTAAAAAATGTTGATCAGAGTGGTTTTCCACAATTCTCTTTAAATATTTGATGTGCTAATTTTTCATCATTTTGTAGCAAAATTGTGATAAGTTTGGTAAGTTAGTGACAAATCATTTAAAAATCTATCATCACAAGTGTATAATTTGGTTTGTTTTCCTTTAAATATTGTATTATTTCGGGGTCAATTTGTCTGAATTTCAAACCCATGACCCCATTCAAATCAAGAGTCCCCATTGGATTTGGCTGAGTCCATTAACAATTCATCTGGATTTTAGTTTTTAGAGAGTGTTTGGAACAGCATCTCACAGAGGGCATGTCTGAAATTGTTTTTTTAATGTTCGAATCAAACATGGCTAAATAATTTATGCATTAATTGGCAAAGTAAAAAAGCTTTCATGTACTTTTTAAATTGTGAAAATTCTGATTACCAAGCACTCGCATTTGTTTCAAAGCACACGTTTTATAAAAACATAATGTGCAATTTTTATGAAACACTAAGCGCTTGTTATTAATTTGTGCGCGCGTTTGTAAAGCAGGTCAGCAACCAATCACGCAGCGCCTTTGCCCTGACGTGAGACACAAACTAGTCTTTTTTAATTCGGTCTATAATTATATCACCTTGTAGTAAACAAGATTTTGTATTTCATACAAATGTGCACAATATGTGCTTAGGCCTTAGGCATGGGTCATAATAGCTCACTAACAAGACCTTGTCTTCAAACAATGTCCTATACTTTTGGCAATTTTATAAAACAAAAGTGGAACGGATTGAAAATGAGCTGCTTTCGTAAAATTCGTATAACTCAAGAACGAGACGGTCAATGTTCAAAATTTAAAAAGTATAAAAAATCTTATTTTACCGTATTAGGTCATATGTGATTCGAGTATTAAAATCAAAATATAAACGTTTCCGACATCCTGTATATTACGCGGTAATTACCGGTGAATATTAGCTGTACTTGAACTCGCCATATTTATATAAAAAGGACACATACCTCGTAATGGATTTTTCACTGCGCTTTTTCTAAAAATTACATATAAATATGGATTTTTAATCACATATGCTTTTATCATAAGTGATACGACGCTTGATGGCTGGACGTACGCAGTGCACAAATCGTTGACTCATTTATCATATTTTACTAATTCACTTTTACCGACAACGAAGGCAGATTCATCAAGATAATTATTTTTCATATAAAAAGCAAATGCGTTCTGGAAGTTGATTCCGAGTCAAGATGTTATTAGCAGACCAGTGCACCTTATTTATTATTAAGGATGCTTTTTAAGCTGAGCGAAGAGCAACTATAATTAATTATTTAGTATACTGGTGAACGCCGATAAGAGGGATATAGATACACACACGGTTTAACGCTGCAAAATTTAAAGCCTTTTAGAATTCGTCTTGGAATATTTTAGACGTAAGAGTGAGCTGATTCAATATTAAAAATGCATGAATAGCCATAGACGATCTTAGGTAACTTGTGGGTGGGTAACATCGTATAGTTAGTTACTTATTGTTAGCTACCTGCGAGTTATTCTGAATGAGTTACCTACGCGGTTTTTTGCAGTTAACATTTGCCTTAGAAATTAATAGGTTCAATCGTGATTCACTTGTAGGTAATATTGTACTTAGCTCCCTCTAAAAGTGAGCTCATATGTACTCGTATAATACCCATGTAGACGCTGTCGCACTCGTTGTTATATGTTTTATGAAATTTCTCAACAATGTTTCTCAAGTGCTTTAAGATTCAAATAATTACTCTTTTCTAGTAACATTTGCGATCGGAAAGATACTACGATTCGACTGATTCACAACAGCTAACTACTCTAACTGACCTTGAAAATTTTATAACAGATATAAATGTTTTTTAATCCAGAAATATTATGTGATGCTGAAAATTTATTTGTACTGCCAAAAGAACAATTTATATTTTTCAAAATAAATTGTCAGCATGACAAATAATTTTCTTGACTGATAAATATACCACTTGTAATGACAAATTAATGAATGAAAAATTAAATGACGAATTATTTTGATAACTATTAATTCGTTATTTAATTTGCCGTTTATTAATTTGTGATTACAACGAAATTAATTTGTTATGCTGAAAAATAATTTGAAATACTATGTTCTTTCAGTATTAGTATTACAAACACGTTTTTAGCAATACATATTATTTCTTGAATGACAAACCTTCCATTTATTATGACAAATTTTTTAATTTGTCAAATTACACCACAATTTTGATGAATAAATATTTTTAGTGAAATACAATCAAATAAAACGGAAACGTACGATTGCGCATACTTTAACCAAAATTAATTTCAATTGGAGTGAATTAAGTTTCCTAATAGAACAGTTACGGTCTCTGATGCGTATGTAATAGACAACGTAAAATAATAATGATTATTAATCAATCATAAATTGTGTGTACAGACGCACCCCACATACATAAACATACCGGTACACCAACAGAAGATTAAGCCGACGGCGACTTAAATGTTAAGTGGCAACGCTGGTATAATTTTCATGCAGATTGCTGAACAACCTGTTTGGTAGCTGAGTCTTGTCGCCAAGATGACAAAACGTTCCTATATAAGCTTTTCACTTTGCAGACACCGTAGTAATGCATATAAAGGTAGCCAGTTATAATTTATTAGAACACTCATCAGGATTATACCCAACTCCCTACACCCCACCCACACAAGCGTTTTGAATCTTCATAAAAGACCTAGACTTCTCCGTAGTCCACTTGCGCATTTTGCATACTCTGGCCATTACATTTAAGCATAAAACGCTTATTTGTATTAATTTGTGTGCAATTGATAGATTTTCACATCTGATATTTTCAGTCACCGTACTCCCTCTGTTTGTTAACTTCCCAAGGATTTTTTACTCGGGCTTTCGCGATCAATAAACTGGTAGATTTCAAAATCAGAATTGTTCAATATTAAGTGAGCAATTATAATTATGCAAGATATGTTGCTTTCAATACAACTTTTACTGTCATTAATCATCTAATTATATAAACTCTTTATGACCATTTTACTATTGAACACTTTGATTATAATAAACATTGGTAAAATTTTGAGTTCAACGGAATGCGTTCATAACATATTTTTAAAATCAAATTTGACTATGGCATAGTCTATAAAAGACCTGCCAAGAAGTGGTAAAACTACCCTCTGCTTGTGTATTTCATTTTTATGTATTCCATTGTCTTCATGCATGGGTAATGTTAAAACGCAATATGGCACAACCAAACGCACCCCACCCCACACAGACCTATACCACCCCTTCCTACACCCACCCTAACCTTACATACCACAACACCCCAACCAAATATACACACACACAAGCATAACATAAAATATTTAACGTAAAACACTACGAGCTCTCCCATTTGCACCCCCATACAAATACCCCCACATATACCCAACGCACCCCACCCTTATTCACACAGCTGCAGACAACCCATTTCATATTGGCAAAAAAAGTCCCTACACGTAACACATGCGTATATGAACTCATCTTTTGTGATTCGTTATCTGCAGATGTTTCCACAATTAGAGAATTCAATAAATATCTATTTGATAGGAATATAGCCAGTGACCCGCAAATAATATCCATCCCGATGATGGCACACGTAAAACTAAATGAATAATAATCTGGCACTGCACACATATATGACAGCAAACATATGTGCGCTTATAATTGTGTACACAGTAGAATTCATCCTACTTAATTATAACATACAATCCTTAATAACGGTCGCTAAGGATACTAATCTTACAACGATTCTAACCACGTAAATGTATCCTATCACTACATGCAAGCAAGTCCCTACAGGTCAGAGTGCTAGTTGCATTTGCTCTTCTTCCAATTTGACGATTATTATTTGAAGAAGACCCCTTACATTTCAATTGGAAGACGACATCCTCCTAAGGCGTTTACCATCTCCGCGCATCTCATCCCCAAAAAATCTCCTTGGGTGATGACAATCGTCAGTATTGAACAACATGCGCCGCGAATGATTAAAAGATAACAGTAAACCAGTAACGGTGATAGGTAGTATAGCTGGCTCTATCTATCCTATCTCCCTTATCCATCTCCCGACTTGGGGCCCCATTTTGCTACTTCTTCAATTCTATACCTGCTATCAACTATCTATGCATTCGACCACGTGCATAAGTCCAATTTATTAAATAATGTACAAAAAGTGGATGTAGTTATCAAGTTCTTTAGTATGGAAACTTGAGATGAGATGAGACGAGGCTATTTAGGGGTGATTTCAATTGTATGTTTCTCTACGGCAGGTGGTTGGTAAAAACGCTCAATTAGGTATTTGTAATGTAAAACCATTCACGATCGTATAAAATGCCGTATATCGCTGGTACTTAATGCTGCTTCAAGTGGCTAGATCTACTATGGGAAAAATGCATAGATTTACCATTGAAATTCTATTCAATTTTGTCAATGCGTATATCTATGATGCGTGGAAATCGTTTGTTGGTTGTGATGGGTATTTTGAGACATTCGCATAATGTGATCAGATACAATCCATTTGTCAGTTAACTATTACTCTTGTTACTGTGAGGTTTACGTCAAGATCTAATGCTAGATGGCTATGGCTTCCCGATGGAATAAACGCGGGCAAAATATCGCTCAGAGTTTTCTTAAGATAAAACGTTATTTGTAAGATTGTTTTGAGCAATTGAACGTGGGATATAGAAAGGAACTTTTTTATATTAAAGATTGTGAATGGAATGACTGAGATAATATTGAAAGGGTTGTTGACATTGCTTTTGCCACCATATGTTTGTCTGAAAATCCCCCACATGTACTCCATATTTTAGTGTTTTACCTAGGTTGTTTAATTGGTATAATGTCATTAACAAAACCAAAATTGACAGCCAAGAAAATCCACAAGATGGACCATTTGTGGCGGATGATCGTCCAGGTTATTGTCATATCGACTTCTTGTTTAAACTTGTTTTTAAACCAGACACGTGTACACTAGCGTGATTGGACTATGAGCATCGTAAAGTAGCAAAGTCAAGGGTATCGAATATTTCGGAAATGTCTGATCAAATTTTACATGTACACTGATCCGTCGAGCCAAGTGATGGTCAGAATTCATTCTACCATTACTGGGAGCCATCCGCACCAAACTGGTGTTGTAACTGCCCAATTTGGTGGAAAAACGCTGCTTCAAACATCAATCTTGTATTGCATTGTAAACTTTCAGCATTGTCACACGTGTAATGGAACACAGTTTGAAATTCCCGCAAAGCCTGCATCATTTCACATCTCAGGTGGGATGGCCACCTTCAATGGCTGCCACTGAGGTGTAGGAATGCGTTGAATCGAATTAATAGAGTTTTATAAATAACGGGACTACATTTCTGAAATGTCCAATACCATTTGGCCTTACAAGTACACATTACAATCCCAGTGTACAAGCGACTTATTTGAAACAATTTTGTACTCCATGCAGTCGCATGACAAATGTATCTTTGTACAAAAATGACTTTGAGAGTGTATGTAATATGTTAATACTACATTCGGAAACCATAATACATAGTGGCACCCAAAGTAAGTAATGATAAAAAGACAACAATAGAAATTAACAGATCAATACATTATATATTTAATCATATTTATACAAATATAATGCCACATATTATACAAGTGAATTAACATTATTCTACTATAACGTATTATCTTCACCCCCATTTCAACAATACCTTTATTTTTGTACATAAAACTCTTTTACAAAACATTGTGCTCTTTGTACGTGTCAAATTATGTCAAGAATTAGTTAAGAAAGTAAGAGTGATGGTAAAATGTCAAAAGTTCTTAGATACTTTACGTCAGGTTGAAGCTTTTAAACTGTATTAAAATTTCCTTAACAGAGCTTCAGAACTATTAATCGTATTTATGATAATTTAACATATATAGAAATTCGATATTGTTCTTTAAATGCACTAATGTGTTGCTATAGGGTGCACAACTTATAAGTTCCCCCTAATACTATTTAAGATAAGTCAAAAATATTTTACGAAATGTAAAAATGTAAAAAGATATGTATAGCCCTATTTGTTTTACCCTTGTGTACCACTTTATAGCGTCACACATCATTGCGTTCAGTCACAATGGTTAATTGTGTACAAAATGAGACCGTATAAAAAGTTGCACATGAGTCCATAGCAGTCATGTTTTCTTTGACAAACACGTTATGTCATTCTGTATTGTTTGAGAGTTGACTCCTATGGACTCAGATGCAACTTTTACACTGTTTAAAACGGGCTCTCTTTTACATAAATGAAGCATTGTGATTGAACGCAATGACGTGTGACGCTATTATTTGTTCATATGTGTAAAACAAATAAGGCTACCCATATCTTTTACACGTTTATATTTCGTCAAATATTTTTTGATTTATTTAAAAAAGTATTTCGGGGGGACCCTAATATTGAACAACGTTGGACGAATGAGATGTCAGTGAGCGCGTAAATAAACAATCGTTCTTTGAATGTTATTGTGAATACGATTAACAAATCTGAAGCTATGTGCATATTTATAACGGTTGTGTTACATTTTGTGAAGGCTTTCTATCAATGTTAATAACATTGTCAAGGTCATTCGGAGTACTTTTTCTAAATTTCTAATTCTAAAGTAACCGCATTGTAGTTGGTGACGTTTTGAAATGTAACTTAATGCATGTAAAGTTGGGTAAGTTGATAACTTAATCTCAGGTAAAGCAATATATTATATCTATCTATCTATATACATTATATATAAATACCGCGTTGTTAATATTGAAGGACATTGGACGAATGGAGTGTCAGTATGCACGTAAATAAACCATTGCAACATTGTCAAGGTCATTCGGTGCTCGGTATATCATACATATATATAGATATAAATATATGCATTTATATGCTTTACATTTATATATTTTCATACGCGAGGTAAATAAATATTGCAAAATCAGTGTCGCATGACCGTTAAGGAATCACCACCAAATTCGGGCGTGCTTTCCAACCCACATCACACAAAATTGTTTAAAGGACTCAAGGTTTTTTGTTCGAAGTATGAACTCTAATACAATTTTTAAATATCGGAAAATATTTAAACGAAAAGAATAGACACAGTGTACTTCCAAATGTTTTGAAACAGATGCTTTGGTTTTCTCACAAAGATTTAAGGTGGTACTACACCCGCTGATAAATTTTGTAACTAATTTTGCATTTTTCTCAAAAAATAACTGCACACTGGTAACAAAAGTTATGTATATCATAAGGGCAAGGAATCGAATTACTTCATTGATATTTCAGTGATTCAAGACAAGTGGCTCATTATATATGTTAAGAAATGAGGTACATTCTAATGGTACCTCTTTTCTTATCATAAATAACATACCGCTTGTATTGAATCACTGAAATGCCAGTGTAGTAACTGGATTCCTTGCCTCTATAATATACATAACTTTTGTTACCAGTGTGTTATTATTTTTGAGAAAAGGCAAAAATAGTCACAAGTTTATCAGCGGGTGTAGTACCACCTTAAATCTTTGCACACACAGATATTTAATAACAAATATTTCATAAGTACTTGTAACTAAATATGCTGAACAATGCTTGCATTGTGTTACAAAATAGTATATCTATTTGTAACAATTTGGCATCACCTTTTGTGTTGTATATTGTGATTTAATAAAGTGTCTCTATATTATATAATCATTCCAGACACTGAAGTGATTTAAAACACAATCCTCTCTTTGGTACAGTCAAATTTTGTCAAAAGTGTAAACAGGACATCGCCTTATTAAAAGCGAAAGTGTGCCATAAATTAATAAATGCGTATTGGGGACTATGTTTTCTAATCGGGGTATGAACAACACAGTAGAGGTATACAAAACATCATCTGAACATTCCAAGGGGTAAATTGAAACACGAACAATCTACGTTAGTTCGTTTTTTTGGGTTGAAATACAAAGTGATCATTGCACAAGGTTGCAACTCTATTACCAACATTAGAACAATAGTCAATAAACGGAACGATTAACAGTCAGTTGTAAACCTCATAAATCTAATCATGAAGATGAAGCTACATAAAGTTAACAGAGATAATCTCTGATTGAGTGTTATGTGTAAGCGCTGAAAAGAATTAATCTTGTACGCTTTAAGATTTCTTGCTTATTGCTCGCAGTATAATATAGGAATGTGCGACGGTCCCTAACATTCTTCTGGGCAAGTGAAATTGACGTCGTGTGTAGATCAACCCTTGTGCCCCTTTTTTTCTCTTTCACTCACTCGGTAACGTCGTGACGGTAATTATTCGTTTTCAAGCCTGCAGCAGAATGTGGAACGGAAATTTTGCTAGGTCCATCGACATGCTGAATAGGTGTAGTAGTATTAGCTGCTTTTGATCCATTGGTATGGCAGGCCGTAGTTTGCGCGTTTATTTGCATTTAATGCTCTTGAACTATTGAAGCGAAGGGCAATTGCAAATTATTCATACTGACATTTTGCTTTATAATATTTGCGGGCGGGGTTAGTTAGTTACTTTGAGGTATTGTCATCAATGTCAAAAAGGTATCACAAACTTATGGTCGATCTGGTAACAAAATACTTCCCTGTTGGGTGATCTACTGGTATATTCACCTCCAACTGCATGCCCATCTCAAATAGCGGCTCTCTCGCTCGGCCCCTGACCACCGTATTTGGCATCTCTACATCTGCGCGTGCGTCATCTTCTATCTATAATGTACTAAAGCGTCCGTACATATCTGCATCCAACGCATCTCACCATCTTCTACATTCTACAATATACCATCATTTTCCAACCATTGTGTTCACTTTGAGATGTTAGATCAGGGTGTTCTGTCTGCATTGTAGACACGTCTGTTAAACATGTTAAAAGGAATTATTATTATGGTCATTTTAAGATATTATATCTTTATTTTTTCTTCTTTAAACAGCGTTTTCAAGGTTTTATAAAAAATAACATTGGTTGTTTTTGGTGCAATTTTTCAGATTATGTGTACTTTGTGCACGTAATCATGCCCTAGTCATCTAAGTGCACTGTTACAAGACTATCAGGGTACATCCCATAATATGTGTGATAAACAATGGATCCATACTAGATTTGTGGAACACCTCCTCCTTAGATATTAGGTATAGTCACACAATAGTGTGAAATATCAAATTATTTCAATATACTTTTGGGTATGCAAATATCACATTTTAAGTCCAAAGCTGCTTCTCATCACCACAGTTTGTTATTAAGAATTCATATTCCGTTTTTCACAAGAACATGTCATGTCGTGCATTAGATTCCACTTTCCCGCGCAATGTTACAGTCATGGATCCATCATCAGTTTTTTGTGTGCAGTAAGAAGAGAACCTATCCGTGGCTAGCTCTTCTCTATGGTCTACTATAATACTGCGGTGCAAAGACATGCCAGCCATTTGATGTGACAGCGGTTATAACTATCACAAATTGCAACATAAGCACTATTTAAAACATGGGCAATCAAGCAAACAGGTGCAACACTGGTGTATTGTGTTTTTTTCTTTAAGCAAATATTTACCATTCAATTCAAATGTTAGTTTGGTTAGTTTTTTTGGCCATTTTAACAGCGTTGAAACACAAACTCATTATAGTGATTCCACTTACTTTCCTCAGATTCTGGTGGTCCCACAAGTGCACTTGTGCCGGAGGCACAGCAGCTAATGAATTTGTATCCAGTTTGGGCCAACATATCGAATGCTTGTTCCAGGAACACATGCTTCAAGTAAAACCGGGCGCTATAGTCTTCATATATACGATCAGGATCCCTACTTGTGTTTAGAGTGTCTCCAAAAACTTCCATGGCCAATGATACTTTGCCACAAACAAGTATCCTCTGGATTTTACGGAATTTAACGTCTGCTAGACCGTCACGTCCAAACGCAAATGTTCCTCGATACCCAATGGTAAGAAATCCTGGTGTTCTTCCAGTCGTCCCGTTTTCATACTCAGAATTTGTGATTCGCGTAGTAGACGTAACTGCATCTCCTGCTAAAAGTGCAATAAGACCTACCAGATGGTAGAATTCAGCCTCTTGACGTAATCTTGCTTTCTCTTGGAAATTTTCAGGGAGAATAATTTTATGATTGCGCAGAAAATCTAAGATGTAGCGAAACAAGGATCCGTCTCTGTCAATGAAGTAACGGCCACGAGAGTCTCTTTGCACTGGGGTTCGGGTTTTGCCTGTAAACATTTGCGCTAAAAGAGAATCTGCTGGTTGAGTGAGCGTAGATAGAGCTGTTGTATATAGCTGTCCACCAACATTTAGTTCTACAACAGCGGGAAAGTCCTTTTCAGCCGCCATTCTTCACAATTTGCAATATACAGGTAGCGGTGCAAAGCGTTAATTTGCGAGGCGAACAAGGCCGACTGCACTGGTAAAATAATGTCTATATTAACCGTTGAGAAAAATGAAATCACCTCTCTACACGCCTCCGTTTTCAAGTGGACTGACAATTCGTATATTCGTTTCTACGCATATAGGAATATGTACGTAGCCAAATAAATCGAACTCCCTAACTAGTTGATAAAAAGCAAGCAACCTGATGAGTGTTAGCGCAGGTTGTCGTATTTGAACGAGACAGGTGGATGAAAGCATACGCGAATACGTCCGTGATGGCATAATATTTATTTGTCAAAGGCAAGCTGTTTTCGGCATTAGAATATGACAGAAATGTACATTGATAAATATGTAATAATGAATGTACTTTATTTTGTAATTAAACACACGATAAAACAGACCGTGGATGAATGATAACACAAAATGTAATAAATGACGCATGAAACGGCATGTCCCCGGCGGCATTTCAATATAAGTTTTCAGTATGACTGTCTTTTAAATTGCTTTCCTATGTTGTTATAATTAAAACTCCATATACACGTCTTTTTCTATATATATAAATTTTTGAGATACGAAAATCCAGACTTGTTTATCATTAATAAATGTGTGTATCAACGAGGTGTAAATTTATCATTCTTTTTCAAATTATTCAAATTAAATATTTATTCCTGTGTCGCTTTTATTCTATTATTGCAATCGGCATATCTTTGTTGCATTCTCGTTGAATTAGTATTAATAATAAAGATCAGAGGATGATTTAAGGAAGCCCCATCATGCACTGCAAAAGTGTTATCACTAGAGTTTCAACTGCCACTTTACTTTTCAAATCCCATTGAATTATGTGCAAAAGATGTTGTTTTAGAATTGTGTGTGTGTCATTATTACTTGGTCGATTTCAGATCTAAAGTGATGTATGCATAAAGGATAATTCACACCTTCTGTAGATAACATAATATGTGAAATCGACCAGCTTTTTGAAGGTATTTTTATTGTAAATACATCAGTCCAAATTCAAATTTAACCATGCACGTCTATGCAGTGGGCGGGCAGTGGTGTCATGTTCACTCACACAGCTATGCTAACCGCAAGACTTGCTGGGTAGTGCTTAAATCATCCTCTGAATAACGATACGACTATTGGGGTGACATTTTGTTACGCAGGTTGGAGCTGTTGGCTAAAATCGGATGTATTGTGCATTAATTACATCTTATAACCTTTACCTTTTTAAACAAGGCGAATAAAAGGGAATATTTGTGACGTGTCATGTCAAAAGGAGACACTTTTGGGCAGGTTATGAATTTTGAGGTTTTTACATATCTTAAATATAGAGATATTTTGCTCCACAACACTATTTTCCCCAATGAAATCGGACATTCCTAAGCGAAGATATTGAGTTTGTAAGTTATGGTATTATAAAATTGGAAATTGAGATATCGCCCTTTAAAAATATTATTGACAATGTTGAGAGTAGGAATTAACTTGAAAAATGTCACAAAAAATACAAGATGCCAGTTATATTCTGGTCTGAAACTATCAGACAATATTTTTAACATTAATAACATCACAAATTAGCAACAAACCCAAATTGTGAAAAAATCACCCACCGGCAGATTTTTGGCTATTTCTCCATTTACGATCCTGCCCAAAAGTGTCTCCTTTTGACATGACACGTCACATTTATGGCAATTTTTATTTCTATAAATAAGTAAATTCCTAATAAAGGTAATAACGCAATTAGTTGTCCTCATATAAAACAACGACGTACGCACTTGTCAAAAGTGAAATGTTGTATTTTGTTGATATCCAAATAAGTACTGGTGCTATTATTTCGTGTATATATTTAAAATTTATAATCTATAATTTTTTCGAAATTTATAAATACAAGCATTACTTAATTTTCAATATTTTTATTAGCTGATCTTCATTTTCTAAATTTGAATGTCTCAATGTACTATATAATATGATTATCATAACATATATTTGTTTATTAATAAGTATTTTAATACAATTGTAATTATAATTACTACCACAACATTTAGAATTGCACACATCATACAGTTCAATGATTCTATTATTCGCACATTCCTATATACACTGCGAGCAATAAGTAAGAAATCTTAAAGCGTACAAGATTAATTCTTTTCAACGCTTACGTGTAACACTCAATCAGAGACTCTCTCTGTAATACTGTCTTTACATGATTAGATTTATGAGGTTTACAACTGACTGTTAATCGTTCCGTTTATTGACTATTGTTCTAATGTTGGTAATAGAGTTGCAACCTTGTGCAATGATCACTTTGTATTTCAACCCAAAAACGAAAAAACGTAGATTGTTCGTGTTTCAATTTACCCCTTGGAATATTCATATGATGTTTGTATACCTATACTGTGTTGTTCATATACCCCGATAGCCTTTTTAAACACCGATATAGCTTCGTAATTTCTCTTAGAGGAAAGTTGATATACTTTGTTATTTTCTTTTTGCTCCTGTATATGTGACGTGTCATGTCAAAAGGAGACACTTTTGGGCAGGTTATCAATTTTGAGATTTTTACATATCGTAAATATAGAGATATTTTGCTCCACAATGCCGTTTTCCCCAATGAAATCGGACATTCCCAAGCGAAAATATTGAGTTCGTAAGTTATGGTATTATAAAATTGGAAGTTGAGATATCGCCCTTTAAAAATATTATTGTCAATGTTGTGAGTAGGAATTACCTTGAAAAATGTCTCAAAAAATACAAGATGCCACTTATATTTTCGGTCTGAAACTATCAGACAATATTTTAAACATTAATAACATCACAAATTCGCAACAAAACCAAATTGTGAAAAAATCACCCCCGGGAAGATTTTTGGTTATTTCTCCATTTACGATCCTGCCCAAAAGTGTCTCCTTTTGACATGACACGTCACATATGTTTGTAAGTGAATGTTAGCGCGTTAGTGTGTATATGCGTGTTTTAATGTACATTACCGTGGCTGTCCTTATGCATGACAATAATGAAATACCACAAGACATTAACAGAATGTACGTTTGCCACTCCCGGGCAATCCTTTGATGAAAATTTCTATCGAATTTCTTAAGATCGTGTACGGTGATGTTGTTGTGTGCATATGGATGTGTTTGTAGGATGGGTGTGTGAGGGTGGGGTGGTGTAGTGTGTGGGATGGGGTGCGGGGTGCACGTTTTTGTGTAATGTCACAAATGCTATTTTGCTGTTTGACTTTATAATGCGTGAATAATTTAGGTATTATAAAGAAAACAGAAGGTACGTTTTCCGTTTCTAGAGAGACCTTTTGTGAACATTTCCATTAAGTTATTCAAAACGGAATCGTCTCAGATTAATGTGTGGGGTAGTGGATGTGAGATGGGTGCGAAAACGATTTAAACGGGTTTTGGTAAAAACGTTTTAATAACATTAAATGTCGAGTTTTATGAAGGTCATGTAAACGTTTTAAAACGTTTTGCATAAAACATACTACAAAAACATTTTTATAATATTGTAAAAATGTTGTTGTAAAATATTTTTGCAAAACTTTATGCCAAATATGTTGTCAATACTTAAATAAGAAAATATTAGAATATTTTGGAGTATGTGTTCAAAAATGATTTTGAATGTTATTGAAACGTTTTATACCCTTGATCTAACCCAACATTTAAACATTTTCTGACAACCTTTTCTAACCTTCTACGTATGATGTCAAAAACGTTTCGTGTTTGCTGGGATAATAAATAAAACAATCCAATGTCAAACAATCGTTTATCAGTTTAAATTGGTGATGGCCTCATCTTTTCTTGTAATCTGACTGGTGCAGAGGGCGACAATCCATTCAAAGCTACGACCATCAGGCATATTACACCCTCTATTGACGTAGGCAAGTATGTGCTTATTATTTATCCCGATGGATGGCAAATGGCTATAACCCAAGACGCACAACATAATGCAATATTGTGTCTTTTCATTATGTACTCGTATATTGTCTTGAATCAGTTTATATTTTATATTTATCTATGTAACTCTGTTGCTGGATTTTCCTTGCTTTTATTTCTGTATCAATTCGAATGTATTTTGCTCGTATTTTCTTTCCCATATAATGTTAGCTTTTACTGTCAGATATGCCCCCTTGTGATTTTTTAAACCAAACAACTGAGGTAAAGCAAAGGAAATTGGAATTTACTACAAGCGTCGATATGGCCAATGCGTGTCACTCCGTCGGTCGTGCTACGGTACAGTCCTTTGATGTGCCATCACATGTATGACCTTCCCTCACGTCATGTATATAGGCCTGCTGTGTTATAATGAACTTCGCGTACGCGTTGGACTAATATTTCCATCGTAATAATTAAACGTCGGATTTTGACTACACTACAGCACTAGAGTCTTGATTTTGCAGGGTATGTTAGTTTAATATAGCACATTATAATCGTGTAATATAAAACAGATATTTTGAAAAAACATTGATGGCGTCCTCCTCAACAAATGTTACAATGTGCACAATGTGGTTGCGATTATCAGACTTTTCGATAGATAACATATATATACATTGTAGGTAAACATAATAGGACGATTGTATTTTGATCAAAAAATAACCCCAGTTAATTTATCAATTTTATGCACTTCCATTCAATAAATTGTGTAATAGCTATATATAAAACGTAAAAGCGGCAACAGACTTTGAACGACTTTTAAGAATTAAGAATTAAGAATTAAGAATTAAGAATTGAAAACTGAAAATTGAAAATTGAAAATTAAGAATTAAGAATTAAGAATTAAGAATTAAGAATTAAGAATTAAGAATTAAGAATTAAGAATTAAGAATCAAGAATCAAGAATTAAGAATCAAGAATTAAGAATTAAAATTCTTAAAGACCGAACTTTGTCATTGTTTTTGGTATGTTGCGTAAGAATAATATGGCAGAACTAATGTGAATTAAATGAATGAGCAAGTCTTTACACGGTGACAGGCCTCGTCTTCATCTCAACACGTTTCAATGAATACTGGGCACCACGCCATTTTGCCCACACGATACCTGTCGAAGTACTATCTGCGCCTTCAAGATAAACCCCGTTCAAATTAGCATAGTAGCAATCTCCATACCACCAACCACCTTTGTATCGCACGGGACAATTCACAGAGGAATGTGTATCATTCTCACGGTCTTTAGTAGAGAAGAGCGAATTGTGATGACGCTCTGTCATTCCATCACCTATGCAAAATAAGAAAAGGTAAAACAATAATTGGTATAGAATTTGCTTAGTTCACTCCTTGCATTGAACGTGATAGAAAATACTGGTTATCATACGTATCTTCCAATCAATCGATCGCGAAGACTCAAAATGAGCACTTTGCCAAATGCAATTTACAAGACAAAAAAGATCAGACAGGGTGTAAAACTGTTTTATTTGCCGCCCATATGGCAAGTTGTTACTGTAATATAGCCTTCAACTTGCAAGTTCAATCTCACATAATCAGCGATTCAAAAACAACAAACTTTTGTACTAAAATATTGGTCAAATTTGTTTTAAATATTCAGTACAGCAAAGCATATGATTATGAATGAGCAAAGACATTACAAACAAATACTATGAAATACTAACGGGCAAGTTGTACAGCATAGGAACTTGTCCAATCTGGGCAATAAGCGAGTTGATATAAAGGTTAAGCAATAGTCTTAGTCATCAGTCTTTTTATAAGCATCTTGCCCATTTCCAATGTTAGGCCTATTATTAATCCTTGTAACTTGAATCAATTTAATCAGTTAGTCAGTTGGTCAGCTCCCATTTGGAAAATTAATTGCCTATATTCACTCCCGGTATTCACTGTCATTAGAATACACCAAACCACTTACCCGCATTCCCACTGTAGCTACCAATAGCAAGAATGTATCCTGATGTTTCGTCACCGACTCGAAAATGATCGTACTTGGCCAACTTGCTTGCCCCATCGAAGTCCGAAAGTTCAATGCGAAGCTCATAGCTGCCCTGATTAGTAATATGGTGTAGGTTTTCATTACCAAGCCAAAAGTTGCCTCCAGCAGACCCGAAACCGATTTTATATTCCTGCCAATCTTGATAGAAGTCGACTGTAGCATCTTCACGACGTTGAAAAACCTGCCATAAGTAACCATGATACTATTACAGACGGGGGTTTCAACGGGTTTGCCGTAGGAAAGCTATAAAACGGTCAAGATTTCGTTAAGTTTAGCTTTGACTTCTTCAGGACAAAACTATATAGACTGTCCTGTCTACTTAGTATCGTAGTAGGGGTTCAGTTCCCTAATGATATAGGCCTACAAATAGATCGCCCCTTATCTAAATACGAGATTATGGCTCTGAAAAGAGTAGTTTACAGTAGGTAAATATTTTGAAGATTCGGTGGCTCTGAAAGGAGACATTCAAGCAAACTGACCCTTGTCCACTGAAAGGTTGGTGCCGCTGAAAAGAGTCGTTCAAAGTATGCTGCCGCTGACTAAGTAGCTCGGAGACCCGATGGCTCTGAAAAGAGCCGTTAAAGTGAACGGATTCTTGTCCCGGCTTCTGGTCTATACTGAAAGATTGGTGCCCATGAATAGACTGCTCCTCGTGTTAAGCATATTAAATATATGATATAGCAGATTGTCTCTTGTCTACAAACTGGTCAGAATAGGCCCTACCCGTCGTTAAACAAAAGCCACAGATTTATATAGCGCAATTACATACGATAATTGCGCTTTTACAGAAAGTCGCTGATTGCCCAAGGACAACCTGTTCTCTCTAATAATCAGTCTACATCGCACTGAACACACATTCGAAATCAGTCTATATGAGACTGAATATTCAAAATTCCCCCCTCCGTTAGTCAATGTTACATTAAGGTTACTATTGGGCAATGTTACATTAAGGTTACTTTTGCTTTCTTGCCCTGTGTGGCCATTCATTATATTGGAACTCCATTAGTTGCAAGTCCTCACTATGGGAGTTTCCGGCCTCAGCCCTGCCGGGTTTGCGGCCTTGCTGTTATTTGTTGATACGAGGGGGTAGTGACAGCCCGTCACCCATTAATTTCCATCATGACAGGCCCTGCCCTCTATTTGGGGCTAATGTATAGTTTAAGCTTAATCGCTATTATATTTGGAGCTATATTGTTTCTGTGTAACCCTGCCACTGCGGGGAACCTTGGAGCAATTATTGTTCTTTGCGGAGTTTTGTACGGATAGACGGCAAGGGCATAGGGGAACTGTGGGAGCTCGAACTCGTACCGTCAATCACTCACGAACCAGCGGCTAGCACTTAGGCCTGCCGAGTGAGCTATATTTCCCGTTTGGGAAATCTTAAGGAATTTCCGGAAATCTGAACTTAAAATGAATATAAAATTTAGGAAAATAGTTTTGTTAGTTTTTTGATAAGAGCCTTGAATGTTCTTTAACTATTAAAACCAAAGGGAACTGTTTTTGGGTCACTATGTTAGAAAAAAATGAATTTAATTAACAAAAGTTGTAAAGCTTCGGAAATCTCAAAAATGGCCGAATATGGCATTTTGTCGAATTTAATTAATTGAAAGCATTGGTCAAGTTACATAAAGTAGTGCAAAAAATTTGATTGCAAAGGTGGTTTCTAGAAAAGTGGTAACAGTTGCAACAGGCCTTACATCCACAAAAGGCGCGATACAAAAGAAGTAATAAAATGGTTTGAAAATTGTACCAAAGCTAATTTTTTAGTTTCTACTCATCGACACTTTATCTAAAACCAACACATGCGCGTATTGGGGGGCTTTGGGGCGCCAGCCCCGGGGTAAAAAGCAGGGGCGGCAAAAATGAAGGGGCGGCGGAAGAAGAAGGGGCGGCAAAAAGAGGGGCGGCGGAAGAAGAAGGGGCGGCAAAAAAATTAGGAAAGAAAAAAGGGCGGTAAAAATTTTAAAAGTATAAAAAATTTTGAAAAAATTGTACTATACATCAATATGTGTTGCTTTTAGGGCGCTAGCGCATATAATTTTTTTGCTCTTCACTTTTTCAAACCACCGAAAAAAAAATTGGGTCAACCTTTTCGGGCTGTTGAGGAAGGGCGGCAAAATTGAATTTTCTTCTGCCCCCCGGGGTAGGAGCGGCCACGGTACGCCACTGCAACATGAGTCGGTAATAATTGCATAATTAAAAAAGCTGTTTATCGCAAAAGTCAAAAAGCTCTTCACATATGAAAATATAAATGTGACCAGTGACTTCCTTAACTCATTCCCTATAAGATCAATGTATTACTCTACAAAAATAATAAACTGTATTATTTAAGCAAAATAACTAAAACTGGTAAAATATGACAGAAAGGATCTGAATCGTCTTAAACACGTGTGAAACTCACCGTCCACCCTCCACCATCCGTAGTCATATCACAGTAAACACGTACAGGACCGTCAACTCCAATCGGGTAAATATCATAGAGATCACTGTTAACTTGTCCGAGCTCAAGAATGTCGTAACAATCTCTTGGAAATAGTCTAGGATTCAGAGGATCGATGCTACTAGCAGCAGGAGCAGGTGTGCTTCCACATTCTTCTGAAAACAGAATGCATATAGACTCCAAATATGAGGTGCCACCACTAAACATTCCAGATAATCCTCTTCACTCTTTCCGTGGAATCAAGCGTCGCAAAAAAAAAGAGAGTTCCATAGTCACTGTATAGTCGGTATAGAGCTGAATTGAACTGAATTATCCGAACTAAATATACTAGCGACATTCTCCGATAAAGTGTTCAAGTTTGGTCTCAGGAATGACAAAATATCAACCACGAAGAATTCATGAAAATCATTCAGAATCGTAAACTTTAGTAATTTCATGACAGATTTTTAAACTTTGATATGGAAAGATACCCCAGCCCTGTTGTCTCACCAGAGAAGATGAGCAGCAGTCTTTCTATCTGATGATAAAAAAAAACTCTAGGTATGATTACGAAAATGTTTTAAATAACTATTATCTACAAAAGTTTTATAACAATGTTTTATATAAAATGTTAACATAGAACGTCTTCTGTTATGATGTGAAGGGTTAATATAAAAACAGGGAAAATCTGTTCCAACTGACCAGCAGAGAATAAAGGATAAGCAATAGATAAGATTAAAATCAGGGAAAATATGATTACAACCTCCAATGGGGAATAACAAACGTATAAACGTATAAAGTTAAAAATTCTTTTAACTTTGTTTATACGTTTTGTGTTATTCCCCCATTGGAAATCGATGTTGTGTCATATTTTCCCAGTTTTTAATTTTCTTGACAATTTTTCATTTGCCCGCCCTATTCCTTTTAAAGGAATTTTTATTCTTAATCGTGCAAGTGTAGAAACTTACCGACCCATATTTGATCAGTCATCACCCAACGTACTAAAGTCTGGTATGGTATGTGGTTTTATTTATCACTGCGGGTTTTTTTTTTTTTTTTCGATTTTTCGAGGGGAGTAGAATTTAGGTAACGTATGTACGATGTCTTTCGAGTAAAAAGATAATAATAGGGAGCAGAAGTTTTTCGATCAAACAATAGATCCAAAACTTTTAAAGTGACTATAATGATACGCGACAATTATACTTGCCTTCTATTTTGCATTGACAAACCATGTCAACAAGTTGCTTGATGGCACTCTGGTTAGGCAGTTCTTCCAATTCCGATTCAGTCCGAATTGTTTCCTATAAATTAAGCAATTCTTACCACCGTATTATGGAAATCATGTATATGATACTTTTAAACAACACACCATATCCCGAGAACTGCTCAAACCCAGTGACCGTTACACTAGAAAAAAGGTTGTTTTTTGGAGGGAGCGCATTATAAAAAAAATGTACCAATTAAATTGCTTAAAATTTGTAAATAGTCCAGAATGGCGAACCTTTCCCTTTTCAAGCATTATGTCATAATAACCTCAACAGTCTATGTTTTAGGGTTTAGGTTAGGTGGGTTAAGGCTTGAAATTGGGTTTCTTTATATAGGTAATCGGGTTAGGATTCGTGTTAAGGGAGATGTAATTAATGGATCACTCACCCATTATTATGATTATATACGAGTAGAAAAGATTACCGAATGCGTAAAAGGAACTGCCACGATAACATTGATGTGCCGTAACGTGACACACCAAGCCTTTCAATGTCACTACACTGCAGAAACGCTGTTTAAAAAGTTGTTTAAAAATCGAGTTGTTTATACGTGCCAGGTTTGAACAACATAAAACAAGCTTTTAAACAACGTGTTATGTTGTTTGAGCAGGGCACCTAAAAACCCTGGTTGTTTAAAAGTTTAAAACAGCGTTTCTGCAGTTTATTTACGATTTAAGAACAATTGATAACAGTGTGTTGTTAAAATGTTTAATATATTTTGGTTGAGAAAATTATTTACCCGGGCAAAGATTTAACTAAATCACATGACCTATTGTGTTTTTACTCAACTTTCGAGGCATATAAAGCTGACACACAAGAAATGGTATGGGTTCTACAAAAGAGATCCCAGGGATTGACATAAGGAGTGCCATTACCGCCCCACGTGCAAGACTTTCGTTTTGATATAATTATTATTGGTAGCAACAAAAAGTACACCGCCGTTCTTTACCCAGCAAACACAAAACGTTTTCGACATCATTCGCAAAAGGTTATAAAAGGTTGTCAGAAAACGTTTAAATGTCGGGTTATATAAAGGGTATATTAAGAGTATAAAACGTTTTCATAACCTTAAAAAACATTTTTGATAATCTACTGCTCAGCAAACAATAATGTTTTACAGAAAACGTTTAAATGTCGGGTTATATAAAGGGTATAAAAACGTTTTAATAACATTCCAAAAACATTCTTGAAAACTTGATACAAAACATTCTAAACAGAATGTTATTTTGGGGTTGAAAAATATTTTCCGAAAAATGTTTGCCCAAAATATTTTCAATAACGTTTTAAAAACATTTTCACGATCTTTATATAACCCGACATTTAAATGTTATTAAAAGGTTTTGAAAAAAACATTTTAAGAACATTTCTGTGTTTGCTTGCTTCAAGTATTTTAATATAATGTTATTTAAGTATTGACACAATATTTGGCAAAAATGTTTGCAAAAATAGTTTACAATAACACTTTATGAAAACATTTAAGAATATTGTTGTAGTGTGTTTTCATACAAAACGTTTTAAAACGTTATCATGACCTTTTATAACCCGACATTTTAATGTTATCAAAACGTTTTTACCTAAACCAAAAGCCAAAATATAACTTATTTAAAACGTTTTAAAAACGTTTTTGTGTTTGCTGGGTATCTGCCTACTTATATAGAAGCGTTATGAGACGTAGATACATGACAATATGATTACGAGATTTCTTGGTCATAATATTTAGGCCTATAATGGTTTCCTTCCTAGTTTAAACAAGATAAATGACAATTACACACCAACCTGTTCATTTGTTGTCTGGCTGTGAACAACTTCAGCGGTGAGCACCGATATAACAGCAAATAAATACAGGTTCGACCAATCCATTTCTGATTTGGTAAAACAATGGATCGGCAAAATACTTTGCGATGACGCAACACAAAATCAACTGAGAACGTTTCAAAATCAACTGGGTGGGAGTCTGCAAATGTTGATTTCTAATAGTTTCTCTATCGGTTTGTCACATTATATATCGTCAAATTGGATTATTAGCTTGAGTAGAAGAGAATGAATTCAACATATGTTTGAACTTTAAACAGGATAACCCTTGGTAAGAGGTAACAAAATAGCAGTAAATTTGAAACCTAAGAAGACCTATTAAACTGCACGTAAACTAGTTCAAATCAAGCATAACTCAAGACCTATGGCATGTAGGGTGATCCACAAACATGGTTTTATTACAGGGTGCATCCAATTTTTTGATCAATACTGGAATGGGCTCCACCAAAAAACAAAACAAATTTGGTCATAATAATTTGCTCATATTTGACGAATTACCATGAAACACACATTCCTACGTTTAGTGAAATATTTCTTTATTTTGAACATATGGAATTTGACAAAAATATCCGTGTGTTTTTCAAATTGAATATATTTCAGAAAACAGCCTTAATATACAATTTCGGTCAATTTGTATTTGATTATTCTTTGCCAAATATTATTAGTAACAACTGTCAAGAAAATTTTCTAGTCATTTTAAGTCAAAATAACTTAACTGTGGTGTTCTATGGGGGATTTAAAGTCATAATTATGACTCTAATTCACATTTGCTCTTTTGTTCTAAAAACACAATGAATTTGACTGAAACCATTAGGTGTAAGTTGGGACTTGAGTAAACGTTACAAATATGCCCAAAAAATCAGGCTTGGAAAAAAATTGACCAAACTCATTTTAAAAGATCGTACATGGCTTTAATTTCAAATATAGTTTTTATTTTAGAAATACGTCATCGTTAATACGAATATTGATTAGAATTCACTAGTTGTACGCAAAACGAGGGTAAAAATATCCTTCTTTTAAGTATTTCTAGGAATAAACATTAATTACATAGACCTGTTTGCAGGTATTCCCTCTCGTTGTGTATAATACTTTTAAAATATTTTTATACTAATATGTTGTAGGTCCCTATTTTGGTGGAGATTATTCATCCAGTAGTTCAAAACATTATTTTGTAAATTAAATCTAATACTGGAACTAAAATTTGCAACTCGCTTTGCTACGTTGCGTCCGAAAGCATCGGACTTCATCAGGCATCTGATTGATGATGTTGTGATGACGTCAGATGAAGTCCGATGCTTTCGGACGCAACGTAGCAAAGTGAGTTGCAAATTTTAGTTCCAGTATTAGATTTAATTTACAAAATAATGTCTTTTTAATCATTTTCAATGTTCTTCAGATTGTTGCACATATCTGCCCAGCAAACACAAAAACGTTTTAAAAACGTTTTAAATAAGTTATATTTTGGCTTTTGGTTTAGGTAAAAACGTTTTAATAACATTAAAATGTCGGGTTATATAAAGGTCATGATAACGTTTTAAAACGTTTTGTATGAAAATACACTACAACAATATTTTTAAATGTTTTCAAAAAATGTTATTGTAAAATATTTTGTAAACATTTTTGCCAAATATTGTGTCAATACTTAAAAAACATTATGTCAAAATGTTTGAACCCAGCAAACACAGAAATGTTCTTAAAATGTTTTTTTTCAAAACCTTTTAATAACATTTAAATGTCGGGTTATATAAAGGTCATGAAAACGTTTTTAAAACGTTATTGAAAATATTTTGGGCAAACATTTTTGGCAAAATATTTTTTCAACCCCAAAATAACATTCTGTTTAGAATGTTTTGTATTAAATTTTCAAGAATGTTTTTGGAATGTTATTAATACGTTTTTATACCCTTTATATAACCCGACAGTTAAACGTTTTCTATTTTTGTTTGCTGAGCAGTAGATTATCAAAAATGTTTTTAAGGTTATGAAAACGTTTTATACTCTTAATATACCCTTTATATAACCCGACATTTAAACGTTTTCTGACAACCTTTTATAACCTTTTGCGAATGATGTCGAAAACGTTTTGTGTTTGCTGGGTGTTTTATTCAAATATTTGATGTAATTAGGAGTGTGTGTCTTTTACCATGTTGTTTTGATAATTATCTTGTACTTGCCATGTTGTGTATTTTGTTTCTTTGTACAGTGCATTGGTCAATGGGAAATGTGCTTTATAATTTATTTGAAAATAATAGAAATAAATTATAATAATAGGTTTATTTTTTGACAATAGCACCAGAATTAATATATTGGTATGAAAACAAAATGTGTGTAAAAGTCCAAATTTGACGCTTTTCTCACAATTAAACATTGTGTCATTCTATCTACTGCTGATAGCACACTACTTCATCAACCCTCTACTGCTGATAGCACACTACTTCATTAACTATCTACTGCTGAAAGCACACTACTTCATCAACTATCTACTGCTGATAGCACACTACTTCATCAACTATCTACTGCTGATAGCACACTACTTCATCAACCCTCTACTGCTGATAGCACACTACTTCATCAACTATCTACTGCTGATAGCACACTACTTCATCAACTATCTACTGCTGATAGCACACTACTTCATCAACCCTCTATTGCTGATAGCACACTACTTCATCCACTACCTACTGCTGATAACATACTACTTCATCCACTATATACTGCTGATAACATTCTACTTCATCCACTATCTACTGCTGCTAGCACACTACTTCATCAACCCTCTACTGCTGATGGCACACTAATTCATCAACCCTCAACTGCTGATAGCACACTACTTCATCAACTATCTACTGTTGATTAGCACACTACTTCATCAACTATCTACTGCTGATATCATACTACTTCATCAACTATCTACTGCTGATAGCACACTACTTCATCAACCCTCTACTGCTGATAGCACACTACTTCATCAACTATCTACTGCTGATAGCACACTACTTCATCAACTATCTATTGCTGATAGCATACTTCTTCATCAACTATCTACTGCTGATATCATACTACTTCATCAACTATCTACTGCTGATAGCACCCTACTTCATCAACTATCTACTGCTGATGGCACACTACTTCATCAACCCTCTACTGCTGATGGCGCACTACTTCATCAACCCTCTATTGTTGATTAGCATACTACTTCATCAACTACCTACTACTGCTAGCTCACTATACTGCTGATAGCTGCCGGTACTTCATCACTACCAATCCCTAGCTCATTATTTCAGCTGTCTGCTGTTCTGGTCAAATACTTCCAACGTTTCATAAGAAACCAGACGAGAAGGTATTTGTGGGCAGTATCTTAGTATTTCTTTTTTTGTTTCTTGTATGTCTACTATTCTTTGAGGAAACTGGTTCCAGTCTTTGGTGGTACTTGTAAAAATATGAGTTATCCAAACAGTCTTTCTTCCCTGTTGGTCTTTGGAATGCTTTGGTGTGAAGATTTTTGAGTGATAACATACAAAAGAAAAAATATGTAACCGATATTGTTTTTATGATTTTTTCCCTTTCCTTTAAGGGATCTGGAATGAGCGTTTTAAGCGTTTCGACAGTATTTTTTGTGTGACATGAGAGCACATCAGACATATCGAATTGCATTCTGAATACGAAGAATGTCTTTCTGATATCAAATAATTTTCATTTTTTACCAATACAAATTTTATGACAAATTATTAAAATTTGATATTTTTCACATTTTTGATATATTACAGTCCTCGAAGTAAATTTTTATAAATCTAATGATATATCCTTAAAGTGTATGTAGCTGGGAGGAAAAGCCGACGATCAATTGAATATTTTGACCTTTCATATTGAAGATATGGATTTTTTTCCCAAAAAGACCTAATTTTTTTTGGTGTTTTAGGTGAAAAATATCCATATCTTCAATATGAAAGGTCAAAATTTTCAATTGATCGTCGGCTTTTCATCCCACCTACATACATTTTAAGTATAAATCATCAGATTTATAAAGTTTACTTCGAGTACTGTTTAAAATATCAATTTTAATCATTTGCCATAAAATGTGTATTTACAGGCAAATGTCAAAAAATCAAAATTATTTGATATCATCAGGACATTCTTCGTATTCAGAATGCAATTCGATATGTCTGATGTGCTCTAATGTCTCACAATAAATACTGTCCAAACGTTCCTACCCCATCCCTTAACAATTTAAAATGAACAAAAAGCAGGTAAGTTCATGAAATTCAATGCACGCACCAGACCGACATTTTTTTATTCGGCCTACTAAAACACCATTGTAAGCAATGGAAATATTGTCAAATTCGCTGCACATGTTACCTGTCTGGCGATCACTTGCATCGATTGTTTTGTGTTGTGCGCACTGTGGTGCAATGTGTGTTTCTGATTGTTGGTTATTGTTTTTAGTTTTATTTCTGTATTATATTTTAAAAAATCCAGTGTTGTGTAATATAAATCTTGTATTGATATGTATTTGTTTAATAAAAAAAATGCAAAGACAAAAAAAAAATATTGTCAAATTGCCCATCATTTGGTTACCACAAGACGAATCTTAACTCTCTTCACGCGGGTGTCGACTGCCGACGACAAGTTTTAAAAAAAATTTCAGAAATATTAATTTTCATGACCATATTTGGAATCAGCATGAAAAATGCATTAAAATGAGTACAAACAAGCTTACTATTGGTTCAGTGGTTCTTAAGATAGCTTTTGATATTTTGAGAAAATACCTGAAAACTTGGACCTTTTATGTTGAAGCCTATGGCTAGCATGCAGAGCATTAATAAAGGCAATAACTTCACAAACAAGTCATATAACATACAGCAATCTCTTTAATATTTCAACCAACTATTTACATATTACAGAGTTGATTAATTTACAATAAATTATCTCTATGAATTTATTGATGGACAGAAAATAAAATCATCTCATCAAAATATTTCTTGAAGGACTTGGTAAAAACAGAAGGACACCAATGTTGTTTCTAGCATTGTTGTAACGATGGGTGATTACATCATATTTATTTGCATTTTAAACTAGCTGGGGCCTTGGAGATAAGAAATGTAGAAATGGTATAGGTCAAGCCCTTTCTTTCTCCTTTAAAATCCAATTGAGAAAGTAAATATTTTGTTTTATTTGGCCTCATGTGAATGCTTTAAAAGGAAGGGTTGGTTCATGGATATCAATAATGGGAAGGTTCACCTAAAAGTTAGCTGTCAATGTTTGGTGGGTAACATCCTTTGATATTACGCAACACTGCTATACTCTTATCCATTCTGAACACAAAAATAGCAAGGTATGCTTTTAATCAAGTAAATTTAAGGGGAAAAAATATTTTCAATAACGTTTTAAAAACGTTTTCATGACCTTTATATAACCCGACATTTAAATGTTATTAAAAGGTTTTGAAAAAACATTTTTAAGAACATTTCTGTGTTTGCTTGCTTCAAGTATTTTAATATAATGTTATTTAAGTATTGACACAATATTTGGCAAAAATGTTTGCAAAAATAGTTTACAATAACACTTTATGAAAACATTTAAGAATATTGTTGTAGTGTGTTTTCATACAAAACGTTTTAAAACGTTATCATGACCTTTTATAACCCGACATTTTAATGTTATCAAAACGTTTTTACCTAAACCAAAAGCCAAAATATAACTTATTTAAAACGTTTTAAAAACGTTTTTGTGTTTGCTGGTATCTGCCTACTTATATAGAAGCGTTATGAGACGTAGATACATGACAATATGATTACGAGATTTCTTGGTCATAATATTTAGGCCTATAATGGTTTCCTTCCTAGTTTAAACAAGATAAATGACAATTACACACCAACCTGTTCATTTGTTGTCTGGCTGTGAACAACTTCAGCGGTGAGCACCGATATAACAGCAAATAAATACAGGTTCGACCAATCCATTTCTGATTTGGTAAAACAATGGATCGGCAAAATACTTTGCGATGACGCAACACAAAATCAACTGAGAACGTTTCAAAATCAACTGGGTGGGAGTCTGCAAATGTTGATTTCTAATAGTTTCTCTATCGGTTTGTCACATTATATATCGTCAAATTGGATTATTAGCTTGAGTAGAAGAGAATGAATTCAACATATGTTTGAACTTTAAACAGGATAACCCTTGGTAAGAGGTAACAAAATAGCAGTAAATTTGAAACCTAAGAAGACCTATTAAACTGCACGTAAACTAGTTCAAATCAAGCATAACTCAAGACCTATGGCATGTAGGGTGATCCACAAACATGGTTTTATTACAGGGTGCATCCAATTTTTTGATCAATACTGGAATGGGCTCCACCAAAAAACAAAACAAATTTGGTCATAATAATTTGCTCATATTTGACGAATTACCATGAAACACACATTCCTACGTTTAGTGAAATATTTCTTTATTTTGAACATATGGAATTTGACAAAAATATCCGTGTGTTTTTCAAATTGAATATATTTCAGAAAACAGCCTTAATATACAATTTCGGTCAATTTGTATTTGATTATTCTTTGCCAAATATTATTAGTAACAACTGTCAAGAAAATTTTCTAGTCATTTTAAGTCAAAATAACTTAACTGTGGTGTTCTATGGGGGATTTAAAGTCATAATTATGACTCTAATTCACATTTGCTCTTTTGTTCTAAAAACACAATGAATTTGACTGAAACCATTAGGTGTAAGTTGGGACTTGAGTAAACGTTAAAAAAAAAAAAAAAAAATCAGGCTTGGAAAAAAATTGACCAAACTCATTTTAAAAGATCGTACATGGCTTTAATTTCAAATATAGTTTTTATTTTAGAAATACGTCATCGTTAATACGAATATTGATTAGAATTCACTAGTTGTACGCAAAACGAGGGTAAAAATATCCTTCTTTTAAGTATTTCTAGGAATAAACATTAATTACATAGACCTGTTTGCAGGTATTCCCTCTCGTTGTGTATAATACTTTTAAAATATTGTTATACTAATATGTATTTTATATGATGTAGGTCCCTATTTTGGTGGAGATTATTCATCCAGTAGTTCAAAACATTATTTTGTAAATTAAATCTAATACTGGAACTAAAATTTGCAACTCGCTTTGCTACGTTGCGTCCGAAAGCATCGGACTTCATCAGGCATCTGATTGATGATGTTGTGATGACGTCAGATGAAGTCCGATGCTTTCGGACGCAACGTAGCAAAGTGAGTTGCAAATTTTAGTTCCAGTATTAGATTTAATTTACAAAATAATGTCTTTTTAATCATTTTCAATGTTCTTCAGATTGTTGCACATATCTGTTTTATTCAAATATTTGATGTAATTAGGAGTGTGTGTCTTTTACCATGTTGTTTTGATAAATATCTTGTACTTGCCATGCTGTGTATTTTGTTTCTTTGTACAGTGCACTGGTCAATGGGAAATGTGCTTTATAAGTTATTTGAAAATAATAGAAATAAATTATAATAATAGGTTTATTTTTTGACAATAGCACCAGAATTAATATATTGGTATGAAAACAAAATGTGTGTAAAAGTCCAAATTTGACGTTTTTCTCACAATTAAACATTGTGTCATTCTATCTACTGCTGATAGCACACTACTTCAGGCCCATTCTCCGTTAAAGCGTCCAAGTTTGGTCTCGGGAATGACAAAATGTCAACCACAAAGAATTCATAAAATTCATTCAGAATCGTAAACTTTAATAGTTTAAGAACACAAAACAATGCATGGGTGATTTTTCAATAATATTTCATTTTTGAGCAATATTACTTAGAGAATAAACGATAGGAATTTTTATTTTGCCTATCCTCTACCGTGTGATAGACGACAGGCAGGTCCAATATTTTGAGTAGTGGATGCCGGCGCAGCCGGTATCCACTACGATAAAAATATTGGACCTGCCTGTCGTCTATCATAGGTAGAGGATAGGCAAAATAAAAATTCCTATCGTTTATTCTCATTCTTAGTCAGTTAAATATTATTTTAATAACTGTAAACAAATTTTTTAAGCAAAAACTAAGTTACCGTCATAAAAACTCCCCTCATGATAAAATGAACGAAACTTGTTTACAACTTCACGTATTCTGTTGTGCGTATTGCTAGCGCGTTCGCGTATTCCGCACTAGTCTACGCATCCAGCGCGATACATACGCGCACCTCTACACGCGTGTTACACATTATCAAGACGCATGATGACGTGGGGTCGTCTACGGCCTGATAGACGGCACCCGAAATCATGCGATTGTCCAATCAGAAATGTGTCTACGAACTAGACCACTCCCACTGACTAAGAATTGTACGTATTGGGGGTAACGTATCAGTGGTAACGTATCTGTGAAACCCTTTCCCATCTTTGTCTTAATCGTGCAAGTGTAAAAACTGACCGACTTAATACACATACTTGATCAGTCATCACCCAATGTACTAAAGTCTGGTATGGTATTTGGCTTAATTTATCACATCGTTTTTTCCGATGAGAGTAGAATTTAGGTAACGTATCTGTGAAGGCATGAACGTAACGTCAGGACTTTTTGCCATTAATAGACCTGATTTTTTTTACTTTGAAACCATTGTGTTTTGTTCCATATATCTTAATACTAATTATGGCGTGTCTGTCCTCTGTCCGCCACGGTTGTTTGATGTATATAGAATTGGCTTCATTATTAACTAAATGCAAACTATAGATGGCGCTATTTATTCTAAATCATATTTCTTTATTTGCAAGGGGTAGGTGATTAATACTGCCATTAAAACAGCTGGAATAGGTGAAACAAGCAACAAGGAATTTTTTTAACATATTTTATGAAACAAAAAAAGAGTTGTTTGTATTAAAAGCTTGAAAGAGTAATTTCCAGTAACTAAATAGCGCCACCAATTTTGTCATTAATAGATACATTTTATACCCGAAAAAGCTATAAAAATGCTACAAAAGTGAATTATTTTGTAAAAGAGGGAAAGTTAAAGTTGAGAATGACTCAAAAGCATCTGTATACATTAGCATGATATCATATTTAGCTGTTCAGGCCTAAAATTTGGTTGTACATGATGTTTTGTTTGAAAAACTAATAAATGATCCCATCAAACAACCGTGCCGCGCGCTATCGCGTGCGAGTGGCTCGCTAACGCGTGCTCGCGGTGCGTATAACGCGAGCGCGCGGTACGTATCGCGTGTGCGCGGTGCGCTATCGCGTAGTGCTGCGGAGTACCGACGGGCGCAGTGCGAGCATCGGAAAGTATTACAGTGACTAACAGGTGCATCTCATCGGACCAATAGGCCTATTTTAAAGACATGATTAACATACCCGTTTGCGTTCACATTTCTCCCGATTGAATTGACGGCCTACATCCAGACACTACTCAAATTTCGGGGTATTTTTGGGTCCTCCGATGTGGTTGCAGGACAGGGTTTGGAAGAGGCGAACGATGGGTTTTCAGATTATAGGTTCCGAAGTAAGCGTAACAGCTACAAAACAGAGTTGATAGTTGTGTCTTAATCATTGAGAGACATATATCGTATAGGTCAGGACAAGTATTATAGGTAACGGGCGTTGGGTAATTAGAGATAGGCCTATCACGAGAACCGCCCAACCCGAGAACCGCGAAATCTAGTATAATATAACTATGGAGCCTGCTTGATCCATCACATATGAGAACATTCATCTAGCCAATTATTTTCACAGATTGTTATCCATTAGAAATATGGTAACGTATCTGTGAACAATATTGGCGACCTAGTCTGAAAGACCTGTTGGAAAAATTTAATAATCTGTGTTGTGATGATTTATACTTTATAATTAGGGCATGATACCAGCTAATGAAAAGTACCTATAATCCATTATATGCGCGCATGTTTAGAGAGCAGGGACACGTTATACTGAACACACCTTGGCTGGCGACATGGAGGAAAACAATGGACATGCATAATCAGCTTTATTGTTTTATACTTTCTAGGCATGTTACAACATCTAGCCTCACACATTTTAAAAAGCAACTCCTAAGTATAAGTTATATTAATAAACGTTATTTCTTTCTGAAGAAACAAGTCTGAATACGACTTGAAACTATGGGCGACACATATTTGGCATTTTGAACACTTTATCGGAGAATGTGCCTTCATCAACCCTCTACTGCTGATAGCACACTACTTCATCAACCCTCTACTGCTGATAGCACACTACTTCATTAACTATCTACTGCTGAAAGCACACTACTTCATCAACTATCTACTGCTGATAGCACACTACTTCATCCACTACCTACTGCTGATAACACACTACTTCATCCACTATATACTGTTGATAACATTCTACTTCATCCACTATCTACTGCTGCTAGCACACTACTTCATCAACTATCTACTACTGATAGCACACTACTTCATCAACCCTCTACTGCTGATGGCACACTACTTTATCAACTATCTACTGCTGATAGCACACTACTTCATCAACTATCTACTGCTGATAGCATACTTCTTCATCAACTATCTACTGCTGATAGCACCCTACTTCATCAACTATCTACTGCTGATGGCACACTACTTCATCAACCCTCTACTGCTGATGGCGCACTACTTCATCAACCCTCTATTGTTGATTAGCATACTACTTCATCAACTACCTACTACTGCTAGCTCACTATACTGCTGATAGCTGCCGGTACTTCATCACTACCAATCCCTAGCTCATTATTTCAGCTGTCTGCTGTTCTGGTCAAATACTTCCAACGTTTCATAAGAAACCAGACGAGAAGGTATTTTGTGGGCAGTATCTTAGTATTTCTTTTTTGGTTTCTTGTATGTCTACTATTCTTTGAGGAAACTGGTTCCAGTCTTTGGTGGTACTTGTAAAAATATGAGTTATCCAAACAGTCTTTCTTCCCTGTTGGTCTTTGGAATGCTTTGGTGTGAAGATTTGTGAGTGATAACATACAAAAGAAAAAATATGTAACCGATATTGTTTTTATGATTTTTTCCCCTTTCCTTTAAGGGATCTGGAATGAGCGTTTTAAGCGTTTCGACAGTATTTTTTGTGGGACATGAGAGCACATCAGACATATCGAATTGCATTCTGAATACGAAGAATGTCTTTCTGATATCAAATAATTTTCATTTTTACAAATACAAATTTTATGACAAATTATTAAAATTTGATATTTTTCACATTTTGATATATTACAGTCCTCGAAGTAAATTTTATAAATCTAATGATATATCCTTAAAGTGTATGTAGCTGGGAGGAAAAGCCGACGATCAATTGAATATTTTACCTTTCATATTGAAGATATGGATTTTTCCCCAAAAGACCTAATTGTTTTTGGTGTTTTAGGGAAAAATATCCATATCTTCAATATGAAAGGTCAACATTTTCAATTGATCGTCGGCTTTTCATCCCACCTACATACATTTTAAGTATAAATCATCAGATTTATAAAGTTTACTTAGAGTACTGTTCAAAAATATCAATTTTTAATCATTTGCCATAAAATGTGTATTACATGGCAAATTTCAAAAAATCAAAATTATTTGATATCATCAGGACATTCTTCGTATTCAGAATGCAATTCGATGTCTGATGTGCTCTAATGTCTCACAATAAATACTGTCCAAACGTTCCTACCCCATCCCTTAACAATTTAAAATGAAGAAAAAGCAGGTAAGTTCGTGAAATTCAATGCACGCACCAGACCGACATTTTTTATTCGGCCTACTAAAACACCATTGTAAGCAATGGAAATATTGTCAAATTCGCTGCACATGTTACCTGTCTGGCGATCAGTTGCATTGATTGTTTTGTGTTGTGCGCACTGCACATACAAAACGTTTTAAAACGTTATCATGACCTTTATATAACCCGACATTTTAATGTTATTAAAACGTTTTTACCTAAACCAAAAGCCAAAATATAACTTATTTAAAACGTTTTTAAAACGTTTTTGTGTTTGCTGGGTAATTTATCAATTTTATGCACTTCCATTCAATAAATTGTGTAATAGCTATATATAAAACGTAAAAGCGGCAACATACTTTGAACGACTTTTAAGAATTAAGAATTAAGAATTAAGAATTAAGAATTAAGAATTAAGAATTGAAAACTGAAAATTGAAAATTAAGAATTAAGAATTAAGAATTAAGAATTAAGAATTAAGAATTAAGAATTAAAATTCTTAAAGACCGAACTTTGTCATTGTTTTTGGTATGTTGCGTAAGAATAATATGGCAGAACTAATGTGAATTAAATGAATGAGCAAGTCTTTACACGGTGACAGGCCTCGTCTTCATCTCAACACTTTTCAATGAATACTGGGCACCACGCCATTTTGCCCACACGATACCTGTCGAAGTACTATCTGCTCCTTCAAGATAAACACCGTTCAAATTAGCATAGTAGCAATCTCCATACCACCAACCACCTTTGAATCTCACGGGACAATTCACAGAAGAATGCGTGTCATTCTCACGATCTTTTGTAGAGAAGAGCGAATTGTGATGACGCTCTGTCATTCCATCACCTATGCAAAATAAGAAAAGGTAAAACAATAATTGGTATAGAATTTGCTTAGTTCAATCCTTGCATTGAACGTGATAGAAAATACTGGTTATCATACGTATCTTCCAATCAATCGATCGCGAAGACTCAAAATGAGCACTTTGCCAAATGCAATTTACAAGACAAAAAAGATCAGACAGGGTGTAAAACTGTTTTATTTGCCGCCTATATGGCAAGTTGTTACTGTAATATAGCCTTCAACTTGCAAGTTCAATCTCACATAATCAGCGATTCAAAAACATCAAACTTTTGTACTAAAATATTGGTCAAATTTGGTTTTAAATATTCAGTACAGCAAAGCATATCATTATGAATGAGCAAAGACATTACAAACAAATACTATGAAATACTAACGGGCAAGTTGTACAGCATAGGAACTTGTCCAATCTGGGCAATAAGCGAGTTGATATAAAGGTTAAGCAATAGTCTTAGTCATCAGTCTTTTTATAAGCATCTTGCCCATTTCCAATGTTAGGCCTATTATTAATCCTTGTAACTTGAATCAATTTAATCAGTTAGTCAGTTGGTCAGCTTCCATTTGGAAAATTAATTGCCTATATTCACTCCCGGTATTCACTGTCATTATAATTTGATTATAGTGTATTTAATTTCAAGTTAGTGTATTAAAACAAAACCTGGGGTTTACCTCAAAACAAATCGAATTTCCTTGTAGGCCTAATAGCAACACCATATGGGATACTAGAGCATGCGCAAATCGTAATAATTTGTAGAATAGAACTTGGTGGTAGGCCCCTATCTCACATGATAGTCGTACTATGCTTAGCCTGAGTCGCTCGGCCTATCTCGAACAAATCGCCATGCGTAGCTATTGAAAAACGAGAGGATTCGCCGTACTATTTCTAAGTAGGCCTACCAATTGGTGGTAGGACCTACTATCACGACAATTTTTGACACGAAGATATAGGGATGATGACGCTGTGCCTCCAACACTGTGGGGAATTGCCCCACGGCAGCTACGTACGCCACTGCGAGTTTGATGTTAAGGCCAATAAAATTAATAACATGTAGGCCCTCACCGATTTTTGGTGATTTTCAAGTATTTTTGTTATTTTTCTTCTTTGCTCCCTGACTTTGTTTTTAAAATTGTTGTAATGAAAAGACATGTTAAGAAGTTCTTGATATCATTTAATTTATAAACACATTGCAAACACTCCCCGTTTTTATGATGTGTTCACAAACATTTTGCAATTGCAAGTTTACACAGAAATGCATGATAAAAAATATCATAAAATAACAAATAACAAAGGCCTTACATCCATATTTTTTTTTACTTGGCCTAATATTGACCTTATATTGACCGACGTAATTACATCCAGCATCACATTTATCCCCCTCTGTTAGCGAATGAATTAGTCTCCTCTTGAGCACTATTCATCATCAAGGTCATTTTGAGTGCGCAGGCGTGTTTTACCGCGAAAATTTAAATACATGCAGACACTGAGACGTGTTTTCTATTGTCGATTGTCCCTGCCTTAAAATTTGACTCCTCCATTTATAGCAATTGTCGTCAATTTACATGTATGTGTGTGCTTATACGGTGTATCATAGCCCTGGGAATCCAAATGAATTGAAGAAGATGAAGATTGGCCAGATCAATCTACTGTACTTAAAAATGGTAAGCTTATAGGCTAGTCTAACGTAAAATTGTATTATTATAGAAATTAATTGAATTGTTATGCAATTTTGTCGATCACACACTATGAGTGCATCTTTCCGGTTGACATCTTGATTCTGGCTGTTTGCTATTAACATCTAGTATAGAAATTGATGAAGCATAATCAGGGGCGTAGTCAGCTTTCTTGGTCGGGGGCAAAATAAAATTTCGGGGCACAGACGAAAAAATTGCAGTTGCATCATACAATACATAGACTGTATGTCTTTGAGCTTCCCGAAAAAAGGCCTTATTGGGATGATGTTACACTATTTTCACCCATTATCCGGCTGAAAAGGGCTTTATTGTTACAATGTGCGCGCGTAGCGTGGAAAATTTTTTTTTGTCAGGGGGGCACTGCCCCCGCTGGCTACGCTACTAAGCATAACATGACACCGTGCTGTGTAATGTATCCAGACTGGATATAAACTGGCCTCAAAAAGAAACTTATAATTTTCACAAGGTCATATCTGAAAATCCTGTCCATAAAAATGAACAAAAATTGCACACAGGATTACTTCAATACTATACTCTAAACACTGGTAGTGGTCACTGGTCAGTATACCAAACAGTTGTCCAACTGACACAACAGCAAATTGCACTGAATGAAACAGCTTCCTGGATCACATTCACAGCCCAATAATTGGCACCCAACACAAGAAATCTGTGAGTAAATGGAATAGTGTGGAACAAGACCTGTTTCTTGAAGAAAATGTGTGAAAAGCAGAAGCAGCCCGTTCCACACTATTCCACTACTCTTTGGAAATAATCTCCTGTGTTAGGATCTTGTACGCATTCTCACAGAATTGCTGGGTTCCAATTATTCGCCTGTGAATGTGGTCCCGGAAGCTGTTCCGTGTCAGTGCATTTTACTGTTATGTCAGTTGGACAACTGCTTGGTTACTGACACGTGTTTAGAGTAGAGTATCGAAGTAATCATGTGTGTAATCGCAATCCTATCAGGTATTTACAAAAAATCCAAAGCATATTTTACATGTGAAAATTTATTTGGTAAAATCATGGAACAAAACCTGTTGAATTCTAGCACCTTGAAGATGAATTTTTTTAGTAATAGATAAAATGACTTCATAGAGTATTTTAATTGTGTCCCAAAAGTTATAGAAGCATTAGGAATGAAGTCAAACAGTCAATTTATGAAAGAAATTAACTTACATTTATCCAAAATGGTAAAAATGAAAAGGGTGATTTTAAAATCAGTGATTTAAACAATTTAAATCGTGATTTTAATGAATTGATTAAAATCGTGCCAACCCTGATTTTACTCCAAATTTAGATCGAACATCTTCATCTAAAACTCCTGGCCAAAACTGTGGTCAGTGATTTGTAGGGTTTGTACATGAAGGAAGTCAGTGTTTCAATTTGAATGATAACACAGGATAGTATAATATTTTTACCTGGGCTTATATGAGTAATCAAGGTTTAAATACTGAAGAACCACTGCTTAAAAATAGAGTAGTCAGTAGTATGCATTATAAAGTATAATAGAGACTGAAATTCTAAAACCATTGTCTTAATTTTTGCAGTAAATGATGTGGACAGTCAGGATGGCCTTGCACACATACTCTGGTGAAGAGACTGGATTCATATTGGATGAAGTGGATTATGGATGCATAGGTAAGTTAGTTATCAAATTCTAAATTATCAATACTAAATGAAAAACTACATCGGGGGGTTCTAAATAGGTGGCCCGCTGATCACTTTTGGGTAGCCACTTTAACAGCTCTGAAATGTAAAGTAAACATGGTAAAAATATATCAAAATAAGGCCCTCAAACACAGATCTAGATCTTTGAAGTAAATTTGGCCCTGCGAGCAAATGTAATTGAGGCTCTATTTCCTGGTAGCTGAATTAACTAATCACATTGTTCTAAAAAAACAATAATGGAAAAGTTAGGAATGTTTTTGTCTAGGAAAAGTGACCGGGTACATAAACTAATGATTCTAACAAATAATTGAGGTTTGCTTCTTAATATTGTTTGCTTCCTCCATACCCCCTGTTCCTATTTGCCCCTCAAAACAATGACCAAAAGTCTCCTTGAAGATTTTACTTTTTCATATTTTATTAATTTCCCACAGAAAGACCCTTTTTCAAAATTCTCACCAGGCCATATCTGCTTTTGTTTTAGCATGTATTGCCCCTGAAAACCACCATTTTGAAAATGTGTAACATTTACTTGCATGTTTTTCCACTTTTTTTCAGTGACCGCTGCAGATGTATCAAGCATGGAATGGAATGGATCACATTTGTTTGGAAAATGTAAGTAAAGTATTATTAAAGTAAAGTCACTTTTTTAATCTGGTGTTTTGAGAATTCAGTCTTGTATCTTACCAAGGGACCGTTCACAAACACTTGTAAGGGGGGCCTGAGGCAAAAAGGGGGGCCCTGAAAAATTTTGACCCTCCTAAGGGGGGGGGCCTGAAAAAAATGACCACAAATTTTCCTGGAAAAATCGAGTTTATATGCTTTTCTATGCGGTTGACCCATAATTTTCATGTCAAAAAGGGGGGCCCAAAATTTTTTTGCAATAAAATCAGCCCCCCCTGCAAATGTTTGTGAACGGTCCCCAATCTGCATGCCATGAATATGATGAAGAAACCTGAAGGGCACAGGTGTATATTCTTTTGTGTTTATACCTCAGGAGATCGGAGCAGGGTGCACAAAATGTTCAACCGCACCCAAAGGTATCAACCTGCACTCATGTGGACCATTATAACAACATAGTAAATTTATTTTGAAGACGAATAATCAGAGTGCAAATATCTGCTATATACTGAAGATAGCATAGTATGGTGGACAATTTTGACAGTTTGCTGTCAACTGAAATCTAGAAGCTGTTTTTTTTTAATTGCAAATTTTAAATTAAATGCATTCGCAATATAGGCATTTTCAGTGTGTAGATATGTGTGTGTGCCTGTGCATTTTCTAGAAACAATTGCATGGCTCTCCGAATGTGTGAGTCTCACCCAAAGCAAAGTGGTAAAATCTCACACACACTATCTCATCACACAAAGCTAGTAAAAGCTCACACATCGTCAAAATATATATAGTTCAATAAAAAAAATTGTCTCTAAACCCCGTTCCCTCACTTTCAGATTCTCGAGCACATGGCGAAAAAATCAGGACTCAACATAACAACTAATCAATTTATTTTGCAAACAATAATAGCTTCCTGGTACGCCACTGTTCAATATTAATGTCGCATGCTAAGCAAATCCAAAAAATTGACAGCCCTGCAATTGAAAATGTCTTGCATGATATGTATCAAAATAATTGGTACCCATCAGTTTAAAGTGATAACTATGGAGAAGACTACCACATCAAAATAGTTCAAAATGGCAATACATTAAAACTGTATTTATTTAGTGTTATAAAGGTCATAAAACAACATTAATTTGCGGTCATAGTGTGAGGACCCAATGTTGCATTTGGAAGGAGCTGGGTTTTTATTCAAAACTGATGCAAAAGTATAAAATAAATAGATAGATAATAACGATCACTCCCTAAAATATAAAAAAGAAATAGGGTGTCATTTCCAACCCATGTTCAAGTGAAAACCATCCACTACTAGGAGACATTTTTCTGTGACAAATCTGTGACTGGTTAAAAAAAATCTGTGAAAAATGTGTGTTGGATTACCAATTTTTCATAGTATATCCACAGACCCTAGAACCCTGGAAGGGTCTGTAGTATATCCAAAACTTTTTATTTTCATATATAATTATTGGCCTTAACTCAAGGACCACAACTTGATTTTTGGATAAATTACATCATCATTATTTTAGTTAAAGGGGCATTTCGTGACCCCGTTCGTGACCCATCATCCACCACTTTGCTAAAAAAAAAAGAGATTTTTATACCACTCAAAACCTCCGACTACATAAGGTTTGTGAGCAAAACAATTCTTGTACATTAATTAGCTTTAGAGAAATAGTGGGTGTCAAATTTGGGTTATTCCTTCATGTAATTTTACACGAAATTAGGGTTAGGGTTAGTTTAGGGTTAGGATTAGGGTTAGGATTAGGATTAGGGATATGATTAGGATTAGGCTTAGGGTTAGGATTAGGGTTAGAGTTAGGATTAGATTACATAAAATAATTACATGAAGGATCGACCCAAATTTGTAATTTATGTTCTGTTAAAAAAATAAAATTACAGCACAGCACTTGGCCTAATGAATAATTACAAAATTGGAATCAACTGAAATTTTGGGAATAAAGTCACGGATATCTTACTCAAACTTTTGTCCTGGATATCTTACTCAAACATACCACAAGGTACTCCTTTAAATGGCTGGCAATTTTACTCATGGCTGCGAACAATTTTAAGAAAATCAATTTATATTTATATAAAATATTTGATATATAAATCAGCATTAGGAATGAAATAAAACAGTTATGAAAAACAATTTATGAAAGAAATTAACTTACATTAATCAAAATTGGTAAGAAAATAAAAAAAGGTGATTTAAATCAGTGATTAAAAAATGAATTGATTTAAATCATTGCTAGCAACCCTGTATTTCACTCCAAATTTAGATCAACAGCTTCATCCAAAACAGAATTTTGAAAAAATATTGAGGGTGTCCTCCTCAGCAAATGTTTAATAATATGGCTTTAAGCGGCAGACTAGCATTAGTAGGCTTATGCATTATAAAGTAGAGACTTAAATTCTAAAAACCATTGTCTTATTTTTACAGTAAAGGATGTGGACAGTCACGATGGCCTTGCACAAATACTCTAGTGAAGGGACTCAGATTGCTCTGAGGAAGTGGATCATGGACGCATAGGTATGTTAGTTAACAAATTCTTAATTATCAATATTAGTCTATAGGCCCAATATGAAAAACTACATCTGGGGTTCTAAATAGGTGGCCCGCTGACCACTTTTAGTTAGCCCTTAGCTCTGTAATGTACAGTAAACATGGTAAACATAGCACAACAAGGTGTATCTATCCCTCAAACACAGATCTAGATCTACGTGGCTGAAACTAATCACATTGTTCTAAAAAATAATTTCCAATATTGGAAAAGTCTAGGAAAAGTGACCGGGTACATATTGTACAACTAAGAATTCTAACAAATAATTGAGGTTTGCATTAATATGAGCTCCCTGTTATTGGTTGCTTCCTCCATATATACCCCATCACTGTTCCTATTTACCCCTCAAAACAATGACCAAAAGTCTCCTTGAAGGTAATTGTTCAATAGCCATGTTGGCGACCTAAAAAAAAAAAAAATAAATAGATAGATAGCAATGTTGGCCAACCTAGTAACAGCTATCTAGCTAGCACATGTTTTTGCTCTTTTCAGACAGCTGCAGTAACACAATTATACCAATTTTGCATTGCACTATCATACTCAATTTGTATATGGAAGTGCCACTGCCCCTCTCCCTCCCTATAGGACATGGAGAGGGCAAGAGGGATGCTTTATGCATGGTTTCTTTTAAATGTACTAACATTATTTTCTTCTTTTTTAATCTCAGATTCCTGGCGGAGATGAGAGTTTCTACCAAACCAGCTGATGACTCCAGATTATTTTGTCCAATCAATTATTGCCACCATGCAGTACATTGAGATTCTTTGTCTGATCAATCACCAGTTAGTGAGAGGCTTGTCCGATCAATTGTTCGGCTTCTGGATGGAATACCATAGGCGTAGATCCCGGGGATGGGGATTTATCCCCCAATATTTTGCCGGGGGGGGGGGGTGGTCCATACAATCATCCCCCAATGTTGATGCCTGAATCTGGGTTTCTGACCAAATTTACCTCATATTTGCCCATTTTAGCCACAAAAGTGCAAATTTTAGCGAGGTTCACAGCATTTAATCTACTTTTACACCATATTTCATCAGTTTAGCTTCAAAATAGCAAAAATTTTTCGCTGCTTAGCTTAGCGCCAAGATTTATATCATAAACGAATTCTGTCGCCAAAGGGTGCTGGATTGACTATACTTCAAGATTTTTTTCCAACATCATCCCCCCCAATGTCAAAAAGAAATCTACGCCACTGTGGAATACTCCTACTGGCCTAGCCTCCAGTTAGTGAGATTCCACCCTCCCCTACCCACTCATTTACCCTATCTACTCCTATACTGGCCTAGCCCCCAGTCCGATCAATTGTACAAGTGTACAATTGCCACTGATGTCGTGACAGTGCTATCGGCTTCGCTTCTGGAATACTCCTACTGGCCTAGCCTCCAGTTAGTGAGATTCCACCCTCCCCTATCCACTCCTACTGGTCTAGCCCCCAGTTAGTGAGATTCCACCCTCCCCTATCCACTCCTACTGGTCTAGCCCCCAGTTAGTGAGATTCCACCTCCCCTATCCACTCCTACTGGTCTAGCCCCCAGTTAGTGAGATTCCACCCCTCCCAGCCCCTCTTGCCCCCCCCCATTGTACTAACTTTTGTGTGTGTATTTTTTTTCTTTCTTTTTTGTATCTCAGATGGATGGTGCAGATGAGGATTGGGTTACTACCAGACCAGACCAAACCAAACCAGACCAAACCAGACCAGACCAAACCAGACCAGACCAGACCAAACCAGACCAGACCAGACCAAAGCAGCTGTAAGACTCGTGAGGCATGAAGGGGACACTACCAGGTAGAATGAACTTTCTATTTCCGCACTGAACAGTCATTGAACGAGGTGACAATTGAAATTAAATGACAGTTAAGGGATTGGATAGCGACCTTTTCACATATTTATTATGGCAAATTATTAAAATTTTATATTTTTGATATTTAATCCTTTCTTGAAGTAAACTTAACAAATGATATGTACTTATAGTGTATGTAGCTGGGATGAAAAAGCCGACCATCAATTGAAAATCTTCAATACCAAAGATCAAAATTTCCATATGATGGACAGCTTTTCATCCCAGCTACATACAGTTTAAGCATCGAGCTATAAATAGAAGTACATATCATTAGATTAATACAATTTACTTCAAGAACTGTTAAATTTCAAAACTAAAAACTACTACAGACCATGCTTCAACAGTCAAAGTCCCCTTGCATTGTATGCTGTGAATTCTCGATATTCATGAGGGCTGATTGTTCGATCGTGCCTTGTCTTAACAATCGCGCCAACATTGCGTGCCTTACGCGATCGAGCATTGTGTGCCTTTGCTATTATGCAATAGACCATAAAATATGCTATAAGTGCATAGCAGTTTTGCCTGTCTCATTTCATGGAACAATCAGTTATCATTATCGGGTGATGCTGAGACTTTGGCTGCTTGAACGAGGTCTGTTATTTTTTTCGTCCATGGATATTCCTCGTTTTCAAAATGCAATTCAATATGTCTGATGTCCTCTCAGGTCCCACAGTAAATGTGTGAAAACATCTCCAAAGTTTTGTTTTGGACTTTTTAAACACTTTTAAAAGCACTTAAAAGTGCTTCCAAGTATAAAGATGAACCATATACATACATATATTTTAATTTCGTTTTGAAAGACAAGTGGTCATAATTTTTCATATTCTGTTTTCATCCTAACATTGAGGTACCATTAAACACCCTTTGACTTGCATTAATCCTGTTATTTTGATATGAGAAGCAAAAACATGTATATCCTACACAATAGTAATGAGAAAAATATGAGCTTTCATTCTTGTGATACCAAAATCTGTTTCGATATAGAAAAATGGGACACAATCTGGTCACGCCATTAAACGCAAGTTTGTATATTTCTGTCTCTATTGCAGGCCATTGGTATAGCGAGTAGACGACGGGATGATGCTTGATGATTGTTTGTTTGTCTGTGTCTTTGTTTATTGTTATGCAAGATTCTTCGAATCACCCCGATTCTTCGAATCACCCGATTCTTCGAATCACCCCGATTCTTCGGAATCATGGTTGGATAGCATGCGTGTGGTTGGATAGAAATGGGAACCCTGTGCCCTGTGCCGTCCTGTAACGAGAATTTTAGTGGGCCATCTGTGTGGGCTCAGATGTCATAGTTTCGTTGAACCACATTTTTGGTGTAGTCTGCTACTATTTCTCAGTGAAAATGCTCCGCGCTGCAGGCTTAGTCGGCATTACGGTGGGGTTGAACTGGATTTGCGTGTCCGGTTGTAGTTGTTACCCTCATGCGGCACAGCCAGCTCTGTCTCATGATGTGGGTTCTCTACCCAAAAGAATCATAACCAAAAGGTGCCTACCTTGACGTGGTGGTTATGCTTTAAACTAGACGGCTACCAACTGGCATACAAACAATTTGAACAGTTTTTGCTAATTTGTCCTTAGATGACCCCTGGTGACCCCGAAATGACCGTCCAAAAATTTGGCACTAAAAATTGACTGTATCCACCAAGTTTAATGCCCATCTGACAGTTTTTACTAATTTGACCTCAGATGACCCCTGGTAACCCCCAAATGACTTTCCAAAAATTTGGCTGTAAATGTTGACTGTACCCTTGAAGTTTCATGCCCATATGACAGTTTCCACTAATTTGACCTCAGATGACCCCTGGTGACCCTGAAATGACCTTCCCAAAATTTGGCTCGAAATGTTCACTGTACCCTCAAAGTTTCATGCCCATTTGACAGTATTTACTAATTTGACCTCATGTGACCCCAAAATGACCTTCCAAAAATTTGGTTCTAAATGTTGACTGTACCTACCAAGTTTCATGCCCATATGACAGTTTTCATTAATTTGACCTCAGATGACCCTGGTGACCCCAATTGACCTTCCTAAAATTTGGCTCTAAATGTTGACTGTACTCTCAGTTTCATGCCCATCTGAATGTTTTAAATAATTTGACCTCAAATGACCCCAAAATGACCTCCCAAAAATTTGGTTCTAAATGTTGACTGTACCCACCAAGTTTCATGCCCATACGACAGGTTTTACTGATTTGACCTCAGATGACCCTTGGTGACCCTGAAATGACCTTCCAAAATTTGGTTCTAAATGTTGACTGTACCCACCAAGTTTCATGCCCATACGACAGGTTTTACTGATTTGACCTCAGATGACCCCTGGTAACCCCGAAATGACCTTCCAAAAATTTGGCTGTAAATGTTGACTGTACCCTTGAAGTTTCATGCCCATATGACAGTTTCCACTAATTTGACCTCAGATGACCCCTGGTGACCCCGAAATGACCTTCCCAAAATTTGGCTCGAAATGTTCACTGTACCCTCAAAGTTTCATGCCCATCTGACAGTATTTACTAATTTGACCCCATGTGACCCCAAAATGACCTTCCATATTTGGTTCTAAATGTTGACTGTACCTACCAAGTTTCATGCCCATATGACAGTTTTCATTAATTTGACCTCAGATGACCCTGGTGACCCCGAATTGACCTTCCTAAAATTTGGCTCTAAATGTTGACTGTACTCTCAGTTTCATGCCCATCTGAATGTTTTAAATAATTTGACCTCAAATAACCCCAAAATGACCTCCCAAAAATTTGGTTCTAAATGTTGACTGTACCCACCAAGTTTCATGCCCATACAACAGGTTTTACTGATTTGACCTCAGATGACCCTTGGTGACCCCGAAATGACCTTCCAAAAATTTGGTTCTAAATGTTGACTGTACCCACCAAGTTTCATGCCCATACGACAGGTTTTACTGATTTGACCTCAGATGACCCCTGGTAACCCCGAAATGACCTTCCAAAAATTTGGCTGTAAATGTTGACTGTACCCTTGAAGTTTCATGCCCATATGACAGTTTCCACTAATTTGACCTCAGATGACCCCTGGTGACCCCGAAATGACCTTCCCAAAATTTGGCTTGAAATGTTCACTGTACCCTCAAAGTTTCATGCCCATCTGACAGTATTTACTAATTTGACCCCATGTGACCCTCCATATTTGGTTCTAAATGTTGACTGTACCTACCAAGTTTCATGCCCATATGACAGTTTTTACTAATTTGACCTCAGATGACCCCGAATTGACCTTCCTAAAATTTGGCTCTAAATGTTGACTGTACCCTCAGTTTCATGCCCATCTGAATGTTTTAAATAATTTGACCTCAAATGACCCCAAAATGACCTTCCAAAAATTTGGCTCTAAATGTTGACTGTACCCTCAAAGTTTCATACCCATATGACAGTTTTCACTAATTTGACCTCAGATGACCCCAGGTGACCCCGAAATAACCTTTTCAAAATTTGGCTCTAAATGTTAACTGTACCCTCAAAGTTTCATGCCCATCTGACAATTTTTACTAATTTGACCTCAAATGACCCCAGGTGACCCCGAAATGACCTTCCAAAATTTGGTTCTAAATGTTGACTGTACCCACCAAGTTTCATGCCCATACGACAGTTTTAACTAAATTTGACCTCATATGACCCCTGGTAACCCCAAAATGACCTTCCAAAAATTTGGCTCTAAATGTCGACTGTACCCTTAAAGTTTCATACCCATATGACAGTTTTCACTAATTTGACCTTAGATGACCCCTGGTGACCCCGAAATAACCTTTTCAAAATTTTGCTCTAAATGTTGACCTCAAATGAGCTCATGTGACCCCAAAATGACCTTCCAAAAATTTGGTTCTAAATGTTGACTGTACCTACCAAGTTTCATGCCCATATGACAGTTTTCACTAATTTGACCTCAGATGACCCCTGGTGACCCCGAATTGACCTTCCTAAAATGTGGCTCTAAATGTTGACTGTACTCTCAGTTTCATGCCCGTCTGAATGTTTTAAATAATTTGACCTCAAATGACCCCAAAATGACCTCCCAAAAATTTGGTTCTAAATGTTGACTGTACCCACCAAGTTTCATGCCCATACGACAGGTTTTACTGATTTGACCTCAGATGACCCTTGGTGACCCCTGAAATGACCTTCCAAAATTTGGCTCTAAATGTTGACTGTACCCTCAAAGTTTCATACCCATATGACAGTTTCCACTAATTTGACCTCAGATGACCCCTGGTGACCCCGAAATGACCTTCCCAAAATTTGGCTCGAAATGTTCACTGTACCCTCAAAGTTTCATGCCCATTTGACAGTATTTACTAATTTGACCTCATGTGACCCCAAAATGACCTTCCAAAAATTTGGTTCTAAATGTTGACTGTACCTACCAAGTTTCATGCCCATATGACAGTTTTCATTAATTTGACCTCAGATGACCCTGGTGACCCCGAATTGACCTTCCTAAAATTTGGCTCTAAATGTTGACTGTACTCTCAGTTTCATGCCCATCTGAATGTTTTAAATAATTTGACCTCAAATGACCCCAAAATGACCTCCCAAAAATTTGGTTCTAAATGTTGACTGTACCCACCAAGTTTCATGCCCATACGACAGGTTTTACTGATTTGACCTCAGATGACCCTTGGTGACCCCGAAATGACCTTCCAAAAATTTGGTTCTAAATGTTGACTGTACCCACCAAGTTTCATGCCCATACGACAGGTTTTACTGATTTGACCTCAGATGACCCCTGGTAACCCCGAAATGACCTTCCAAAAATTTGGCTGTAAATGTTGACTGTACCCTTGAAGTTTCATGCCCATATGACAGTTTCCACTAATTTGACCTCAGATGACCCCTGGTGACCCCAGAAATGACCTTCCCAAAATTTGGCTCAGAAATGTTCACTGTACCCTCAAAGTTTCATGCCCATCTGACAGTATTTACTAATTTGACCCCATGTGACCCCAAAATGACCTTCCATATTTGGTTCTAAATGTTGACTGTACCTACCAAGTTTCATGCCCATATGACAGTTTTCATTAATTTGACCTCAGATGACCCTGGTGACCCCAATTGACCTTCCTAAAATTTGGCTCTATATGTTGACTGTACTCTCAGTTTCATGCCCATCTGAATGTTTTAAATAATTTGACCTCAAATGACCCCAAAATGACCTCCCAAAATTTGGTTCTAAATGTTGACTGTACCCACCAAGTTTCATGCCCATACGACAGGTTTTACTGATTTGACCTCAAATGACCCCAAAATGACCTTCCAAAATTTGGTTCTAAATGTTGACTGTACCCACCAAGTTTCATGCCCATACGACAGGTTTTACTGATTTGACCTCAGATGACCCCTGGTAACCCCGAAATGACCTTCCAAAAATTTGGCTGTAAATGTTGACTGTACCCTTGAAGTTTCATGCCCATATGACAGTTTCCACTAATTTGACCTCAGATGACCCCTGGTGACCCTGAAATGACCTTCCCAAAATTTGGCTTGAAATGTTCACTGTACCCTCAAAGTTTCATGCCCATCTGACAGTATTTACTAATTTGACCCCATGTGACCCTCCATATTTGGTTCTAAATGTTGACTGTACCTACCAAGTTTCATGCCCATATGACAGTTTTTACTAATTTGACCTCAGATGACCCTGAATTGACCTTCCTAAAATTTGGCTCTAAATGTTGACTGTACCCTCAGTTTCATGCCCATCTGAATGTTTTAAATAATTTGACCTCAAATGACCCCAAAATGACCTTCCAAAAATTTGGCTCTAAATGTTGACTGTACCCTCAAAGTTTCATACCCATATGACAGTTTTCACTAATTTGACCTCAGATGACCCCAGGTGACCCCGAAATAACCTTTTTCAAAATTTGGCTCTAAATGTTAACTGTACCCTCAAAGTTTCATGCCCATCTGACAATTTTTACTAATTTGACCTCAAATGACCCCAGGTGACCCCGAAATGACCTTCCAAAATTTGGTTCTAAATGTTGACTGTACCCACCAAGTTTCATGCCCATACGACAGTTTTAACTAAATTTGACCTCAGATGACCCCTGGATCACCTCAGAAAACCCCAAAATGACCTTCCAAAATTTGGCTCTAAATGTCGACTGTACCCTTAAAGTTTCATACCCATATGACAGTTTTCACTAATTTGACCTTAGATGACCCCTGGTGACCCCGAAATAACCTTTTCAAAATTTTGCTCTAAATGTTGACCTCAAGGGTACATGCCACCAAATAGCTTTCCATAGACTTTACGTGCAAAACAGGGGTCACGTTTTAGGCTATAAGTCGAGTTACGTCTTACTTTGAAATATATATTTGATATCATTTTAATCAGAACAAAATTCTGCATAACATATCTGAAAATGACACCATATTTTAGTTCTACTATTGAGAAAAATAGCGTTATATAAAAGACCCGATTTTCCCGTGTTTACGTCTGACTGCTAACCGCGTTTTGGCCTCGTGTGTTCATGCGCTCATCATCGTAAACATCACTCAAATTTTGCGTTTTCTGTTCAAATTAGTAGAGATCACATTCACAAGTTCTAGCAAAACACGATTTGCAACACTAAAATTGTTAATATTGTACCGATTTTGCACATTTTTTATGCAAAGTTGGGACTATAGTCGTGATAAACTTTTACCGGAAACCGCTTCACACGCGGATTTAGTGGTATGAACCCTTGAAGAGGCTAAAACATCGTTTTTAGGTCTTGAAAATGATTTTGTTATCTTTTTCTCTACATTTTGAATTAATTGTAAGAAATTTTGGGTTATTTTCTTTCATACTTTAGACAGGATGCCGATTTCAAGCACAAGCATGATAGCCGACAATTGCCATTTTTCGTCATTTTGATGCACATGAATGCACAATGGTTGCTGATTTGCTATTTCCATGAAGATATTAATTGATGTTAATAGTAAACATTCTTTAAACATCTTTTGCAAGTGCATAACTTCAAAATTAAAACATTCTCAGTACCTGCAGAATATTTAAAAAGACAAGAAATGTCAATCAAGTAGGCCTACCCCCCCCTCCATCGTCACTTTTAACCCGTTTTGTCCAAAAAGCAAATGCAATGAATGGCTATTTGAAATTAAATATTAATATAAATTAAACTTTGAATGTTATAACAATTTAAAATACTGGACAGTGGTATAAATAAAGCAAACTAGAAACTTAAATATCTTAAATCTAATTTTTATGTAATTTTATTAAAATTGAAGGCCAAAACTTGAGTTTAAATGACAAAAAATTGGTTAAAAAATAACAATGAAATTGAAAAACTTCTTTGTAATTTAAACACCAATAAACAATGTTTTCAATATTTTGAAACTCTTCTTTATTCATATCAAAAGGTTTCAAACTTCTACCAAAATCGGAACTTTTATTAAATTGGAAATAAAAGCAGGCCTATTCGCGGCAAACGCACATACAGCGAAAAACCTGGCGGCGTCCATGAACGCGCTTGTTGATGTCCCTCCTCTTTTCTTCGCGTGCATTTTAAATAGATAAAGACGCGCGGAAAACGCATGGAATTGCTCCTTAAAGGGTACATGCCACCAAATAGCTTTCCATAGACTTTACGTGCAAAACAGGGGTCACGTTTTAGGCTATAAGTCGAGTTACGTCTTACTTTGAAATATATATTTGATATCATTTTAATCAGAACAAAATTCTGCATAACATATCTGAAAATGACACCATATTTTAGGTCTACTTTTTGAGAAAAATAGCGCTATATAAAAAGACCCGATTTTCCCGTGTTTACGTCTGACTGCTAACCGCGTTTTGGCCTCGTGTGTTCATGCGCTCATCATCGTAAACATCACTCAAATTTTTGCGTTTTCTGTTCAAATTAGTAGAGATCACATTCACAAGTTCTAGCAAAACACGATTTGCAACACTAAAATTGTTAATATTGTACCGATTTTGCACATTTTTTATGCAAAGTTGGGACTATAGTCGTGATAAACTTTTACCGGAAACCGCTTCACACGCGGATTTAGTGGTATGAACCCTCAAATGAGCTCATGTGACCCCAAAATGACCTTCCAAAAATTTGGTTCTAAATGTTGACTGTACCTACCAAGTTTCATGCCCATATGACAGTTTTCACTAATTTGACCTCAGATGACCCCTGGTGACCCCGAATTGACCTTCCTAAAATGTGGCTCTAAATGTTGACTGTACTCTCAGTTTCATGCCCGTCTGAATGTTTTAAATAATTTGACCTCAAATGACCCCAAAATGACCTCCCAAAAATTTGGTTCTAAATGTTGACTGTACCCACCAAGTTTCATGCCCATACGACAGGTTTTACTGATTTGACCTCAGATGACCCTTGGTGACCCCGAAATGACCTTCCAAAAATTTGGCTCTAAATGTTGACTGTACCCTCAAAGTTTCATACCCATATGACAGTTTCCACTAATTTGACCTCAGATGACCCCTGGTGACCCCGAAATAACCTTTTCAAAATTTGGCTCTAAATGTTGACTGTACCCTCAAAGTTTCATGCCCATATGACAGTTTTTACTAATTTGACCACAAATGACACCCAGGTGACCCCAAAATGACCTTCCATTCCAAATATTTGGTTCTAAATGTTGACTGTACCCACCAAGTTTCATGCCCATACAACAGTTTAAACTAATTTGACCCTGGTGACCCCGAAATGACCTTCTTAAAATTTGGCTCTAAATGTTGACTCACCTAGTTTCATGCCCATCCGACAGTTTTTACCAATTTGACCTCATTGTTTTTACAAATTTGACCTCATGAGCACTGGTGACCCCCAAATGACCTTTTAAAACATTTGGCTCTAAATGCGGACTCTACCCACCACGTCTTATGCCCATCTGACAGTTTTTACTAATTTGACCTCAGGTGACCCCGAAATGACCTTCCAAAAATTTGGCTCTAAATGTTGACTGTACCCTCAAAGTTTCATACCCTTATGACAGTTTTCACTAATTTGACCCCTGGTGACACCGTAATGACCTTTTCAAAATTTGGCTCTAAATGTTGACTGTACCGTCAATGTTTCATGCCCATCTGACAGTTTTTACTAATTTGACCACAAATGACCCCAGGTGACCCCAAAATGACCATCCAAAAATTTTGTTCTAAATGTTGACTGTACCCACCAAGTTTCATGCCCAAACGACAGTTTTCACTAATTTGACCTCAGATGACCCCTGGTGACCCCAAATGACCTTCCAAAAGTTGTCTCTAAATGTTGACTGTCACCTAGTTTCATGCGACAGTTTTACCAATTTGACCTCAGGTGACCCCCAAATGACCTTCCAAAAATTTGGCTCTAAATGTTGACTGTACCCACCAAGTTTAATACCCATCTGACAGTTTTTACTAATTTGACCTCAGATGACCCTTGGTGACCCCGAATTGACCTTAAAATTTGGCTCTTAATGTTGACTGTACCCACCAAGCTAAAAAAAAATTCACAACATTTTTTTCACGTTACATTTTTACAGGTGTTACACCCCCTTATACTCACAAACCATACAGCTGTCGCCCTATTGACAGTCAAAAAGGTATATTTTCATTCATTTGCAATAATTTTTCGCCCTTTTTTCTTCATAATTATTATTGCCGCCCCTTAAGTACCGCCCTTTTTTCGTTTGTTAATCTTTTTGCCGCCCCTTTGTCTGCCGCCGCCCCTTCTTTTTTGCCACCCCCTACTTTTACCCCGGGGGGCTGGCGCCCCAAAAGCCAAAATACGCGCATGCATAGTATATATAAAATAATTTTTATATTAGGCCCTATGTATAATAGTATATAAAATTTAACAAACACCCATCCCTCAAAACATCCCCACAACCAAAACACAAAATCAACCAATCAATAAATCAAACAATTAATGAAACTATATAACTTAATCACACACAATCAAAAAAAATTTCAGCAATCAATCAAGCAAGAAAATAAATTGATTGATTGATTTTTGATATGTTGATTGATTTGTTGCTTTCCTTGGTTGATTAATTGGTTGCTTGATTCTTTATTTCATTAGAAAAAACATTTTGATTAAAATTGAATGATTGATTTGGGATTGTTTGATTGTGTTTTTTTTAATTCATTCGATTGTTGATTATTGATTGTTCAATTGATTATTTGATTGATTTATCAATCATTTTATTGATTCCTCAAAACATCTCCACCAGCAACCATTGATTCCTCAAAACATCACCAACAATCAAATGATCAAACAAGCAATGAAACTCACTTAATCACACACAATCAATCAAATAATATTTCAAGCAATTATAAAATCAAGCAAGCAATCAAAAATCAATCATTCAATTGATTTATTTTGGATTGATTGTTTGCTTGATTCTTTTTTTTTATTCATTCGATTTTATTTGCTCGATTTTAATTGATTTAGTATTTGATTGATATATCGATCGTTAAATTGATTGATCAATTTAATCAAACACATCCCTCAAAACATCTCCACCAACAAACACAAAATCAATTAAATGATCAAATAATCAAGCAATCAAACAATCAAGGAAGTCACTTAATAACACATAATCTTTCAAGCAATCAAACAAGCAAGGCAACAATCAAGCAAATAATCGATTGTTTGATTTGATTTTAGATTGTTTGCTTGATCAATTTTTTAATGATTAAGCAATGGTTTCCTCAATAATTCAAACAAGCAATGAAACCACTGAATCACACAATCAATCAATTATAATTTTTAAAGCAAGCTTTGTAAATCCTTTTTACTATCCTATAAGAAACTGAAAATTTATTATTGCCGAGTTCCGACTGATTTTGCTTGATCGCATCACATATAGCCAAACAAAGGGACTGTTTTGTTTTCTGTTGTTTTGGAAACTCTATAATTGCTCATATCTTTGGAGCTGGTTGTTCAATTTCAATAGGGTTTTCTGCAATATACAACTTTGTAAATGCTTGTTACTATCTTTTAAGAAACTGAAAGTTTAATATTTCTGTGTTCCGACTGATTTTGCTTGATCGCATCACATATTTATAAGAAGTTGAATCTGAATATTTAAACTTGTGATATTTTTATTGATGTAAACTAGAGCGGTTACCGCACCATAGCTGAACCATGGGGCTTTGGCAGTATATTGTGGTACATGTATATATATCACCCCTTTATGACCCCTTAATGACCTTAAATGAATATTGAATTATTTTAAACATGTTTAGAATGTCATAAGGATCATTGCATTTAAATTTCAGCTCAATTATTGAACCATTTTGAAAACTTGACCTTTGACCCCTTTATTGACCCCTTAATGACCTTAAATGAATTTTAAAATATTTTAAACATGTTTAGAATGTCTTAAAGATCATTGCATTTAAATATCAGCTCAATTGGAGCATTTTTGGAAACTTGACCTTTGACCCCTTTATGACCCTTTAATGACCTTAAATGAATATTAAAATATGTTAAACATGTTTAGAATGTCATAAGGATCATTGCATATAAATTTCAGCTTAATTGGAGCATTTTTGGTTAAACTGACCTTTTTTGACCCCTGTGACCCCTTGGATGACCTCTGACGTTAGGAAATATTTTTATCATATTCTTTACTTCTTTCTCTTTCATTTGACACCACTTGGGGTTCATACCTTTGTGGCATTTAAAGATATGTCCATTTTAGACCAAATGGTTGGTAAGTAAGTAAGTGACATACACTAATAGGCTGATACCATTTCATGGTTCAGCAAAAACGAGAGGGCCTAGTAGGTATTTTAACTCTCTTCACGCGGGTGTCGACTGCAGACGACAAGTTAAAAAAAAAATTCAAAAACCCCATCAGTGCAAGCACTGTTTTTCAGGGTGCCCAGGGGTCAAACAATTTTTTTCCTTCATGTTCCTGATAATCTCTGCTATATAAGTGCCGTTTTAAATTTTGTTCAGCTTCGTCATTTTAACATTTCTTTATCCCAAAAAAAGAGGCCCCTCATTGCGCCCTCTTTTCTCCTATTTCTCAAATATTGATTAAATATATTTTGGTATGTAAAGATACCTTTATTCGTTAGCTTTAATAAACCAAAACAATTATTTCAATCGGCTTACAACTTTTGAAGATATGCTCTTTTGAATAAAAAGTACCCGTTTTTCACTCTGTCCACGGATAGCAAACAGAGTGGTTGGGATGGCCTGCACGATCACCACTTGATTTTTTTTTCCTTTGTGGCAAAATCCAAGATCTTCGCAAACGTATTACTGAATGCATTCGCAAGTATCCGGTGCACAAGGATGGTACGCAACGCAATTGATGCAATGAGGACCAGTGCTGAGACCTGTATACGCCAAGGAGGCAACCAGGTAGAGGGCAGAGCAACACAGTAAACTCACTTTAGAAGAAACAAAGACAAACCAAACAGCCTTTTGGGCTACCTTTTATCCTAAAAAGAGAAATGACTTATGTTGTAAATAAAAAAAGAAAGCAAGAAACAACAAAGTAAGAAAGTAAGAAACATAATAAAAAAAAAGGCATAAATAACCAAGAAAAAATAAGTAATTGCAAGTAAAGCAAAAGATGTCCCATTCGGCATCTATTTTACCCACAAATTAATGACACTATTAACAAAACCCATGCCCATAAACCCACCGGTAAAGCACATTCCATTAATAAAGTTATTTTATATCATTGAGGAATGTTTGATATTTTCCTTTTCAATCTTCTCCGTGGACAGAGTGAAAAATGGGTACATTTCTTTAAAAGAGCATATCTTCAAAAGTTGTGAACTGATTGATATAATTGTTTTGGTTTATTAAAGCTAACGACTCAAGGTTTCTTTACATACTAAAATATATTTGATCAACTTGTCAGAAATAGGAGACAAAGAGGGCGCAATGAGGGGCCTCTTTTTGGGGGGACACCCTGTATCTACTGCTGATAGCATACTACTTCATCAACTATCTACTGCTGATAGCACACTACTTCATCAACCCTCTACTGCTGATAGCACACTACTTCATCAACTATCTACTGCTGATAGCACACTACTTCATCAACCCTCTACTGCTGATGGCACACTAATTCATCAACCCTCAACTGCTGATAGCACACTACTTCATCAACTATCTACTGCTGATAGCACACTACTTCATCAACCCTCTACTGCTGATAGCACACTACTTCATCAACTATCTACTGCTGATAGCACACTACTTCATCAACCCTCTACTGCTGATGGCACACTAATTCATCAACCCTCAACTGCTGATAGCACACTACTTCATCAACTATCTACTGCTGATAGCACACTACTTCATCAACTATCTACTGCTGATAGCACACTACTTCATCAACCCTCTACTGCTGATGGCACGCTAATTCATCAACCCTCAACTGCTGATAGCACACTACTTCATCATCTATCTACTGCTGATAGCACACTACTTCATCAACTATCTACTGCTGATAGCACACTACTTCATCAACCCTCTACTGCTGATGGCACGCTAATTCATCAACCCTCAACTGCTGATAGCACACTACTTCATCAACTATCTACTGCTGATAGCACACTACTTCATCAACTATCTACTGCTGATGGCACACTAATTCATCAACCCTCAACTGCTGATAGCACACTACTTCATCAACTATCTACTGCTGATAGCACACTACTTCATCAACCCTCTACTGCTGATGGCACACTAATTCATCAACCCTCAACTGCTGATAGCACACTACTTCATCAACTATCTACTGTTGATTAGCACACTACTTCATCAACTATCTACTGCTGATATCATACTACTTCATCAACTATCTACTGCTGATAGCACACTACTTCATCAACCCTCTACTGCTGATAGCACACTACTTCATCAACTATCTACTGCTGATAGCACACTACTTCATCAACTATCTACTGCTGATAGCATACTTCTTCATCAACTATCTACTGCTGATATCATACTACTTCATCAACTATCTACTGCTGATAGCACCCTACTTCATCAACTATCTACTGCTGATAGCGCACTACTTCATCAACCCTCTACTGCTGATAGCACACTACTTCATCAACTATCTACTGCTGATAGCACACTACTCTATCAACTATCTACTGCTGATAGCATACTTCTTCATCAACTATCTACTGCTGATATCATACTACTTCATCAACTATCTACTGCTGATAGCACCCTACTTCATCAACTATCTACTGCTGATGGCACACTACTTCATCAACCCTCTACTGCTGATGGCGCACTACTTCATCAACCCTCTATTGTTGATTAGCATACTACTTCATCAACTACCTACTACTGCTAGCTCACTATACTGCTGATAGCTGCCGGTACTTCATCACTACCAATCCCTAGCTCATTATTTCAGTTGTCTGCTGTTCTGGTCAAATACTTCCAACGTTTCATAAGAAACCAGACGAGAAGGTATTTGTGGGCAGTATCTTAGTATTTCTTTTTTGGTTTCTTGTATGTCTACTATTCTTTGGTGGTACTTGTAAAAATATGAGTATCCAAACAGTCTTTCTTCCCTGATGGTCTTTGGAATGCTTTGGTGTGAAGATTTTTGAGTGATAACATACAAAAGAAAAAATATGTAACCGATATTGTTTTTATGATTTTTTCCCCTTTCCTTTAAGGGATCTGGAATGAGCGTTTTAAGCGTTCCGACAGTATTTTTTGTGGGACATGAGAGCACATCAGACATATCGAATTGCATTCTGAATACGAAGAATGTCTTTCTGATATCAAATAATTTTCATTTTTACAAATACAAATTTTATGACAAATTATTAAAATTTGATATTTTTCACATTTTTGATATATTACAGTCCTCGAAGTAAATTTTATAAATCTAATGATATATCCTTAAAGTGTATGTAGCTGGGAGGAAAAGCCGACGATCAATTGAATATTTTTACCTTTCATATTGAAGATATGGATTTTTTTCTCAAAAAGACCTAATTTCTTTTGGTGTTTTAGGGGAAAATATCCATATCTTCAATATGAAAGGTCAAAATTTTCAATTGATCGTCGGCTTTTCATCCCACCTACATACATTTTAAGTATAAATCATCAGATTTATAAAGTTTACTTCGAGTACTGTTTAAAAATATCAATTTTTAATCATTTGCCATAAAATGTGTATTACATGGCAAATTTCAAAAAATCAAAATTATTTGATATCAGGACATTCTTCGTATTCAGAATGCAATTCGATATGTCTGATGTGCTCTAATGTCTCACAATAAATACTGTCTAAACGTTCCTACCCCATCCCTTAACAATTTAAAATGAACAAAAAGCAGGTAAGTTCATGAAATTCAATGCACGCACCAGACCGACATTTTTTTATTCGGCCTACTAAAACACCATTGTAAGCAATGGAAATATTGTCAAATTCGCTGCACATGTTACCTGTCTGGCGATCACTTGCATTGATTGTTTTGTGTTGTGCGCACTGTGGTGCAATGTGTGTTTCCGATTGTTGGTTATTGTTTTTAGTTTTATCTCTGTATTATATTTAAAAAAATCCAGTGTTGTGTAATATAAATCTTGTATTGATATGTATTTGTTTAATAAAAAAAATGCAAAGACAAAAAAAAAAATATTGTCAAATTGGCAATGCCTATCATTTGGTTACCACAAGACGAATCTTAACTCTCTTCACGCGGGTGTCGACTGCAGACGACAAGTTTCAAAAAAATTTCAGAAATATTAATTTTCATGACCATATTTGGAATCAGCATGAAAAATGCATACTATTGGTTCAGTGGTTCTTAAGATAGCTTTTGATATTTTGAGAAAATACCTGAAAACTTGGACCTTTTATGTTGAAGCCTATGGCTAGCATGCAGAGCATTAATAAAGGCAATAACTTCACAAACAAGTCATATAACATACAGCAATCTCTTTAATATTTCAACCAACTATTTACATATTACAGAGTTGATTAATTTACAATAAATTATCTCTATGAATTTATTGATGGGCAGAAAATAAAATCATCTCATCAAAATATTTCTTGAAGGACTTGGTAAAAACAGAAGGACACCAATGTTGTTTCTAGCATTGTTGTAACGATGGGTGATTACATCATATTTATTTGCATTTTAAACTAGCTGGGGCCTTGGAGATAAGAAATATAGAAATGGTATAGGTCAAGCCCTTTCTTTCTCCTTTAAAATCCAATTGAGAAAGTAAATATTTTGTTTTATTTGGCCTCATATGAATGCATTAAAAGGAAGGGTTGGTTCATGGATATCAATAATGGGAAGGTTCACCTAAAAGCTAGCTCTCAATGTTTGATAAGTAACATGGTAAGGCTATCATGTTCCTATCTTCAAACCCTTTGATATTATGCAACACTGCTATACTCTTATCCATTCTGAACACAAAAATAGCAAGGTATGCTTTTAATCAAGTAAATTTAAGGGGAAAAAAAGGGGGGGGGATATTGGTGATATGAAATAAAAGTATGTGATGTAATCAAGCAAAATATTTAACAATGTGTAAAACATCAGGCCAAAAAAAAAAGGTTTGTCTCAAAGCTCACGAGTGGTTTGAAAACAAATGCGAAATTTTTTTTTATTCCCGACTTGGTATTTTCATGGTATTTTAAGAAAACAAAGTCTGATTTTCGCAGAACTTTTCCGGAAAATTTTTTTTTGTTTGAAATAACAAAAATTTCAGTGTTTTTTTTTCAAGTCTCACAATTTTACAAATGCGTGTGCAAGCTTTCAGACAAACCATTTTTTTTTGCCTTATCACATATTCACACTTCTCGTTGCTGAGTCACACCATTACCTTGAATCAGAATTCACTTTTGCCAATGTAGCACATGTGCTCCATAAATATAAAAGTGGGGTTTTTGATTGGCTAATTGAATCGCATCATTAATATTGTCACCATATTCATTAAACAAGCACCATAACATCGCATGACCCTTGGTGTGACCAGAGGTGAGTTTCACTAAAATTTTAAAGCATTGCAGAGTAAGTTTCTTAACTCATCTTAAAGTTACAATGATTCTTCACTTGCCATAACTTCATGATGTAATCCTGGTAGAAATCCCTACTAAACTGAGCTCAAAAAGAAACTTATAATTTTTTACAACATGTGAATCACAAGGTCATATCTTAAAATACTGTCAATCAAAATGAACCAAAATTACACACAGGATTATCTTAATACTCTACTCAAAACACATGTCAGTAACCAAGCAGTTGTCCAACTGACACAACAGCAAAATGCACTGTCATGGGAGAGCTTCCTGGACTTCCTTCACTTTCACAGCCCAACATTTGGCACCCAGGACAAACAATCTGTGAGAATGCACACAAGATCCTTGCACAGATGATAAAACGGTGCTGCTTTCTGCTTTTCATATACTTTTTTCATGAAACAGGGCTGGGCTGTGAACGTGGTCCAGGAAGCTGTCCCATGTCAGTGCATTTTGCTGTTGTGTCAGTTGGATAACTGCTTGGTTACTGACATGTGTTAAGAGTAGAGTATTGAAGTAAATCTGTGTGTAATTTTGGTTCAATTTGATGGACAGGATTTCAAGATATGACCTTGTGAAAAATTATAAGTTTCTTTTTGAGCTCAGTTTACTTACGATATTCACCAATCATAAATATCCTAAGTGCAAAGGAAGTTACGACACATCTTAACTTACGATTCATTTTTAAAACTTATGAGATCTTGTAACTTTTTGCGAAACTCACCACCACTTCTTTTGCACACAATAAACAGCACATGTGTCATCAAATGTAACCAATGAACAAAATAAGCAGCTGATTTGTTCTAAACTGACCTACAATTAAGTGATTCTACAGACACTATTGTCATTATTTATGCAAATTTCATACACAATCATAGCATGTGTAATAATGTAAGCCAATTGCACTGTACTCAATCAAGGTATGATGAGTAAAGAACATGTAATAAAAAAAATAGAGGTAACCCTGTGCTAAATGAAAATTTTAGATATATAAATAATATTGGGGATTTTACAGCCTAATTTGCTTGGAAGGGAAAATGCAATGGGCTATTCCAGCAAAAATCGATACACTCCTTACGGAAGACATGATCTTAATCTCCCACACAGGGAGTGTGAATTTCAAATGGGCTGCCTGAATGAGGGACTACATTTGATTAAGAAGGTCATATCTTCCATATGGTCGGTATGTATTTCAACTGGAATAGCTCAATTAAAGATTGTGGTGGAAGAAGTTAGTAGTACCTAAGAAGATAAACTATAAATAAAATACTTGTAGGTGCAAACTAACAATGACATTAGAACTGCTAACACCACAACTTCACACACAAAGAGTGACATCTCGATCTAATTCTTAAATTATATTTAAAAACATGACCTACATTATCTTAATTTAAGTTTTCTACTCGGGTACTTCTTCCACTGGCACTGCAGTCTTCAATGCATTATTCCAGTTGAAATCCATACACCCACTATGGAAGACATGATTTAAATCTCCCACACAGGGGGTGTAGATTTCAAATGGAGTCACCCATTCAGGTAAACCCATTTGAAATGCATACTCCCTGTGTGAAAGATTAAGGTCATGTCTTCCATAGGAGGTCTATGGATTAGCCCACGTATAAAACATAATCATTACTTCCAAGGACAGAGTTTGCATAAATCCCATTTTCAATTTAGTACTATTGCATAATAGTGTACTTAAAAAATTGTCTTTTCTGAAACTGTAAGGCAGCAAAGGTGCATGTCAAGGGGTGTGTCTGGGGCTCAAACCCTCCAAGCCTAGTTTGGACATATTTTAAGCTCTTTTAACAACTCAGCACTCACGTTGAAGGTTTCTGTCAGTTTTCTTTTACAATATTCTTCAAAATAATGTAGTTTTTCCTCTGTGGTCTGTCTTGGAGTAAGCATGCACCATCAAACCCTTGCTGATATATGGGCCAAGCATAGTGACACATCAGTAGGTCAGCAACAGCACATAGCATAGCAAGCAATCACAGATATGTGTGGTTTGATGTGTAAATGCCCATACCACCTACATACCACCTGTTGGTAGCAACTATACTCTGATGTGATAATAAATGTGATGTCACCAAGTAAACAAGTCTCTTGTGTAAAATTAATCATTTCTATTTTACCTGCCACATAAATCTCAGAACAGTATCAAAATATAGAAAGTGTGACTTCTAATGAGAAACTTTACACATCAAGAAATCACAGTTCTATCAGAAAGGCAGGGTTAACATAATTTGGAACCATATATATTATTTGTTTTTTCTCTTGGATTTAGATCAAGCTTTAGCATATTGGCTGTATCCATTTGATATCATCTCCCATAGTAAAGGATAGTGCACATGTACTGGATACATTATGCATACCTTGGCTGACCTTGTAGATTTCCTTGACCAACCAAACTGACCACATGGTAAGATGAGCCATTATCCTACAACTATTCGCAAATACCTTTCGCAGTGCTTGATTTCGTGCAGTTTACAGCGTTCAGGTTTTGATTGGCTAATTGAATCTTGTCATCATCATCTCATTTGCCAATCAATCTGTGTAGCATCATGTGATGCAGCCGTGCCCTAGTTTTTTTACGCAATCGCTTGGCAGCAGTGCAAAAGGTCTTTGCATAAGCCTGCAGGAGATACTAATATTCCATATTTGGTACTCTCTCCTGGACTGCAATATGATAAAACTCTTATGGGCCTGACCAACCCAGAATTTTGCATTTTGGAGAACTTTTTAAATCAGCAATTTTGGGGCCAACATTTATTAATTTTGGCTAAACATCTTCAGAAAATATGTTTAGATTTTCGGATTTTTCTGATATTTTTTACTAATATTCACCTCCAGAAAAACTAGCCTGACCGATCCTACTTGAAAGATCCGTCCGCCCATAGAACAGGGCTTTTTTTCTGTCGACTTAGGGTGACATGGTATGATCAATTCCCTTTGTGGCACATTCCAAATTGTGTATCATATTGACATGAACGCTGCATATAGGGATGAATCCGATAAAGGCTAAAAAAGAGATTTGTTTATAGGCATCAGACTCATTTTACTTGATCACATCACATATTTAGTATGTAACATTCAAATCATGACTTGTGTGAGTTGTGTTTACTCAAGTCACTTGCGGCTTTATCAAGGCTGTTTGTTAAGTTCAGTCTTCGTCTACATTTGTATGTAGATATTGGCTGGGGTCATCTATTTTCTGAATGTTAGCGGCTTTCACTCTATCTGAACACATTGGACATGTATCTTCTGACTCCAGCAAACTGGCAAAAAAAGAGAAAATACAATGACATTATTTGATTAGCTGTCTAAAAAGGATTCAAGTACAATACAGGCCATAAATCAATTATTTTCCTCTCAAAAATATTACAAAATATTAACTTAATGATTTTAAAGTGAAAGCCCCACTTTTGGTTCAAGTTCCTTGGGGAATCAGTCAAGATTAGAATTTATCCATGTACATTCTGTTCTGTCTGTCATCAAAGTAACAGGTGTATTGTCAGTTCTTCTGTGGAGAACTGGCCAAGCGGGGCTTCCTGTTTAAGCTAAATTCCAGGAAGTTTAATTTGATTAAAAACCCCAAAATGAGCTCTACTATGCCAGTTTACTTGCATGCTAAACTCAAGTAAAGTTTAAATTTCCCAAATAACAGACAGCTGATCACATTGTGCTTTCATCAACTTAAAGAGCAACATTTCTTGACACTAATTCTTGCTATAGAAAAAACAATTATGATAAACTCAACTACAAGTGCTGGCCTGAACTTAATAAAACTGCATAAAATGTTTTAACTCACAGTGGTAAAAAGTGTAAGTAACAGCAACATGGAATTAACAGTAGCAAATTTCTACTGCAGCCATGTGACACATTTTCATATATACTTGAGTAGTACACATACAATTGAAATAGTAACTCAACTAACCTTGTGAATTCTGAATGCAGTGCTGGAAAATCACAGTTTGGACATGCGGAGAAGTCATCCCGTACCATGTGCTGACCCTGATAAACAAAACATTGAAAGGAATATTTCATCTTAAGGCAGCTGTCAAGTTTATTAGTTGCACTGGGTAAAAGTGCTGTAAACTTATTTGTTTAAAGGCAAATTTCTGATTAAAATTACTTTTTTTAGTCAAAAAATCACATGTTTTGTCTTATTTAGTCAATAATTAAAAACATATACAAAAAAAATGGGTCCCTGGAATAGAGTCACAAGAGAGTCTAAAAAAAGACCACATTTTAAACAAATATTTGCTGTCAAAGTGATGATGTAACAGGATTAACTACCATAGCAATAGATGAATACAAATTTTGAATAGATCGCCCTGCACTACAACGTTCATGTGGTACCTATGCATTGAACCATAGATGTCAAAGAAATGCTGATCACTCGCACCTGTAAAATTAATATCTTTGAAAAGAGCGGTATTGTATTCAATCTTTGATTGCAGACATACACAGGTAATGAGTGCATCCTGCTTGTAGTGCAGGGCGATCTATTCAAAAATCGTATTCATCTATTGCTATGGTAGTTAATCTGATTATTACATAACGTTGACAGTGATTTGTTTGAGATTTTCTTCACAATGGTTGCTTTTACTCCAAACCTGTGTTTTTATTTAAAGTCCTTGATTCCTTTCCTTTCAAACAATATATATTTTCATATGTCGTGCACACATATTTAAGATGTTATAAGGTCTGCCTATATGGTACTAACCAAAGTATATAATGCAAAAAGCGTGTTTTAAGATCAACATAAATAACTGATTAAAACGTCAAAACTGGTTTTAAACGAAAATTTGCCAAGAGGCACCTCAGCCCTACTGGCCAAACTATCAGTTTTTAAAACTATTTTGATTGGTTACAAAGAGGGCTGTGTCATGTATTGAGCCAATCAGAGATATGGTAAGAATAGTCAGTAGGACTGACAAGGATTAAGCTAAGAGAAAGCTTTATATTGATTGGTTATTCAGATGATTGTATCACACATTTAACCAATCATGGGAACTTTAAGAAAGGCAGTAGTTAAAGCTACTTACCGTAACCAAACAATATGGGATGTTGTTTTTACACCCAGGACAAACAAGTTCTGTTTGTTCTAGCATAGCTTGACAATATGGACATGCTGTGGTGGGTTCATCTTCTTCTGTCTTGTCAGGTTTCCTGGATAGGATTCAATCCAAATAAATCAAGGTTATGCTAAATAGTCTTATAACATAGTGACCCCTCTAGTGGGATAAACACTTACTAGCATTCAAACGACATTATGGTTAAAATATTTGCTATTAAAAAGATTTTGGTAATGCTGTAAAGCATTAAATAATTATGTGTTGTAAAAGTGTCATAGATAAACAAAATTTTCATGCTCACAAATATTTCTTTTTTCAATAGGCTGTTAAAAAGGAACCAATTTCACAAATATTACATGACACAAAAATGTCTTTCTTTTTTTCAAATTACAAACTATTTCATGCTGCAAAAATATTGTGCTTTCCAGTAACTATGCAAAACAAGAACTTCCCGAAATCATCACATATATCTCAAAGTGACATGACATTTTCTTGGCTTTGTTACATCAATGTTTAATGTACAGTTGTGTCACATACAGATTTATAATGTTGTACTTTGACCTGAAGTAGTTATTCCTTAGTAACAATAATATCCACTAATGATATTTGTACTTCACATTTTCATGTGCTAAGCCAACCAAATAGATTAACTACATGTACAAATATAACAAATAATTAACTTGCACTTTTAACACCACTGAACCAATTTGTATTTTCAAAAATGACTAATGCAATTTTTTTGTGTAAATTCATGCACAAGAAATGTTCAGATTTTTATGGTAATTGGTTCTTAGATTCTGAATGAATATATTTGTCTTACTTGAGTGTCAGGGCTATAAAATCCTAGGTATTATATCATATTTCCCAGAACATCCAGGAAAATGAAAATGAGAAAAAGAAAAAAAATTGAGAACATAAACAAATCTGGAAAACTGTTTAGAAATCCAGTAATGTCTTTAAAATCTTCTTAAAAATAACAACTTCCAACATTCAGAAGGACAAAAAGACAAAATTATTGTTGTACTCAGCCAACCAGTGTTCATGAGGAGATTTTCCTTTCAGCTTTGCACTCGCATAAAATATGACACCACTTCATGTTCCCAGAATATAATTTTTCTATGGCCTGCTAAGTGTCAGTACTTACCTTACTATTGCCTCAATTTTCTTCTTATATTTGAGGTCTATCTTATTCCTGTACTCTGGTCTCATTAACATAGCTGCATAACTAAATGAAGAATTCCGTAGGCCTGACCTATGGCATTCTATAACGGTGGATGTCAAAATTGGAACAACATCTGAAAAGTAAAAAAACAAAGTATGACTTATTACAGGGAGTACAGGACAAAACTCACAGAGGACGGGTAGCGGTCTTCTTACTTGCTTCTCACCAGTACGGCCCAGGTTCAATTCCTGCGTAGCCATATGAGTTTGGTTGCCGATCCATGCTCGTCATCGCAGGTTTTCCTGCAGGTGCTCCGATTTTCCACCTCTTCCCATATCCTTGCCCCATCATATTCAGTTTGCATCCCTTTAATTTAGTAGACTCTGAGCACTATTGGGTTCGGTCCAATGTTATAAACAAAATAAATAAACACCAGCAAACCAGAATATGATCCACTGACACAGGTCTGTATCATTTTGACAAAAATATGTTTTGATTTTCCCCTAAGACATGATTCATCTGTATTTCAGATTTTTTGTACTAATAGTTTTCTGCTTGTAAATTAAGACCAAGTCTGAAATATTTCACTTACGAGCTGGGAATTTGCTTATATTATTTGCTACCCTGATCAGCATTCTAGCTCCTTTTTTATGGTCACCTTTCTTCACATGAATCTGTAGATGCAAGAAAAAATTAAGAAATTGTTTTTGTGTTAAAGATTAACAATCATATTATTCAAACATTTTGCTAGGCAAATCCAATGAAAAAAGTAACTCACTACTTTAGCTTTCACATCTGGGCTGACAGCATGATCACACATGATTTGGTCCACTGCTTTTCCCATGAAACTGACAGCACAAGCTTAAGCTGTAAGTTACATTGGATTTGCCTAGCAACATGTTTGAATTATTTGTCCTTCATTCCTTCAAATGCATCTATTTGCTGATTAAAAATTACACTAGTGAATTTGTAGCCAATCTATGTCTGTCTGTCTGTATTTCTACATGTCCCTCTCTAGACTAATTCCAATCAGCCGTCTACACTTCGCATGTACTGTGTATGCTTCGTAGTGACGACTGATTATCTTACAGCCAATATCATGACGGACTTCTGAAAACTATTCAATGCGACTTCAGTTGTGCGCGTGAAGCGACTGACTAGCGGCGCCAGCGTCAGCGTCACTGTACCGCGCCGCTGTGACAAGATCGCGCTCTGAACTTCTTAAAACAACAAACTCGGTCAAAAGGTCAATATGGACACAACTGCAAGATGCTCTATGCCACAGGAATCCTGTTGCAAAATCCGTCACTTTTTTTTCCACGTAGTTTTCTCAGTCGTCAATCCAGACGGTTGACGACTGAGGGCAGCAGTCTAGTCCCTCTCTCTGTCTTACCATTTTTCTATCTCTCTGTCACTCTCACTCATGTATATACCAGAGCCTTGTGTCTTATTGAATTACACAATTGCTTGAATATTTGTTTGTGTTTCTCTTTCTGTGTGTGTCCAACTACCTCTCATACACACCACTGTCTCTATGTACTCCTATGTCTCCTAAAGTGAGTAAATACCGAAGAATTTCATTTTCAAGCATAATTTTATATGCCTCTAACAGAGATGACAGGCAGACACCCTCCATAAAACATGATTATACAATAATACATGCTTGTACAGTCACCTGTATCAGTAATATAGTTGCTCAAACTCCAAATAAGTCAAGTGCTTAGCACATGTAAGTGTTGATGTCACGCTATGTCAGTGAAATGTAAAACTTGGTTCTTACCTTAACAAGTATGTAGCTGTGTAGAATCATAAGATTGGTAGCCATCTCTGTTGGTATCTTGATTTTATTGGTTTGTAATTCTCTATACATACTGAATAACACATCATGAGCATTGCGATAGTTGCCTGCAATGAAGGAAAGGAAAATAAGATCAGTCTCAACTCATGCAAACCATGAGGGTACTCTTTAAAAACATTTACCAATCTAACTAGGTGCTAAAATTAAAATAAATTTGGTTTGCAAGCTTGGCTGATCTTGAATTTGTCATCATATTAATTTGCCTAGATTTATTTATATAAACACTGACAACCTGTGAATTCCAATTATGTTTTCTAGACATGTTGGCATAACAGGTTCAGTATTAGCATACAATGCATAAATAAACAACCAATGGTGTTTTTTTGCAAATCTGTGACCACTAAGACATAAATGGTAACAAACAAAACTTTCTGTGATTGCTACTAAAACAGTTCTCCTAATCTCTACTGTGCACTATGTAAAACAAATACTGTGCACTATGTTAAAAAAAGTGTGCAATCATATCAATAATTGAAGTTTCACAAAATATACTAATCTTTTATATTATATATTTGTGAAAGTTCTTCATTTCCCAAGCAAAGGAGTTATTGAACCTGTTATTCTGCCTTAAACATTTACTTATTTTGTGGGGGTGGTTAAATGAACATCTGTGAATGTCCCTTGCATGTATACCAGACACATTTTCAGGTGACGCACTTGACTTATGATGTCGCTCAAAACCCATCGTGAGTCAACAAATTTCTCATCACATCATGTACTACTGTAGCTATCACAAAATGTAAGTCCAGATGAACCAACTTCAGTATTTGTTTGTAATATCTCTTCTGTTATTTTCATTTTATCTTATTATTGGTTAAATGAATTGTACATGCAAGATATAATGAACCCACCTGCTATCTGTTCTTCTCTAGCAATGATGATAGCTGTCCTTGCTGCTTCTCTATATTGTTTCAATGCCATGTAAAGCCTGAAGAGATACTTGGCATCTTTAGGCATGCCATCAGATTCTCCCATTAAGTAATTAATGAACTAAATGAACCAACTATCACACCCACCTGCTATCTGTTCTTCTCTAGCAATGATAATAGCAGTCCTTGCTGCTTCCCTATATTGTTTCAATGCCATGTAAAGCCTGAAGAGATACTTGGCATCTTTAGGCATGCCATCAGATTCTCCCATTAAGTAGTCTATTAACTGATGGGTCAGCTGCTCATCTTTAGCTTGGCCAACCTGGTAAGCAAAAGTCAATGGTAAGTCATTTTAGGAATGGGCTATTCCAGCTGAAATATATACATCCCCTATGGAATATAATAACCTTAATCTTCCACACAGGGAGTGTGACTTTCAAATGAGGTTACTTGAATGGGTGACGCCATTTGAAATCTACACACCTACAACCCTAGCACAATGCTAGCTTTTTTCACTCAAATAAATAAAAAGAGAAGGAAGTTGCTTTGTGACAAGAAATGTATCAAAAGTGGACAACAAATTCATACAACTTGAGTTTTGATTTCTGCAATAAATTGCCTCTCCTTTAAACGTAACAATATATTTTGTGCATAGTAATCCTTGATAGCAATTGTATGTAATATGACTCACCTTTTGAAACAAGTAGAAATTACAATGAAATCATAATATGACTAATTTCAATCATTCTGAAGCTTGCATGTTTTTTTGGTATGTTCAAATGTTACACTCCTTTTAAAGAAATCTGGTGAACAAAATATAACCCTATAGAACATGAAGGGTAATGCTTTGGTATAAAAACCACCACCTGTCCACATTTTTGTATCTGCAACAGGATTATACCCAGCAAGCCTGCCACACTTTTTCAGGCCATTTCAAGGGTAATACAGCACAAATTGATAAAAATCCGCCCAAAACTTTTCAGACAACAATATTATTTTAGAAGACATTTTAAGGCTAATTTAGTCTAGTAACATGGTATTATTTTTTGTGAAATTTATCCCAAAATCATCTTCAAAAACTTCTCATGATTTGCTAAGATGACCCAATCACCTGTAAATGTTTTCACCCTTGAAGACAAGTAATATTCCAATACCACTTACTGTTTCAATAGCCATTTCTATAGCCGAGTGATCCTCTTTTGAAATAGGACACCGTAAGAAATGTTTGAGAGCCCTGGTGTGCTGATTGCACAGGAGAAAGAATTTTCCTGCCAGAAAATGATTCTTTTCACCCTCAAAGTAGAGGGCAATACTTTGGTAGTCTTCCAAGGAGGAGTCTTGACCTGAATATGGAAAAGAAAAAGAGAATGTTAAGGTATTATATTTGGTTGTCTTCTAGTTTCAGCAAGGTCTTTTAGCACGGCCCTACAGCTCCTCCTGGCTACTGACTAAAAAGAACTAGGTCACGCCTGGGTCACACAGCTTGTTCTGCAAATGAGGTACCGATGTGATAATGACATGATTCAATTAGCCAAGCAGAACCCCACTTCTGTGTTTATGCTGTAATCGGCAGACCACTGAAGAACCTTGCTGAATACTATAATAATGCTAGTGTTCTGTCATTCATTTTATTTATACCGACATCTACTCCTGATTCCAGAAAATTAGAGAATTATATTTTCGTTAATTGACAAAATATCAAATTCATAAAAGACTATATTCTAGATCTTTGAAGTTCCCTAGAGAGTTTCATCGCTAATATTCAATGCAATGAAAAGTGAAAAAGTGACTGACTTTGTAAGTGTCCTTCATAAAAACTGCACTATATACAAGCCACTACCTAATACTACTCTAAGGATACCTACAAGTATTGCTCTATTGCATTTTGTTAGTCACTACAAACAAAGGAGGCGACTACAGTGTGCTTTCTTTCAACACACCCCACATACAGGTACCACCACCTTTCTAAAGACATCTAACTTGAAATGGTATGTCCTCAGAATCAACTATTCAAGTTGAAATACATACACCCCCTATGGAAGATACACTCTCAATCTTCCACACAGGGGGTGTTGATTTCAAATTGGGTCACCCTGGGCCTCAAGGAAGAACAGATGATTAATTGTGTTTTCAACTGATTGAGTGCCCCAGGTTAAAGAAGAAATAAAACAAACAAACAAACAAACAAAAACCCATTCAGGTAACCCCTATTTGAAATTCACACTCCCTTTGTGGAAGATTTAGGTCCAGTCTTCCATAGGGTGTATGGATTTTAACTGCAATAGCCCATTGGTGATGTGTTGTCAAAATAGTGCTCAGTATGACTGGCCTTAGACAGTGGGAATATGTCCTCAGAAAAAACAGTGTGGTTTAAAGTTAAGGCCCTCTATACCAGAGTAAAACCAAGACACACCACAAACATACAGACAAACAAGCAGACTACTATGCTATGTAAATACACAGGATACAATAAATCACCATATGCAATCTGTCATTGAGAAAACCACAACATATCGTAAATGATAGCATCGAGAAATAAAATGTTATGACTACTGCAGATTTAAGCCCATCTCTACTGCCAATTAGCATGTTATGAGGTACTAAAAAGAAATAATAGGTCTCAAACCTGTCCTGTGCATTTGTTTTACGGTGTGCATTTGTATCAGAGAAATTTTCCAATTGAATTTTTTTTCTCTCATTTTTTTTTTCTCCACAAAAAGTATTGGTAAAAGTATCATTTGTTGGAAGAATTATGTGATTACACCATTAGTGAAAAAATTTCAAAAGGTGTATAAGACTGTAAGTTTTAGCAATTCCAAGAATCTCAAGCTTACTTTGCCTGAGTTTGAGTCGGGAAATATAACAAATTAACAAAAGAGGGAAAAAAATGCAATGAATTTTTAAACTATTTGCAAGTTTTAAGACATGTTTTTTTTTTTGGGTCTTATTAAAAGTTAAATTCATACAACATTACACTTTAAATAATCATTCTCATTTGCTAATCATCACTTCAAGATGAAATATGCCGATTCCCATATTTAACAGATAATGAAATAATTTATTACATTTGTACGTAAAGTGAAAAGGTGCAGAACACAGTCAAATTCCTTCTACATGGGTTAAGCCATTACTGAAGTATTCCCTGTATCTTTAGTTGATTACGGTACTCCATGGTATAAACAAGTAGATTTTATTGAGTATCTCTGTGGTATCCCAGCTACCTCTTTAACCTTCTGGTTACCAAGCATAAGCACTCAAATACCATCAATTGGTATTTAATAAGTAAATCATGCATAGTTGTGTGGTATATACAATGTAAATAGCATATTATACAATAAGGACTTGTGACCCTTATAGGAATTTGACTGTTGTTTTCAAGAAAGCATGAGCTATATTAGTATGCAGAGCAAGCGTGTTAAGTAAAAAAAAATACAAAAGCAATATGCTAACAGCAAGAGTTAGTTTTCCCAGGTGACACTACATAATATCATTAAGAAAAACACTAGAACAATATCAGTTTGCTCTACAGTGTCTGAATTTATTAAAGCACAAAGATTTCAGATGAGTGTCCTTGGTCACAGTGAGTATTGGGAGGCACTCTCTATATATTCACTGATCAAGGTCTCCTGTCCAAAACGTTAAGTGTTTTAATCAATTCAGACATTGTCAAGCAAAACAACAACGTTCTAGCATTTTCCTTCTTCAAAGCAATATGCTAACCTTCAGATTCTGTGTAGAATGAATGATCCATTGTTATATTAAGGTTTGATAAAAAACAAAAAAACAAAATGATAATGAATGACAACTTTAAGATGAAAAATCAATGCCATCTCTATGATGAACATCTACTATAAACTTTTAGTGAGTTAAATCAGTACTCTATATTGAATTGGCATTTGGCGATGCAAACTCGAGCCCCCAGCACAATCTCTGTTTGTTCTTGTAAATAACTGAGCTAACTTGAAATTTCCCTGGGCACTTGTCTTGGTTACCTATACATTCAAGTAATGTTTAAGGTGTGCGGTTCAAAGCTGCAAATCCCTAATTAATTATTGCCAAATGTTTATGGTGTTCTTGGGTCACAGTGGGGAGTGAATTCCTCTAAATTGTGCCGAGGCTTGTGGGTTTATGCCAGTGGCTATAAATCACTGAGCTTTATTTCACTTTTTTACCTTGAAAAACTGTTTCTGGTCACCAGGAAAGAAACAGTTATATCTTTATCTTTAACAATATGTGCCCATCCACCACAAACTGGTCGTAAAGTCTGCATTTTCCATTTTGAGATACAATCAAAAACAGTATATGGATTTATATGTAAAATATATTAGGAATTTGACCTTTGATGAACCATAACTTCACTTTCAGATGTCCGATGAAGCTGGTTGAGGTGTCATTTTAAAGCTGAAAGTGCACTCTTTTAAAATCCGCAATAAACAGAAAATGACCTAGGGCCGACTTTACTACCACTTCGTGGTGGATGGTCACATATGTGACGTGTATGCAAGAATGATCTCTTATTACTAGTCTAATGATGAGCCAGTTACCGTAAATTGTCTTTGAGAAAATTAAGACAAATATTTTATTTTTATTTTTGCACATGCACTAATTTTTGTACATAAACAGCTTGTGTCTATAATATGACTTTGCTTGGTCACTAAATGAGACGCTGAGTTTGCACAATCATTTAAATTGGATTTTTATTCTATATTTTGCATTCTTACACAAAATCATGCACTACAATAGCATGCAAAACAGTTCACACAAATTCCACTTTCACATTAGGGCTAAGGGTGATTTACCCCCAAATTCAACAAAGTAGCCCCCATGAAATATATCTGTCAATTGTAAAATGTACCCACAGGGGAATCTGTCCAAAATTGCCCCAGTTACCAAAGAATTATTTTGAGCCAAGGCCTCAGAGTAAAATGTATCTTGTTTTTTAGTGGTACAATGTATAGCTGGAGGGATTCTCCATATTTCCCTGATGCTAGATGGGTAATGTGCCCAGGCTTTAAAGTGCATTTTCAGCAATTTTGGTATAGAAATGACCATTCACACATGCCAGTTTTCTTTTTGATACAACCAATGGCGATAAATTCTGGACTCTGCCATAAAAATCTGGGCAGGCAAAAGGCAGCGATGAGTGAAATGTTGTTCCGTTAAGTCAAGGACATCATCATGTATGACTATAAAAAAATTAGCCAAAAATGTAAGTATTCCTATAACATGTATGATGCAATAATTGTTCATACCTATGATATCTGCATAGACTTCCATTTGGTTGTGCTGTTGTGCTAGCTGGAATGCTTCATCGTTACACTTTGACATCACCAGGAACTGAATAGCTGATGGATAGTCATTCAACTTCTGGAAAAAGCTGTAAAGGTACACAATTATTAAGTTAAATATACCTGCTTGGAGTTAAAAAATCGTATCTCTAGATGGAATGAACATTTGATAAGCTTAAAGGGACATTTTGTAATTCTTGCATCTTCTTTTTATGGTATAGTTAGATATCCATAATAAAAGCTGGTGTCCAAAACATCATTTAAAATAGACATTGAGTTACGCATTATTACAATATATATGACTGTACCCTAAAGGCCAATATGTCATAATTCTTGTCTGTTGACAGACAAATTGGACAAAGTCTTTGGCAAATGACTGAATTATGCAAGAAAGGTTAAAAGCACACTAACATGAGGAGATGAGATTGTGGATCAGAAAGAGCCCTTTAAACTGCAAGAAACTTCCTTTCAAGAAATTGTGCCTTTAACAACAACATCCCTATTTTTGTTTAAAGTTTATTATATTTAGCAAGTATTTGGAAAAACTTTACATTTCTTATGGGCCATGTGCAGTATTAAGGCTGAAACTTTTTATGAACATGACATGAGAATATATCGCTCGTCACTGGATATCTGAATTACTTAACACAAATTATGTAGAATATTACTGTGCACAAAAATGAAAGGTTGATGATATAATTGAACGATTCTATCAAGGAGTGTCAAAAGCTGTACCACAGAGAATTAAAGCCATAATGTGTGATTTGCTTCACAGCGTCACCCTCAATTTTACTCAGATTTCTACTCTTTGCATAATTTTAATGTCCAGTGGTGTAATAAAATACCACGTAAAGGACTAAGTTTGAAGTGCTTTAATAACAGTAAAATTAATTTTTTTATATTAAAACCGAGTATTCAGAGTTCATCAATCGACTGTTAGCTAACATCTCCCGTGGATGTCAGCTTATGTGTACACACGTCGAGCGCGATGCTCCGTGCAGTATTACATGTTACGATCGGCGAGCGTAGTACACGCATTGTAGGCGCTGGAATTAAATCGCAATTTTCTTTGTTATACCTCATTTGTTTGGCTCGAAATTAAAAGGGGATAATGTGATCAGTGAAAACAAGCATTTAAATAGGAATATATTCTTTATGCAAATCACACATTATTGCTTTAATACAGGTTTGGGCATCAAAAAATAGGTCACACATAAAAGCCATTGCTATTGTACTTACTTGGCCACCATCTTGGCCCCTTCCACAGACCCTGTTTCCCTCACTATCCTTACTGCTTCCTCTGGGTTCCGTAAGAAATCCAACTGAATTCTAGGAAAGACAAATTATTACTCAGTTAGTGTACAATTCATAAACATGGTTTAGGGACTTTATATTTTTGATGGGATCAATAACTTAAATCTAAAATTAATTTTTTGACAATATTAGGATATTGGTGTACTCAACATTTTGATTTGGCTTAGATTTAAATGTGACCCCAACTTCTTGAAAACAAGAAATAACATGGTTAAAGAATAGAATATATTAGACCTTAAGCTAAAAGAAATATAATTTCATCTTAAGAAATCTAAAGTTACTAAGCTGTCTATACACTTAATTTACAAAACAAGAAAGAAAAAGAAAAAGAGGAGATACCTTAGGCCAAAAAAAAAAAAGGTTTGTCTCACGAACCCGCGCGCATAAGTATGTGAAAGCGATACAGCGCGTTTGTCTCACGCTGACCGCCTTTTTAAAGGTTTTTTTTTTTTCCCGATTTTTCCGGTTCCCGATAGTTCGACCAACGTAGTAAAAATGAATTCCTCAATGTCAGAAAACCATCGAAAATGTCAGGCAGCGCGATGCCATTAGTGTTGCAGATAGCCCGTAACCCACACCGTAGCCTCAGTCTCGCTAGTTTCACGCCATCCTTGCAACGGCACGGAGCGTAAAGCCGACGAAGCAAAGTGGATGCAATATAAAAATATACAGTTACAGAATATTAACATTGAAAATTTAAAAAAAAAAAAAAAACAAAACGCATTAGCATAGCTTCTAAACCAAAAAAAAAAAAAAAAAAAAAGCATAGCACTTAGCTTTTTTTGGCAAATGTTCGTGAGACAAACCTTTTTTTTTTTGTGGCCTTACAACAAGAAGGCAAATAAAAGAGAAAGAGATACATGTATACAATGAGAGAAAATGAGAATGAGACAGAGACAGAGACAATAGACAAACAGAGACTGATAAACAGACAGACAGATAAACAACAGAGTGAACAAGGGGAAAGAGAGGCAAATAAAAAGCCAAAGTTAGAGACAGAAAGATCAACAAAAGCATTGTATGAAGACATTTTAGAAGACCCTGTACCTAATAACATTGTCCCAATCTTTGGCGTTTTCATAAGCTTTGGCTGCATCCTTGTACCTCCCATCTGCTTCCTTAGCTTTGGCATATTGAGTGTGTATCTTTGGTGATGTTACATGAGGCAACAGCTCACCCACTTTAGTCCTGTGAAATTAGAATATGAAAATGTGGAATGACTATAGAATACCTACCACACCCTGTGATTAGATTAGGGTTTCCAATTAGGGTCTACAATCTTGTGCAAAAATTGTTGGGACAGTTGATGTTTTAAAGATCAAATTCCTGTAAATTGAACATAAGGCTGAAAATACATGATACGTTTCATAGCTCATGTTATGTACTTGCTTGGAAGTTGGAGCAGACATTGAGCGCAACCAGGTTTTACTATTTTACTATTTTTCAGCATTCAACATTGAATAAGTGGTGCGGGGATGCGTTAAATAATGAAACTGTCCTAACCTTTTCATGCAGGATTGTAGGTTAGGGGTTAGGGAACATATTAGTGTCTGGTAAGTATTCTGTAGTTATTCCGAAAATGGTTAAAAGTTGTGAATTCATTATGCTTATTAAAATGATATAAGTCTTCTCAAACATGTAAATGAATACGAGTTTCTGGTAGCTCTAAAGAGTAAGCATATAGCCATGAATGTACACTTTCACATTTGTATAAATCACTGGATTTTTTTTACTTATTTATACATTTATTCACTGCATTACACACATGCTTCCAACCACCTTTATCAGCTCTGCTATGAGTGTACGAGACAGATTTTAATAAGACAAGTTGACAAATTTAACATTTATATTTTTATAAACATTGCTAACAAAATATTGAAAAGGGGGGAGAATTCCATTTTAACCAGGAAAATTTGCTTGCTAATTTTCTACAACTTGTTTATATATAGTTGAATGTATACACATATTAAACATGACACAACTGCTTACCAGTTTTTACTCTTGATATAAACTGATGCTGCTTTATCATAATACTCTCCTTTCTCATAGAGCAATGCTGCTTCTGAGTACTGCTTCATACTTTCCAGTATACCAGCGCACTCTTTTTTCAGTGTCCTGTTTGGCATCTTGGCTGCCATGCTCACTCCTCGTCTGATGTCTCCGACTCGTAATGACATCCTGGCAACACCGCAAGCACATGCTTCATCGTGGTCCCGTTGCTAGAAAATATAAGGGTTAATGCAGATCAAGTTAATGAGCATGTACAGAAATGTCACTGTGATTGTTGGACGGAAATTGTTATAGACTTGGAAAAGATCACATATAACATGTTAACTGTAATCAAAGCACAAATGTATTACGGAAAAAAAGGATGATTTATTCAAGGCTTGCCTCTTAATTGCTATTTAGTGTTATGTACAATATTTTGAAAACACCTTTCGCACTGCCTGATTTAGTGCAGTTTATGGCATGAACATGAACTGGGGTTCTGATTGGCTAATTGAATTGCATCATAATCACATCATCATCTTATTTGCTAATCAATCTGCATAGCATCGTGTGAAGCAGGCGTGACCTTGTTCTTTTTTATACAATCAGTCGAACAGCGTGTTTGCTATGAAGGATCCCTTCAAATGTAGTGGTGCAACCGCTAACTCTGGTCTTGAGAGTGACAACAGGAAATAACTATAGCATTGTGAGGGTTATACAATGTCAAAAATGTGGATAAGAAAACATAATGTGCCACAACTTCAAACTCTTCACTTTAAAATATGATATCATACCTCAGGATCTCTGGTAACACCTTTCTCATAATGTGTCAAGGCACTTGAATAATCACATCTGGTATCAAATAAGAGAGAAAAGAAAACATTTAAATATATACCACACTATTTACAACACTTGCCAATAACAATGATCCCAATCCTATAATTTTCAATATTATGTTTTAATCTATCTAAGAAGCTGGGTTCAACTTAAGGGGTTGTTTGGAATGACAGGTGAGTCAGGGGTCAAAAACAAAATTTTTACCCTTTTGACCTCAGCACATGTGTATGTATGATCTGCCATACAAAAATTAAAAAAACAATACCTCAAAGTATAATTTTTTAATGTTTTTTGTCATAATCACGCTTTTCTACAAATTTCATCTGTTTGTACCGGGCGTGTCTGTTGCCAGGTAGGCCTACATGACAGCATAGACACATGCGTTACAACCTTGAATAATAATACAGAATGACGTTATATTCTTCTTAACCTATCTTAGAACTGCCTATTATTTCAATTGTTATACTGTTCTGGTTGGTTTATTGCATATACTGTATAGAAATTATGCAATATGACGTCGAAAGCATGACAGAGTCATCTTCATTCAAATAAAATTCAGGTACCCGTAAGGTACCACGGAGCAATTCGCACGATAATACAATAAAACAGATGAAAGGTATGAATGGTTGTGGAATCGAATTGCAGACCTGTCCCTCTGTCACCTTAGAACTGCATCTCGTAGGCAATGGTAGGTAATAAACCAACCGAACGATATAACAATTGAAATAACAGCATGTCTTGGTCTCAATTCAAGATGTGCAATTTGGACACACCTACTGTTGGCTGATTTATACTTCAACAGTTCCTCAAAGTGATATCAGAAAAGCCACTACCTCATTGCTCATCGGCCCGCAGTATGCGCTCCACCCGGGCCACTCAACTTTAGAATCGACGGGTATATGTACCTACATTTTGTACAAGCGTCACGAAGTAGGCGAATATCAGTACAAAACGTTGGGGTTTTATTAATAAAAAAAAGGGTCAATTATGTACAATCAAAATGAAAAAGGGGTCATTGGGTATAATATTTTGAAAACTGAAGGTGCCTGGTCATCGGGTATAGTCGGCTTCAAAGAGGGGCATATATTGACAGGCACATACCGTCACCTCTAAAGTTGATGCCCCCGGTGCACGATTATATTTTGTTCATGGCTCGGCTTTTAAAACTCCCACACATCACAATAAGGCTATTGAAAAGTGTATAGAATAGCTAATGATAGACTGGTCCCTGCGATTAGTCGCGGACCCGAGCGACAATATAGTAAACACATCGAGTTTATAACACAAGTGACAGTAGTCGTGAATTATGGAGGGTTTCATTGAACTTCTACCAGCAAAATATGGAATAATACTAACACAAGACACCAATCGAGATGATGATACCAGCCATAATGGAAGGCTTGTATTTGACCTTCTTATGAATCCAATTTAGTGGCGAGAAGTTAAAAAGGTAATGTATATTTCAAGAAATTTGGGTGCAAAAATTCCGTATCAGCTCGGATCATCAATTCCGTAAATATGGCGTATAGAGGCACAACTTGACAATAAACTGAACTATGTAAACGTAAAGGACGCACTGGATACACATAAATTTAAGTTTCCTTGCTGGCGGAATAGTTGTAAAACTCTTTTTGTCAAAAAGTTGGACAATTTATGAATTATGATTGGCAAAATAGCGAAAGGAAATAGACTTTTCCAACCATGTAAAACTACACTGGGTTGTTGACATGGTCGACATACATTAAGACATACGCATGTTCCTAAAGTAGGAGGTAAGTACTATAATTAATTGTTTAAAGTGCTCAACATACCAGCAAAAAGTCATAGGGTCATCAGAGTACAGGGACTTTGTGAAATACTGGGTACAAAAATAAAGTGCGTGAGCCGATATGCAACATCAAATATAAAAGCCGATTTACATAATTTCCCATGACCTTACAGAAGTGATCGTGCTCAAATATAAAACTATAGAGTTTGGTCCTTGATATGCACCATCAATTGTGTACTTGTGATCAATATTGCTAGGAAAACAATCACAGCAAACATGCCAAAATCCTCCCATTTCTCCTCCATTTACACACATATAAACCCATCCCTTAAGATGGGGAAGAGGGTATTCACAGGACAACTCATGATATACTTCTTTATTGTCCTCCTGATTTTGATGGGGGTTCACAGTTTTCTAACAGTTGTGTCTGTACCACTTTCTATTGAAATGGTGCCTAAAATATGTAACTCTTGAGAGATTTATAAAGACTTAACAAGCTATAGTTTTATGACCAAAAGATATAAAAGAGAATGATATAATGTGATGGATTCTCACAAGCTGCGCTCAATTCTAAGCATACTTTGGCATTTGGAAAAACAGTTAAAACACAAAAGGCCCCTTTTTGGCAGATACTCCTGATAGTGAAATTTGCAGTTGTCTTGCATTGCACTGCAACTTCCTTTTGTACAAGTCATATCAAACAACTTCTAAAACTTCTCTGAGCTCTTTCAAGATTTTCTTCCAGTACTTCGGGTTAGATAGACAAAGTCAGATATGTTCCTTACAACTTAACTAAATTAATCTTCAATAATTCACAAATGCATCAAAAAGTTTACAATGTTCTTTCAATGGTATTTAGGGCCTGGTAGTATGCCTAGTTCGAGGTACAAAAGTATATAAACGTATCCTTTAGAATAAAAGACTCATGACGAGAAAAAATATTCTTACGTGAATTCCAGCTGCTGGGCGTACTCCTTGGAGATGTATGGTATCTGGTCTGGTGCTAATGTCTTAGCAAGCTTTAGTGCTTGGTCCCAATGTAACAGATCTCTTCTCATCTGAGGAACAAAATAAAGATGTATATGCATCAGGATGCTATGGAATATGAAAGCTTTTACACAATCAATGTATTTCTTGTAACATGTAACCAATTGGGGACAACTGTTGCAACCACTCCCTGAATTATCTATCTTATTCTGTGCTACAGTATACAGTAAGCCAAAAAATTAAGGTACCAGTTGTGTTCACTCCTGTATATCCTAAATAAAGAAAAATGTGTCAAAATTAAAACAAGCAGCTACATGTAATACCTGTACTCTTTAGCTCTGATTTAAGACCTCATTTGTTGAAATTGGTTGAGAATTAAAGAAACGGTGGTCTAAAACCTAATAAAGAAACAAAATGAAAAGTTGCACTTTTGTGTTCTAATCAATGCAAGCACGACGCTAGTTTTAACATGTTAATCAATGGAAGCACGGCACTGGTTCTCTTGTTCGTGAACGCATTGTGTACAAATCAATAGGGCACGAAATGGAGCAAACTGCAACTTTTAAATTGGCAACTTCCTTGGGTTTTTGGATCGTCATATCTTTATTTCTTGAACAATTTCAACAAATGAGGTCTCCAGTTATGACATATCTATCTTTGTTTAGGATATACAAGGGGTGAACATAACTGGTACCTTAATGTTTTGGCTTACTGTATAATATTAGGTCTCCTCTAGTCTACCCTATTGACATCAAAATAATTACTAACATTTTCATATGATATCATATCAATGGTTTATATGAGCTCTGCACGATAACAATAAACAACAGGGAGGAACTCTTCTCTTTACTTAGAAGGGGTTGCAGCATTTGTTCCTCAGGTTCAAATGAGCAATATTTCTATTTCTTAAAAAAGCTGATACAATTTAGCATTTAGCATTCAAAGTATTACACTAATTTAGTATACCTGAAGTAGATAGTATGTTGACCAAATGCAACTTAATGTTGCGTAGGTTGCGTTGGCTTAGCATGGTTTCATGGTACATATGCGGCACATTAATCGCACACGTAAAAGTATGTACACGCACCAACGCTAACGCTAATGCAGAACGCGCTGAACTTCAAAGCTAGTGCCGGTGACTCGAAGTAGATATATAGACTACAGCATTGAAAGAGGTCCAACATACAGCTTGTATTATTTACAAGTAAATTAAACTGTATGGAATTTAAATACTCAGTTTGCATGGCTTACCTCTAGTGCTGTGTTTGGTTTACTTGATGCTAAGAACAAATCTTGTGCTTGGTTGAAATCTTCCTGGAATAAAGCTAAATGACCTGCTAACAGGTTCCTGTCATCTACTCCCTGTGATAACAAAATGATCAATACAAACAGGTGCCTAAATGAAAGTTGCTACATAACATTAAGGCTGTGACACTTGAATAGGGCTCAACCGATTATCGGATCGGGTATCGTATCGGCCCGATATTTGCAATATATTTGCAATATCGGTATCACATGGGATATCAGTATTTTTTTTTTCATATTATCTGTGAATGATCCTAGCACTTCAGAATAGATCCAGTGGTTCTTCAAAGTCGCCGAAAACTTGGAAAAATGGAAAATAATTTTTTTTTACCGATATCAGATCGGATATCGGCCGATATTATAAAATTGATATCGGATCGGTAGACAAATGCCATATCGGTTGAGCCCTACACTTGAATATCCAATTGAACAACCAATGAAGTCACTTTCTTCAGCAAATGGGAGAATTTCAACTAAGATTTGCAAAAGTGTAATAACAACAATTATATAATAACTCATGTAGAGATCAATTTCAAAATTACATTATATTATAACATTTCTAATCACTACAACCTTAATTTGGTTATGCAGTATTTAAACTAATCAAAAGATTGAGATGCATGGCATGCTGTTATCTAATTTACCCAGGTGATTTCAAGCACACGTAAGCTGCATATATGCTATAATGATTAACAACCAAACCTACCATGATTTTTTCTAATGAATGCACCATCCCTGGTTCTCCTATATATCTGTACACTCGAACAGCTAAAACAAAATATCAAACATATGTAATTGTTACTATAAATATATCAATTCAGAATATCTCAATCTTAATGTTTCAATTATATCCTTTTAACTTCAAGTACTTTGTATTCAAGTTTAGTTGGTTTCAGCAACAAATCTGATTAACTATTTGCTTGTATTCACTATTTTGACATTTTAGCCATGCAATAATGATTTTTCTAGATTTTTTGCTAATTGTTTCTTTTATAAAAAAAACCCAAAAACATGCCAACCCAAGATTTTCCAAAAATGAGTCAACTGGGCGAGGGCAACACAATTTAGGCACAAGAATGATCATCCATACAAAAAACCTGAAGTGTTTGAAAAAGCCTGAAAAAGTGCATGAAAATGGGCTAAATTTAAAAAAGTATGGAAATTTGGACAACAGAAAAGCCTGAATTCCGGTTCAAACCTGAAAATTCTCATGACTGACAATTGGACCCCAACCAATTTGCTATAAAATATCAGTACACCCTTTGTTCAACTTACCAAACTCTAGTTCCATATTTGTCACAGCACTTTTACCTAGATCCAACCAGGCCTCTTTGCTATTCAGCAACTGACATAACGCCCATGCTTCTTTGTAGCGTCTCAGTTGTATACTCTTCTGAACTGCTGACCGGAGCTAGTTTCATTCAACATAAGAAAGAAAGGATCATATTAGATGTAGAGTATTACTATCAGATTCCTATTGCTGCCGCCCCAGAGGTACACTGCTGCTGTGCTATTTCAATGGTACCCAGGTGGGTACTCTAGAGTACACACATTGGAATCACATGTCCAGTACACACACTGGTACTGTACAGGTACTCTTAAGAGTAGCCACAAAGTAGCTGGGCTGCTGTGTACCTCTGGGGGCGGCAGCAATATAGTTATCTGGTAAAGTAGTAAAGGTCGGTAGACCAAAAACCATTGGCACGATAATCTGAACACTATTAAGTAAATGTGTTACATAAAAGTGCCAACCAGGTAAAAAATAGGGGCATCCATCCCGAATAGGTCATCCTACTATATGGGTGTACACCATTACATATAAGTTCCCAAAGTTTGGTTGCAATTGTGAACTGTTCAGGTGAGACCATTTTTGTAATTCTCGGTCTATACCTAAATCTATTGCTGGGGATAATCACCAACGATAAAGTAAGCTCTTAATTCAGATGAATACAGTACTGATGAGCTCTTAAATCCAGTTCAGATCTAGTATGTTACCTCTGCTTGTGGATACTCTTGATGTTTTTCCAAGAAGTTATGCGTATCTAGTTGTACCTCTGCAGTTTTTCCGCTTTGTGTTTGACAAGTAACCACTCCATTATACAACATCAAGGGTTGTTGACCAAAGGGCAACTTGCTGGTACCACAGAGAGCCACAGCAGGACCTGAATACAGGAATATGGAAGTATGTGAAGTTGAATAACTGATGTAACCTGGTAAGATTAAATTTTGATTAATCATGATTTGATAAGAGCAGGAGTTAAGGTGCTTGACATTCGGTATTAAAATGCATATACAGGGTGAGTAAAAAAAACTGCAATAGAGCAAAGAATCGATATTTTTGTAAGAACCAAATCGAACTTTCCCAATATTGAAAGATTCTATAAATGCTACACTCAATAGCCACCTTCTGTGAAAATATGAAGTGAATCGCAACTACCGCTTAATTTTGATGAGTCCTTTTGCTGCGATACCCAATTTCGTTATTTGTCCACGAGGTACCATGTATTTTGAATGAGAGCAAACAGTGCGCGATAAAGGCACCATATCTGAAACTGACTTTAACTTAAATAAGGTTGATTTTTGCGTTATTTTAATATCTTTTTTCTGTTCAAACAAACTTTCTAACATTACTTTAAGTCCTTCATACCTCACTCGACTCCAGCTCCAGTTTTTAAATCCCAATATGTCCAACTTACTGGATATTTTGTAATTCACTCCAACTCACTTTCAATTTGCGCGCATTTCATTTTGACATTTGAAAAACCCGCCTACAAATTTGTATGTTTTTGATAGAGAATAAACATCTTTAAAGTAAAGGAAAAATGAAAATAACAACAAATATTGTTTCTTCTCCTTAAACAGGACCAAGGGCAATAACACTTTGGGTGCACCATTTTATTTTCATGCCAATGAGGTTAAGAAAATGGCAGTTGTTCCAAATCTACCTTACACAGAGTGGGCTGACATTCAAATTTTAGATGTCTCGTGGACAAACATTAAATTTGGGTAGCGCTATAAAATGTGTCATAAAAACAAAACGGTTAATGTTAATTCCTCAATTTTTTCACACAAGGTCACTGATGGATATACCATATATAAAATGTTTTCAAACCTAAAAAGTTCAACTCGGTTCTTAAGTAAAAATGGATTCTTTTCTCTATTGCACTTTTTTTGACTCACCCTGTACAATAGACCCAGTGTTGCCAAAACTTTTCAGCATCAAGGCTGTCTTGGCTCGCTACAGTAAAGGATACTCAAGTAGCTCAATTTTTAAGCTTTCAAAAAAAGCACCCAATACCAGATATTTGGGCGGTTTTACTCACATTTAGAATGCAAATCACTCAATTGGGCAGAAAAGCACTTGACTTAAGAAACTTCCAGTACTAAATAAATGGGATGTTACTGACTGATCAATAAATAGTCCCAAAACCCTTTGTAATAGCAATTGTGAGACTCAAAAACCTTTGGCTAAATTGGCTAAATTGAAAAGAAAATAGGTCAAATTTCTGCCCTGGCCTGACACTGGCAAAAGTAGCCCAATTTTAAGCATGCAGCGGCATGATTTTTTGAATAGCGACAAGTGATCACCAAGTAACCCAATTGTGCGCCTAAGGCATCAATGAATAGACCTTTTCAGCAGCTGATCAGAAATCTTTGTTAATTAGTTCAAAGAGAAAAGATGTTGTAAGGTAAATAAAAACACAACAAGCAATCACACTGGTGACAATACTTTTGATTAGTGTGCGGCGTAGTAAGATTGTTCACACCAATCATGCACCGCATTGCTCTTACTTAATGCAGAGTGTTGAACGCGGTGTCCATTGTGTAGTTCTGCTCCTGGAAAGGTCAATTTGTAATACAAAGAGGTGAATGTTGGGAACTATATATTCATTATATATATATTTAAATACCGCATTGTTTGTAATAAACGCCCCGGGCGTTGCATTTTTCCCAAAGAGGGCGTTTTATTGGAAGTGAATTGTCAATGAAAAAACTTTTTTAAAATCTGGTTCAATTTCCCGATGGTGCTCCTGTAGAAAGGAAGGATTTACGACTATACTAATGCTACTACCATGGCACCTCCCACGGAAATCTAGTGGAAAATGACATTTTCTTGGTAAATACAACAAAATTACACCCGTAATTAAGTGCATCATCAAGCAAGAACCTGGTGAAATTCTACCATAATTAGGCAATGAAATGGGTGGAAGTTTGAGTCATAATAGGTTTTGTCCATGCAATTTAGCGATCATCACTGACATGATTGCCATGACTGATGCAAGTTTAAAGCTTACTCACAAAATATGGCATGGAAATGCTTGCATTTTTGTCAATTTGAGGGGGGCGTTTATTAGAGGGGAAGCGTTTATTTGTCAGCAAAGTGGTAACATAACTCCCTGGTAACTGGATCATACACCTTTTGGAATTGAGAGTACATGCCATAGACTTTTTGCGATCGTGGTGTAGAACTCAAGAGCGTGATACAGTTGATATAGTGATTACACGTAACACTTCATAGTCTATTGGACTATTTCATTTGATACCCATACACCCCTATGGAAGACATGACCTTAAACGTCCACACAGGGAGTATGAAATTAAAATGGGGTTACCTGAATTGATGACTCCATTTGGAATGTACAGCCCCTGTGTGGGACATCAAGGTAATATCTTCCATAGATGCGTATGAATTTCAACTGGAATAGCCCATTTGGAACCTACTGGCTGGGGTATTAACTTTGAAATAACAATGTTAACATCCATGCACTAAATTTACATGTCCACTGTCCGTGTGGTGTATTTACACTAGGCAATGTGAACCATGGGAGTACTTATCCTTTGGAGGGGAGCAAAGCTGTGTACAGAGAGCAGCATCTACACCTGTATCTTTTGGACTTACCATTGACGGTCTCCCTTGAGTAAGAATATGTGTATATCTTGTCTTCATCATAAGCAACAAATACACCTTTGTCAAATGGCCAGTTTTCCCACAGAACTCCTTTGACAGTTGCTGAGAAGTTGGGAATCTCCAGGATCTGGTCATTAACCTAGAAAAGCATATAATCAAGCGTGAAATTAACAGCTTTATTACCAGGGCCAGTTTTGGGAAAAGTGAGTCCTGGTTCCCCTGAATTTAGCAGGAACCAGCACTAAGTTTGGGCTTACCCGGTTTTTCTTTTCATGATTTTAGGAAAATTACAAATATTGAGAAAAAATACTATCTAGAACCTCAAGATGACCGTCTTCAGTGCAATCAACAAATGTACATCAGTAAACAAGGCAAAATACTAACAAATAATAACCCCTGAATAATGTTTAAAGTTGGCATAATATTTGGTAAAAGTTGGCACTGCAATAGTTGAAAGCACATTGGATATAGCCAATATATTTAGTGAAAATGAGCTTGCTTTTTTTGATTGAATTAGATTTTGTCACATGTACCACACACAAAGAATAGAAATGTTAACTTACAGGGTTATACACAAATCCATCACTTTTGTCATCTATGAAGACCAGCCTGGTGCCACTTGGATCTGGGAATACTTTCCGAATACCAACCACATGTCTGAATTCATTCACAGATTGCCAGTCTTCAATAAAGAAATATGACAGCTCACCATTCTGAAAAATAAATAAACGTGGGGAAAGATCTTGATTCAGCACATAAAGAAATTAACTCTTTTAAAATTGAAACAAATCCTATATTTTCTTTTTAACTAATCAATCAATCAATCAGTCACATATATGTCATAGCATCAAATTCATTTCAAAATGTTCAAAAATTACTGCTAATAAGCATCCTAAAATAGGTGGCTCTTCAGGAGCTTCTTTAACTGTTCACAATTTTTATTTGACCTGGTAATTTATTCCACAATCATCTGGGAGCATATCAGTGCTGTACGGTGCGACCATTTTAGGCGCATTGGCGACTAGATTTTTGCTGATGGTGACTAAATATTCAATCCCTGGCGCCAATGGCGACCAAATGCTGAAGCTTTTAATCGCCAAAAACAAAACATGTATGTAATGTAGCATTCAAGAGTACGAATGTATGCTATGAATACGCATTTATCATGATGTCTCAATGGGGACTTCCTGGAAAACATATAGGCCTACACTGTACATGCTACGTATGAAGTATGTAGCGTTCAATGGGAATATGTAGATCAGAGTACAGCAGCTGTGAACATTCAACACACGTGGCTGTTCAGTTTACGTTGGCACCTCAGATTTTTTACCTGGGAGCAAAATTTGGGCGCCTAAATTTATAAAGTTAGGAGCCATTGGCTCCTCAATCAGTTTTTGCACCGTACAGCACTGGAGCATATGCAGCAAAATATTTTTAAAAACCCCAATATTTGTCACAATATCAATGGTTATCACTTCACACTTCTAGCCAAAAAGTCTGTTCAATTTCTTTTGTTTATCTCTATATTAAAAACCCTATCAAGTGATTAGCTAAATCAGAAATTTACATAAATTAACAACAACAAAATTTTGCATTTTTGTAAACAGTATGGAGGCCATACAACCAAAAGTACTCAATAAATTTTCTGTTGAGGTCAACAACTATTAAATATACTTACACTTGTACCATAGATAAGAAAGTCTGTAGTGAGTGCATGACAGAGAATCTTGCCATCGCCATCTTTGTCAGGAAACAGTTTGGTTTCCCTCTCTTCATTGTCACTGTTACCGTCTCCTTCAATCTTGTGTTTGGAAAAGAAAAAACTTGATGAGATGGATTCTCAGAAGAGGCTCTTGTGTAAAACAACAGAATGTGCAACTTAGAGGTATAAACTGCTATTTCTTCCCCTTGCCCCTGATCTCAGTAAAAAAATTGAGGTTTTATGGTATAATTAGGTTTGTTCAATAAATTGACATCCCTGCCTTGTAGATGGTTGACACATACCAAATTATCATGTGATTAAATGTTGATTTATTAACTTGTCCTAAATGAACATTAAGTACAGAGTGAACCCATCATATAGGGGCCTACCCCTCCCAACTCACCCCCACACACGCAAACACACGCAGTAACAACAGGGTTTTGCCCCCTCAGACAAAGTGGTCTAGTTATGTGCCAGTCACCCTCAAAATCATGTGTTAATTTGCCACTTACCAGGTGTAATTGCACTTTTCCTCAAAGAATACAGATGCATAGTCAGCATTAAGGCACATGCTATGGACAGTACCAAGGTACTCCTTATCTCGTAACTTCTCTGGACCTGCAATTGTGACAATACACAGATGAAAACTCATACAATCCCAGCGTAGTATGATTGAAACAGGCATTCATGCATAAAAACCTAACATGTTAACACAGGGCTTATATTAAGAGTTTTGTCGTGTAACACTAGCAGTAAAGTCTTTGACAATGTAGTTGGCTCAATTTTTCCATGAAAGGAAACTACAAAACTACAGTAGGGCAAGGGGCTCAAACGTGTATTCTTAAAAACTTGAGAAAGTTCCTGCAATCTTATTGGTTCTTAGCTGTGTGATAAGACACGATATAACATGGTTAAGTGTGTGCGCGTCTACGTGATACTGTATGAGCTATTTAAAACAACGGGACTTATCGATCTGTAATGAAATGACAGAAATAAAACAAATTAATTTGCATCTGTCAATCAAAGGCTATGCAGCCCATGATTGTTTAGCATAGCATAACTAGGGAGGTTCCGATGCTATCGTAAGCAATCACAGGCCATGCCACAGTTTGATTGACAGGGACGTCGGATGCAAATTACCTTTTCTATTTATGTCTTCAATTATAACATAAGCCCTGCTTTTAAATATTATGTTAATAAATGTGGGTAAATAAGGCATTTTCAAGAATTGGCTACAATTGAGGGATATTATTCACATTAAATATCAAATACAAAATCAACTAACCGAAATATGAATCCCTAATGTTATATTTTATGTTATGATGTACCCTGGTTTCCAATAAATGAACAAACAGCCCAACAAACAAACAAATGAATAACAAATAAATATAACAAAGACTTTGCCTTGGTCATCAGCAAATATGCTTCGTATCAGTCATTGCCTTAATAACTGTGTAGCATTTGATATCAAATGGTGAATAAATATTATTGTGCTATTGCTTTTGCAGAAAAAGGTGCATTTTATATAATTTTGAGGTCATAGTTAGGAGTGAGCACTTGATTTTTTTCAACTCTAAAAGCAACGAGCCTTCCATTTATTTTACTAGCAATGGTCAAGGCATCTGTGCAGGTCAACATGATATTAATGCAATTTATTTAGTACGGTCTTATTATCCAATATAATGTTAGTTTATTAGTTATAAGGTTGAAAAGTTAAGTGATCACTACATGCTACACTACAATGAGTTTCCATTGGCAAAATTTGATATTTAGCTATACTTGTGGCCTCATCAATCATACATCAATCCCACAAATTAATACCACCATCTTGGCACCCTTAAGGGATCTAAAATGAGCGTTTAGACAGTATTTTTTGTGGGACATGAGAGCACATCAGACCTATCGAATTGCATTCTGAATACGAAAAATGTCTTTCTGATATCAAATAATTTTCATTTTTTGAAATTCACGATATAATACAAATTTTATGACAAAATATTAAAATTTGATATTTTTCACATTTTTGATATATAACAGTCCTCAAAGTAAATTTTATAAATCTAATGAGATATTCTTAAAGTGTATGTAGCTGGGAGGAAAAGCCGACGATCAATTGAAAATTTTGACCTTTCATATTGAAGATATGGATTTTTTCCCCAAAAGACCTATTTTTGTTGGTATTTTGGGGAAAAATCCATATCTTCAATAATGAAAGGTCAAAATTTTCAATTGATCGTCGGCTTTTCATCCCATCTACATACACTTTAAGTATAACTCATCAGATTTATAAAGTTTACTTTAGTACTGTTAAATATCAAAATATCAATTTTAATGATTTGCCATAAAATGTGTATTACATTGCGAATTTCAAAAATGAAAATTATTTGATATCAGAAGGACATTCTTCAGATTCAGAATGCAATTCGATATGTCTGATATGCTCTAATGTCCCACAATAAATACTGTCCAAACGTTCATACCCCAGCCCTTAAGGTTTTGGAAGCATGAAATTTAATATGTACTACAAAGATAGTTAATGATCTTCCATACATTCCCCTTTCAAATCCTTAGATAAAGGATGCATCCACTGATATCATCTTTGAGATGGACCAAGTATAGTATCAAATATTAAAATGTGCCAATGCTGTTATCCGCAAAAACATGATTTATGTCTGCATATGTTCATAATCACCAATTGTGCAAAGTGTGTATGATAAGTTAGAGCACACCATTACTGGAAATTGTGGACAGCCAACCAGACAGCCACATACAGGGGTGAGGTTGTACTTCACTTAGATAACCTGTTCCTATTCCTTAATTCAAACACTGGTCACAGATACGTGAAAGCATAAGAGTCCAGTATTGCCTCAAAGAATCACCATAACAAAACAGCAGATGTTTTATATCCCAACTTTAGACTTCGGTTCCATGTTAGTATATCCCATATTCATTCGTATATGATTTGCACAATCTAATTATCAAAAGCAATGAGCCTAATTAATATTTCAGTGTTTTCACTTTGACTGACCAGCCATATATGAACATGTCTAGCATTCAATATGTTGACAGCACTGTGTCATATTATGATATATTTTCAACAAATTATACATTTGAAGTTTCCTAATTAGTGAAATATTTATTAGCTTTTGTGTCATGTGAAGTGCTTCTGTTTTGTCTGTATTTTTAATATAAGGATGATGTGACATTAAGCTATTCAATTTGAAATCCATACACCCCAATGGAAGACTTGACCTTAATCTCCCACACAGGGAGTGTGCCTTCAAATGGGGTTACCTGAATGGGTGACTCCATTTGAAATCTACGCATCCCCTTAATGTGTGAGATTAAGGCAATGTGTATGGATTTCAATGAGGTGCAAATCTGATTTGGTGCTGTATATTGTGGTGTGCAAAGTGGCGTGTCGTGAGGTTTCAGGGCCCCAAGATACCTCATAAATTCAATAGGCTTGAACACTTTTTAGCGATTAGTGACAGAACTCTCAGAAAATCATTGGCGTAAAAATTACCATCAAAATATGTGTTTGACTCTTAAAATTCTTTACTTATTTTTATTCCAACTATAACTTGCATACACATGCAAAGAGTATCATTTTGAATGATTTTAAATTATAATTTCACAGAAAATGTATGTTGGCATATGATGTGAATAAAATATATATCTGGTGATGTTTGATATGATATTTCAAAGTGCGTGCTTTGATGCTAGACATAAATCAAGATTTGATATGTTAGTTTGATATTTCTAAACACACTCACCTTGAGAAGAGTGTACATACATGCGATCTACAAAAGGAAGACAAAGGAAGCCATGCAACTACTAACTTAAAACATGCAAACTAAATCAAACATGTATGGCCTCCTTTAGTACAGTTTGTCAAGACAGAGAAAATCATAAAATTGTGCACCCTGGGTGCTTCCACTGGAACAGGGTGGGAGGTGAGCAACACATAATGGCAACCCTTGCATTGAAAGAACAGGGCTATTCTAGTTGAAATCCATGCACCCCCTATGGAAGACATGACCTTAATCTCCCCCACAGGGGGGTGGACAGTAGATTTCAAATGGAGTCACCCATTCAGGTAATCCCATTTGAAATTCCCACTCCCTGTGTGGGAGATTAAAGTCATGCCTTCTATAGGGGGTGTGTGGATTTCGAGTTTGGAAGAGCACAGTCCATGCAATGTTACAGTTTAGTTGATGGTGAATGAACCTATGCATTACTGCAATGCAACGGAGAAGCTACGTTCGAAATAACAATTAATAGGACTGAATACTGTCTTAAGTTGAATTTCACACTACTTGAGTAATAATGTAAATTCCCTCTGTCAGTTTCAAATGCAGAAAGGAGACCATACGTAACAAAGCTAAGCTAAAAGCTAAAAAGAACCTGTTAGGCGATACATGCTACATAAATAGAAGTATACATTCAACTGTCAAAGCAGAAATGAAGCCAATGTTTATGCCTACAGAAGCAACAATGACAAGGAAGATGGAGGGAAATGCCTGAGGTGAAGGGCATAAAAAGGGCCCAGATCCTAAGTAGGATTTCATGCTCTTTACATCCTCTCCCTCTGATTACTGTGCCTGAGATAGGCCAATTCCAATATGCAATAATATTATGCATATTCATATTAATTTGCCACACACAAATATCAACTTCCTGTTCTCTGAGGTGAAGGGTGTGAACAGGGCCCACATACTAACCCTCGTTTCATCTTTTCTGTTTCGGGAGCTCTATTGTTCAGAAACGAAAACGCAAGGGATTGTGTGAATTGATCTGTTCCTTGAATTCATTGTTAAGTTTGAAGTACCAATCAGCTTATTTCAATAGAGGTAGATACCTGGTTAATAAACAAGGATGGATAAGACGAGATTATGGGACACCCACTGTGTGTGAAGACCGGTGTTTTAGTGATCTAGCGCCCTTTCGCTTTAATGTCCTCTAATACCGATAGGCCTTCATGTTGGTAAACTTTGGGCTTTCTGAATTCATCTGTTTATTGCTAATTTTACCCTGCTACGCAATTGGAAAACTTTAGCAGTTTGCCTATCATCAACATGGACAAATTTAAATAAACTCATCATCTCATTACTCCCCTCCCCTCCCCCCTCCCCTCCCCTCTCCTCTCCTCTCCTCTCCTCTCCTCCCCTCTCCTCCCCTCTCCTCCCCTCCACCAGATCACTCTCTCAAATAATATACATTTAAAATAGATTTGAGTCTGGCAATTCTGCCTGAAGCAATTATCAGATTACCAATTCCGATGAAAGAAATCCTATTAGTTTCACTTCAACGCACTTCTCTGGTGTTGCATATCACCAAGTTTTAAGGTGTATTTGGGACGAAAATAATTCCCCATTTAATCGCTACATAAGCATAATATGACAGATTTTTGCGCGATTGCACGTCGAACAAGTATAAGTAATTCTTGGCAACACTGATTACTATTGATTAATTTATATTAATCATGTTAATGTATATTTCGACGCTGGGTTATTTTCAGGAGATACTCCCGCTTAGGCTGGAGTACCTATACACCCAACGCAAGTCAATTGAAGCCGTACACTTTATCGCTAATATACGACCGTAAAATTTAGACACTTCTTTTGTCTAGATTAGCATCAACCCTCTCATCTCACGTTTTTCATGTCAGAAATTAACATAACTCCCGAAACCGAAACAGAAGTTATCTTCGTTCAACTTTTCTGTAGTCAACAAAAGACTAGAATAAAAGGATTGTTCACACGTACCATGCTAACACTTCAAAATAACAATGAGATCCGAAACCGAAACCGGAAACAGAAACAGAAAAGATGAAAGGACCCTAAGTAGGATTTCATGCCCTTCATACCCCTCCCACTGATTACTGTGCCTGAGTAAGGTCAATTCAAATCTACAGTGTATTATTCATATTCATATTAATTTGCCACACACAACTTTCAACTTCCTGTTCTCTGAGGTGAAGGACAAGAAAAGGGCCAAAATCCTAAGTAGGGTTTCATGCCCTTCATACTCCCTCCCTCTGATAACTGTGCCTAGGAATATTCAATGTATTATGCATATTCATATTAATCAGAATCATTTTGGCTTTGAGAGTAAAATCATTTAATAACATCACTGCATGTATGACAGGTCTTTCATGGTTGATTCAATATGTGACCATCCTCCACAACTGAGCCCGGATGTCGCCAGTGCCACTATTGAGATATGCTCCATCGAACTTAACAATAAACAATAGGAAACAAAGGATTTATTGACTGTTTTATTGATTTTTCACTACTTAAATGTCAAGTACTTTAGACATGATATACATAATTTTAAAGCTAATTTCAAGCAGAATATTTTGATTGAATATCTCAAAAATGATCATTGGCGACTTCAGGGCTCAGTTGTGCTGGATGGTCACATATGGAGTTTGCATTGATTAAAGCATAAGCAAGCAGACAGTAGTAAATGTGTCCTCCCTCAACAAATTCCTACAATCTTATGCGCCTGTCACACTACACCGAATAGGTCTTCCGTACAAGAAACGGATGGTATTTTAGTAAATCCGTTGTTGTTCGTCAATGATCGCTTTTATGTTCTTTTTATGTCCTGCTATCATCCGCCAAATGCGTTTCGTGTTAGGTGATGTTCGATAAGTCCGTCGGCAAGTTTTGTGCATGCACAAAACTTGAACGGCGTGTACCGAATACACATGTTCGGTATTTATCCGATGTGTGTTCGTATGGTGCTGCATATTGCGGAGTTTGTTCGCTCTCCTTTCGCTCATGTTCGTTCTTTGTTTGTTGCACTCGGCCCGTGTTCGTTGCAAATACGTTCCCGTGAGGCCTTCACCACCGGATGGCATATTTTTGCATTCGGTGATGTACGTTGACCCAGACCGTCTTAGTGTCACACTACACCGGATCGGTCTTCCGTATAAGAAACGGATGATATTTTAGCAAATCCGTTAGTGTTCGTCAATGTTCGTTTTATGTTCTTCATATGTCCTGCTATTATCCGCCAAATGCGTTTCGTGATAGGTGATGTTTGTTTAGTCCGTCGACAATATGTCTCGAGTCTTGTGCATGCACCATACTCGAAACGAGTGTGCCGAATACACATGTTCGGAAGTTGTCCGATGTGTGTTCGTACTGTCCTGTATATATACCCTGGGTTTGTTCGTTATTCTTTCGCTTATATACCGCAGGTGTTTGCAAGGTTTCGCAGGCGCTTGTGCGGGATGTAGGCCTATGGCGAACATGTGCATCGAACATATTTACCCCAGTACTTTAGTGACTGACAAGTAGAAAAAGGGGGAAAGGAGAGAAAAAAGAAAAGAAAGTGAGAAAAATTGAAGAGAGAAGAGAAGAGAAGAGAAAAAGTTGAATTACACGTAGTTTAGTAGGCCTATGCATGTAAGTAGTATTGAGGGAGGGGCACTTTCTGAAGGGTAGAGGACGCAATATCAAATTCCTACCAGTTTTAGTGATTGACAAGAAAGAAAATAGAAGCGAAAACTTGGAAAAGGTTAAATTGTACGTTATTGAGTAGGCCCAGGATAGTAGTAAGCCTAAGTATAGGCCTGTGATTATTATAGGCAGTGCTTAAAATTAATGTGGTTCCTTGGCCCAAAAGCCTGTGAAAATTACTGCCGGCCCGTCGATATATAGGGCCCGTGACATTTTGTCACCAAAATCAGTATTTAAGACGAACTTAGGTCTATTACTGACTTTAACATATCAATCCATGCATGCTTTACCTGAAATTACGAGTCTGAAGTCTTCAGTGGATCAGTGTAACATTTTAAATTTTGCAAATTCAGTTCGGGCCTTCTTTGTTTTTTTGTTTAAGGCAATAATACTGTAAAAATGATGCACCAAAAACAATTTTCCAAATTTTCCATTTTTAAAACTAAATTTTTACACAATAGGCCTAGGCCTAATAATGTAAATAGGCCCTACAGTCCCCATGCAAATGGCTTCAATTGGACCTTCATTTTGAAAAATGGACAAGTCTTCCTTTTTGCTTCTGCTATGGACATCCACGTGTTATTTTTAAAACAATTGTTTATATTATACAATAATGGTGAAAACTTTTCAATGACTTCAATTAGGCTTTCGTTTCACCAATTTGTGGCTGTTTCAAACTAAAATAGTACCCAATAATAGTGCTAAAATTTATCCAAAAAATGACAAATGGCTTCAATTGGGCCTTCATTGTCCAAAGGTTTCTCACCTCTATTTCCCCCGGACGCTGGTTGCCCTGATATATCAGATTTGTAGCCCTTTTGTACTTATTAGCCAATATTTGACCATTTTCTTCAAAGTTTCCCCCCTTAAAAGTTGTCTTTCCCCACTTTGTTCACCCTCTGAAAAAGTGCTTGCTACGTCACTGCCTCTAAGGGGTCAAAAACCCTCTCAAACACCCTCTCCTCCCCCACTTTTCTGATAGGGTGGACGTCTCTGTTGGTGCCACATGCGACGGATTCGCCGGTAATTTGTCGGACGTTGAACGATTGAATATAAAACGCCTGCAGGATTATTAGCGGCCACAACGCATAGAGAGACGAACGGAATCGGACCCCAAATCCGGTCATTTGTCGGACGTTGACCCCAAATCCGGTCATTTGTCGGACGTTGAACGATCGAATATAAGACGCCTGCAGGATTATTAGCGGCCACAACGCATAGAGAGACGAACGGAATCGGACCCAAAATCCCACGAATCTTCTGCGGACTGGTGATTTTTCCACGAATAAAATATTTTTGTATTCGGTGATGTACGTTGATCCAGTCCATCGTAGTGTGACAGACCTATTAGATATATTTGTTCGAAAACGTTAAAGTCCTTATTGGAAATGGCCCCCTTCTACCCCTGCATAGAGAAACGAACGGGAATCGGACCCCCAAATCCGGTCATTTGTCGGACATTGAACGATCGGATATAAGACGCCTGCAGGATTATTAGCGGCCACAACGCATAGGGAGACGAGCGGAATAGGACCCAAAATCCCACGAATCTTCTGCGGACTGGTGATTTTTCCACGAATAAAATATTTTTGTATTCGGTGATGTACGTTGATCCAGTCCATGACATCAGACGCAAACTAGTCTTTTTAATTCGGTCTTTAATTATAAGTGCACTATACTAAGAAGAACATGAAAATGTGAGTAGGTGTTCGAACATATTTTTTCCGGGATTGTAGGTCTAAGTTCAAGCCCATGCAAATTAAATGGCAATAATCAGGGCAGTAGGTTTTTTTTCCAATTCAGCAAAATATTAACCATAAAACATCATTATTGATTCAAACAATCCAACAATTAAAACAAACAGACAAAAAAAGTTGGAATAATTTGAACCAAAAGAAAAATATGAAAGATTTTTTGAAAATTGATTTTTAAACATTGTGACAACAAACTTGGTCAAAATATTTTTTTCTTAATTCAATTCAAAAATTTACATGACATAGTGAAGTTGGGCACTCTCACTTGATGTTTCCCACACCATCTTGAAGGAAAACCTGCTGCTTTAGCTAGTTCTGAAACAGAAATGTTACATTTTTCCACTGTCATCACCACTGGATACATTTAAAGTTTTGTTATACGAGGGTCATTCAAAAAGTTCTACCACCATCATCACATCTCTGTTATCTTACATGTTAGGATATTGAAATTACCCATGATTATTCTCTTAAATCTAAGCTACAAAATCAAAAAGTTATTTGATGAAAATGTGAGATGTGACGATGGAGGTAGAACTTTTTGAATGATCCTCGTATATTGTTTTATGTACAATATATTATAGGTATCATGGCAGATGCTAACAGAAACCTCTGTAAGAGAAGTTTCAAAATAGTTTAATTATTTACTAATAGTATATAGTAGTATTGTTACCTTTTTCTCCAAGTACATAAAACCATGCTCTGTTGTTCATCCCTACAGCTAAATGGTATGGACCAAGAGCTACATACGTTGGTTCCACCTCTATGGCAATAGGTATAGCCGGCTCCTGATTAGAATTATGAAAGAAATGGGGAAAGAAAATGTTTGCTGATAAGTTATATACTTGACACATACTTGACACTTAAAAATACAATTTCTTGGGTAAGAAAAGGGCATACATGTACAAGGTAAAGTGAGGCTTGCTTGGAATGGAAACACTAGGTTTCATTCCAATAAAGTGTTATGTGCAAACTAGCTTCAGATGATGATTACTAAGAAATCTAAAATACAAATCAAGGTTAAAAAGAAATCACCTGGTTATTTGAGGAAATTGTCCTTATTACAATAATTTTCAAGAAAACAAATTGATTCATGGTATGATTTGTTGAACAGAGGAAGCACAGAGAAATATGGGCTATGCCAGTTGAAATCCACACTCCCCTTGTGGAAGACATGACCTTAATCTTACCACAGGTAGTGTGAATTTCAAATGGGATAACCGAAATGGGTGACTCCATTCGAAATTTACACCCCTTGTGTAGGAGATTAAGGTAATGTCTGGCATATGGGTGGATTTCAAACTAGAATGACCAAATCTTTAATTTATAGCCAACATTTGTCAACATCAAATATCAATGAATCTCATTTTAGTGTCCTAAATTTGCATTGTAATTCCAAAGGATTAAAATATTTTGGTTTTTAATTTTTAAGTGGTTTGAAAATCTAAGATAGGAAAGAAGAAGTATTCACTAGCCCTGGCAGACACAGAAAGAACCAAATCCTGGATCATAGAGTATTCCTATTATCTGAAGAATGCACTGAAACTATGCAGTCCAATAAGATATTATGCTACAATTTACAAAGCAATGATGAAGATGAATTGAGACACAATTTTATACATATGTAGAAATCGTGCAATGCATGCATATGAAAAGAAAAGCCTGTGCACTTTCATTCAACCACATAGATTTGCTGCAAGGGAATTGTTTGTAATAGCTACTTATTTGAAATACATGCAATGTGAATGTATATTATGAATGTGATCATCCAGACATCATGCACAATATTGATCAATTTAAAATATTTAAAGTGGACAGGAGAACAAATTGTGCAAACTACATTGTACCAATCAAACAAACAAAGCTTGTCTTATAAGAAATGAAGATAATAAATGTAATGCTGATACATAACAAAAATAGCAACTGAGTTAAAATAATAACTACGATAAATGGAATCAGAGAAACCATGTGAAGGAGAAAAGGAGACAAATTAAACTGAAACAAGAAAAGAAACCTCAGAAAACTGAAATCAAAATAAAACAAAACATGGAAAATAAACATGACAAGAAACACAGACAAGGATTAAAATAAGATGTACAGAATTAAATAAGTTGTCACCAAGTACAAGAGCAAGAATTCTAGAATTGAGAGAAGTGAATGGTTTTGTTTGAACCAGTATACCTAAATCACAATAGCAATTTGTGTAAAGTCTTACCAGTATTCTAGTAGGTCTACCTATTAAGAGCGTAACAGGTAGGTTCAAAGGTAACAATAATTGCAATGACTAGAGTACAGGATAGACTTACAAATTATGCGGCCCATACACAATCAATTTGACTGATCAATATTGGGGACCCTAGATGCTGGATTGGATACAAAATAATATTTCTCTTCAATATAATCTAGTTTCATTTTATTGACCATTGTAGATTCACTATTGATGTTTGTTTGTACAGCGCACAATGGCAGATTTTGTATCCACTCTTGTATCTAGGGTCTTTGATATTGATCAATCAAATTGATCGTGTATAGGCCGCATTAAGGATTGCCATTTTAAGCCTTGGGATAAGGATGTGTATTAGGGTTAGGTTTTAGGATTATACTTAGGGTTAGTGTTAGCAGATGATAGAATTAGAATATCTTAATGTTGATTAGTGGCTCAGGATTTGGATTGAGGATGGCTTTCTGTATTCCAAAATCATTCCAGACTCTAGTGTAAAATACAAGCAGTAGGAGGCAGAAGAGCAAAATTTGCAACATTCATGCATGCATACAAGCTGAAGGATGGGTTAACTTGCCTTATAACGACCCACACGTCGCTAGGATACGCACAGCATTATGGGTGTCAAATGAATGGTTGGAGAGGGAATTAATGGTAAAGTGGAAGATGTTAGGTGCAGATATTAGTAGAATGCAAGCGCAATGCATTTAACTCAAAAACGCAGGGGTGTCAAAATCATCCAGGTCCACATCACAAACAACTCTTGCATATAAGACATGCAACTTGATGCCTTGATGATCTTTTTTGTTTATGTTTAATTTGTTGAAGTAAAATCTTGAGTCATTGTAGACATAAAAAAATAAAAACAGAAAAAATCCTGACTATTCCTAATTTACTATTTATATATATTTCCACCTGTTATTTCGTTTCTTTACAACATGACAAAGAAAATTTAATTGAGAACAAGTTTTAAACTATAACCTAAAATCACCTTCAATGTATACATTTCAAGCATGCAACTTAAGGATAGGGCATGCACAATCTTTGGAAACCATGCAGTATCATTCTGTGCTTAATTTGATACAATGTACCCTTTTTTTAATGTTTAAAAAAATGAAGTCAGGTATCAAAAAATGCAAAACAATTTATCCATCAAACCGTGTATTACTTGTTGGGAGAGAAATTAGTCAAAATAATGCACTTGCGCCGATGTTGATGCATCTAAAGCACTCCCCCTTCGGGGCTCACACATTAGATGCATCAACATCTGATGATCAGCACATGTGCATTATTTTGTCTAATTTCTCTCCCAACAAGTAATACGCGTTCATTAACCTATAAATGATACATTGAAGAGAAGCCTAAAATATATAATATGATCTATAATTTCAAAAGAGTACAATATATTACATACAGGTAAAATTTATATTGAAGTCAATCAATTCATACAAACACTTATAAAAAATATAAAAGAGACTCACAACACAACATTGTACATTACGAGTGTTAAAACATATGCATTCAATATTTAAGATACCTCATATATGTAGCAGAAAGGAGAAATTTGTTAGGGTGGTTTAAACACTGGGGGAAATTGGGCAGGGTGGTAAAAATTGTGGGCATGTGGTAAAATAAACACTGGGAAAAATTGGGCAGAGTGATAACTGATAAAACACTGGGGAATATTGGGCAGATTTTGTACAAAAACATTCACAAATCACAAATATTTTGAGTAACATGGAAGTAATAAGTGCAGAAGAAAAGAAAGAATAAACCACAACCTGTAGTTTGTATTTTTTGTTCTTATGCCACACATATTTCCGATACAGTCGAGGTACAATACGCTAGGATAAAAACAAAGTAACAGAAAAAACAGTTGAACAATCAACTTGGGGCAAAAAATCCTTGCACTTGATCTTAAAATGAATACCCTTGTCATTCCCACATACACCACTACTCGTATTAACTCACAATCATGGACACCTGAGAACTTACACAAGTAAGTTGAGGACATGAAAACAATTTACAAAAACAATTGATCACCACACTGTTGATTAGAGGTTTAATAACTGCACATCAGTTATTTGGAGGGCATTGTGAAAAATCTAAACATTTTGCCTTTGGAACCGAGGAATATCCCCAGGGGCACAGCCCCGAGGGATATTCCGAGGTCCAAAGCAAAATGTTTAGATTTTTCACAATGTCCAACATATTACCAATGCAAAGTTATTATTAACCTCATTCATAACCATCACTTTCATCTCTTCACTTTACAAAATAACACAAAATTTTCCTCAAAAATAAACAATTTGTACGTGTTGCCTTTCCAAAAATCCTTCAGGCTAAAACAGGACGACCAATAACAGTGCAAATTACAATCTTGTTCAAATATGGTACAGCGTAATCCAAATATGGCGGCCAGCGCTCTTGCAATTTGTTTGACGCACAGCAAGGCGTGCACGGAAGTTACTAATTTTTATGCTGACAGCACGGAGATCCACAGTCAAATATTAGTAACCATGTTCAGCGTTTTGGCAAATAAATAAAAATGATTGGATCACATATATTAATGAGGTTATGAGGGACATTTCAGCTAAATTATTTTAAAAGGTATGTAGCGCTCTCTAGAAGGCCTTAAGTTGTAACTGAGGTCGTCTTCGGTTTAAGGGTTATGAATGTACAGTGCACAATCATAAAACATGGACATACATTTTTTAAAAAAACCTTAAAAAATAGGCACAATCAAACATACACCCACATACACACTTGTAATCACCAAGGGCCATCTGTAATCATCACACAAATAACAAGCTACATGTATCACTTCAGTAAAACATATCACTGGTACATTGCAAATTGACTCTTGTACATGGTACCAAAGTCACATTGAAAAGACACAAGATACATTTTAGACCATAATTCAATGTCATTGCCACACAAATGACACGCTACATACAATGCATCATTCACATCACATTGCCACATTGCAAATCATATTGTATCATAACATCATGTCTTTATCACACATCATATTCTCCATGACACATTTAATGCAACAGTCATATAACATTCCCATGTTGAAAACACAAGTACACATCATATGCCACTGTCATGTTAAATATGAATGGCACAGGCAAAATTTCATGCAACTATCACATGATTTTGTACAAACATCGTTGTTGCACATATAATAAAACCAGTGTTGTGTCTCTACTTCAGACACATAGGCCTATATCTCTTGATATGAAGTAACTGGAGTCAACTTCTCATGATGCTTGTTTATTTTTTCAACACAGCTATAGCACTACATGTCATATGTATGTCTGCCTTATTATAGCTCTTGCTTGTTCAATGTTTTAGACTTGGTGATGTTAATGAAATGGGTGCTGAAAACATATGAAGTTGGGTACTACATTATTTTTTACTGAAATGCATACCTAGTTTAAATTGAACTGTCAATTTACCTGTGGTGCGCAAGAACATCTGAAGTCCTGTAACCCACTGAAAATCTATAAGCCCATCGTAACTCTAATAATTATGTTAAAATCTTATGGAAGACTTGGGTGGGGTTTGGGACTTACAGTGTGTCATGGTATAATCAAATGCACCACTGCAAAGGTACCAACCTTTAACACTATGCAAATACTGATTAGTAAAAGTAATTGGAATGAAAATATACACAACAGTTCTAATACCTAATGATTAATAGATTCAGCTAGTCAACTAGATTAGATTAAGGGTTAGGGTTTAGGTTAAGGTTAGCTTTAAGGAAAAGATTCAGGTTAATATGGTTTAGCGTTATGTGTATAGCTATGGAAATAAAGCACACAATGGTCATGTATAGTAAAAGTGATTAGTCTTCACACATTCATACTACCCAATAAAACAGATAAGCAATCACTTAATACCATAAACGTTCACCTAATGACGCTATGGGCTCCCTTGACATAACTGGAATTTTAGACACCAACTACAAGTGTTCTCCTATAAAAATCCCACCAGCAAATAAGGGCACATACCCTTAATTTTTGTTGGGATTTTCAGAAGAGGGAGCTTTCTATTTGAAATGAAATTTACCCCAAGGCAAAGGAGTCTAGGGTGCGCCATTAGGCGAACATTTACAGTAGACTATTCCAGTTGAAATTCACATACCCCCTATGGAAGGCATGACCTTAATCTTCCACACAGGGAGTGCACATTTCAAATGGGGTTACCTGAATGAGCAACTCCATTTGATATCTACTACCCCTGTGTGGGAGATTAAGGACATATCTTCCATAGGTGGTGTACAGATTTCAACTGGAATAACCCCATTCTCCTAAACCTACCTGTTCAACAGGGTTCACCACAGTGACCTCAAGTAGTGACGTCAGATAAGCCAGCCTGGTTCCATTAGCATCACCAAGTATAGGCAGCTTGGTTAGGTACACATGCATGCTTCCTTTCTGAGTACTGACTGCTAATAGTTGACCATCATCAGTCCATTTCATCATGCCCAGGCCCTCTGTTTCATCATCCATGTTAATGATAGCATATACTTCTTTCAAGTCAGCCAGGTCATGGATCTTAATACTGTGGGGTAAGGCAATATCAATGAGTGACAGGATCTTAGTTTTTTAATTTAAGTTTGGCTGTCAATGCTTATGGGTAAGTTTAATATCAATATTATATATTATGTACGTAGACAAGACAAAACAAGGTGTTATACATTGTGGACTTAAGGCCTATATCAATATACTTAATAATCTTGAAATAAGCATTATGATTAGAAAAACATATCAAGCTGACAGTTTTAAGGACTGTTGCTATATTCACAATTATTGTATTATTATTATTATAATTTACATTTTTCATGCTCTTTTTATTAATCATATTTGTTCTTCTATGCTTACAAAACCAGTACCACAGTTTGTTAACAAAGTCATCGACCAAGAGGGAAACAAAACAACCCACTGGCTCAAAGTGGCCATCTGGATAAGGAGTAGAGGCAACACCACCATGAATAAGGATGAGGGGGCATACAAACTTGATCAAATCTATGACCAGATCATAGATCGGCAAGCAACCCATGTGATGTCATCAAGATCAGTCGTGAACAAAGATTGTTGATAACATCGAGAAACAGTACCACTCACCAAACCAGAGTGAATAAGATTCCTGGTAGGAATTGAAATATTTTTAGTGAGTACCGTATTTATATGCTTTGGATCTGTTTTGAGAACTTCTGCTTATCAATGGCTTTTATGAACGATCCTGATGAATTTGTTTTGTGAGTTTGTTAACCTTTAAAAATAGCATTCCCTTACAGGACAAACTAAAAGAATGAGGGAAGTACTATACAAGCAAAACAAATTATATGTTATTAGGAACGCCTCATATGACATCAGTCAAAGTGCAGCAAGATTTAAACATCGTCCTAAACAACACACTATTGGACCGAGTGAAACATACCAAATTTTAGGTGTCTTAATAGATGAAAACCTCACCTGGAAATGTCATATTGACTGCGTTTCCAAAACTTTGTCGAGAAATATTGGTATCATGAACAAATTAAAACACTTTATTCCTGATCGAATATTATATACCTTATATTGTACTTTTATTTTGCCGCACCTCAATTATGGAATTCTAAACTGGGGGAATATATGTAAACTTTATTTAGATAAACTGACAAAACTACAAAAATGGGCAATAAGAACAATTTCTAATAGTCATTATAGAAGTCATACCAGACCTTTATTTGCCAAATACAACATTTTAAATATAGAAGATATGTATTCTCTTGAACTTGGTGTATTTATGTACAAGAATTCCATACATGAGTTACCCAATTCATTTAATGAGTATTTTACAAAACGTTCTGACATCCATGACTACCAGACAAGACGAAATAATGATCTCCAGTTAACAAAAAATAAAAGAGTTTTTTCCGACCATTCCATTCGAATGAGCGGGCCCATACTTTGGAACTCTCTAGATAAAAAAATTAAAGACTCAAAGTCCATAAAACATTTCCGCAAACACCTTAAACAAAAACTTATCTCTAAGTACAATTAGGCCATTCTCGAGCACTGTAATTTGTCATGTCTGTTAGTCATTTTATTTATTTTTGTTGATTTCATAATCTTTGTTTTGTTTTTTTTTTTTTTTTATGCAATTCTCAGGCCTTATTGGCCTTCCTGCCTTTTCCGCCATATTGTGTTTCTTTATTTTTGATGTAGTTGTATATTTTTATATATGGAAATAAATGAATGAATGAATGAATGAATGAATGAATGAATACAGGGTAACTTGACTTGTCAGTCCTAATATTTACATGTATGAAAACCATGAAATTATTCAATTAAATTTTTGTGGCCCAGGCACATTTCAGCCAGTCCATTAAAATCTGAGAGTTTGCAAAACAATTTAGAGTTGATGACTCACCAATTATCACCGCAAGAAGCTGCTTTGTTAAGTGAGAATGATATAGCAATAGCGGCTAGGCTATCCTTGTGGTTACGGGCTTGGAATAACTCCTGACCAATCTCCTTCATGTGTGTTGAGATGACTATGAAATAGCCATGAGAGAATCCAAGCATGATGTAGCCATCTCCATACCTGATGGAAAAAATGAAAAGAAGATATGAAAATGCCAAAAATATAAATTAATTTGGTGATGCATTTCATGATCCATACAGCTCTTTTATCAATTTTGGCAGTACATGTACCTATAAAGATCCCTGCTACATTGTCAAAATTAAGTTTATTGGTGAAAGAAACAAAGCATATTATTTGACCCAAGCAAGACATATCCGCTAAGGCCTGTGCCCAACAGGGAGTAATTGCAAGAGAATTGCTAGCTAGAATACAAAGTTAGCTGATAATGAATGAATTTCAGAGCCAATGTAATTTCGCACAAAATTTCCACACAGGCATTACAAAGTGAATTTCATAGTTTGGTAGGAGTATCTATATTTCAACCATTATGAATTCACAACTGCTATACCTATGATTAAATGGGACATATTTTGAGAGAAATACATCTTGTTATGCTAAGTATGTAAAAATAATGTTGCATTGGCTCTGGTGCACATCTTTTTGCTTTATTTGTGTTTTTAGGATAACTTGTAAAGTACTGCTCTGACCTCGAAGGGGCAACCCTACCAAAAGAAAGTATTAATAAATGAATTAAAAATAATATATTTCTTACCATTTATATTGTACAATGGTGCCATATCTCTGCTGGAATGCTAGTTCTATAGGGTTGTCAGGATCATCTATGTTGAATAAGAACAATGTTCTTTGGCCCACACAAACACTTATCTGAAATCAAAGAACACATATAATGTTTCTTAGCAACAGTTAGATATACGGTACATGGATGGCACAGCATTCAGGTTTAAGTATTAAAATGTAACTCAACTCAGAGAGTTGTATCAGAATGTGCCTACTTCACTGATGCCATGACCTTAATCTCCTACATAGGGAGTGTGACTTTCAAATGGATTAGTGTAGCTCAGTGGAGCTACTTTTCATTGAATCAGATATCAAAGAAATAATTATAATAATTAAAGAGAAACTATAGTCGAATCCAAATTCACACATTCCTACACCTCAATGGCAGCCATAGCTGGGTTCCCGTCGGCCCCATCTCACCTAAAATGTGAAATGATGCGGCCTTGGAGGGTATTTTAAACTGTATTCTATCACCCGTGTTACACATAGACAAAGTAATGATGACAGTTTATAACACAAAAGCATCTAACATCGATTTTAAAGCGGCATTAATCCACCCAATTGGGCAGTCACAACACCGGTTTGGTGATGCGGGGACCTTGTAATGGCTGACCAAATCCTGACCATGACTTGGCTTGTTGGATTCGTCTATACTTCACTCTTGTTCTAGAGTTACAGGTGGATGAATTTCGTTTTTACTTACTGATACTTGATAAATTATAAATAAAGCCAAATATAAAAATGCTAGTTTGCGCCTAACATCACCTGTCAATCAAACTTAGAAACGATTTGTTTACGGTTCATCATGATGATTGAAATTTCTGAAAGCGGCAGTAAACAGCATGCCCTGTGGTTAATTTTGCACCTTCAAACATACAAACCGTCTCAAAAGTTATGTCTTAGTAATCTTTCCTAAAGGTGCCATGTCAACAATGCCAAAAAGTTGTTTTTTGCCTTGTAAATATACCTCCATTTTCTGTGATTCCTTTTCTTCGATGAAGGCACCATATGAATCAACCTTCCTTTTACACACTACTAACCAATCACAGGCTTTGGAGAGTTGATTGACAGACACAATAGTCTTTTTAATTCAGTCTCTGATCATAGTACTGCTAGCTTTAAACACACTTGGCAACAGATCTCAATATACATGAGGCTGAGAGCAATTAGCCCTAATTGTCACTAAATAGCCCCTCTGAAAAATATTTATAAATATAAAAAGTAAAATAAAATAAATATAACCCTGTCATCAAAATAGTAATTTGAGCCCTGCTTGGTGAGTAGACACTTTTTGCAACTAGCAAAATCTTCACTTACATCTCATCACCAATAGAGGAAAAAAAGACAAAATATTCTGTCGGTCGGACATCCGGGCTATCTCTAGTCTCGGGCCCAAACTGCATGTGGCTCACGGTTTGTTGTGAACAACAGAAACCGGCTGTGAAGGAGGCTACATAGCGATGTTGCTGGAGTGACCCTCAATTTCGGAGAAAACGACACTTTCACCATTGAATTTAATTTTAAGTCTGTCAGTATATAAACGGTAAATCAAGTAAGTTTCTTCCACTCTGAAGACTTAGAAACGGTTGTTTGATTCCACTGACTATTTGCGATCGAAATTTACATAACACCAATGACAGAAATCATCAACAAAAATCGAATGTTTTCACTCGACCGTGAGTCGCATCATCAACCGGAAGTGACGTGGCACGGACCGACAGAATAACAACTCTCTTATATTTCAATGACCTTTGTCTGAGTTACTATAATTGGAATAGCCATATAAAGGGATGACATGCTGACAATACCCTGTACAAGCTGTTCATCAGCTTTGATGGAATTGCACAATCAGGTAGAATTTACAATTTTATCTTTCCTCTTCTCATTGTCCTTTAAATTTCCATTAGGCTATTTCAATCGAAATCCATACAACCTATGGAAGACATGACCTTAATCTTCCACACTGGGGTGGGGTAGATTTCAAATGAAGTACCCATTCAGGTAACCCTCATTTGAAATTTCTACTCTGTGTGCGAGATTAAGGTCATGTCTTCCATAGGGGGTGCATGGATTTTAACTGTAAAGCCCATTTGTTCACATTTAAATGACTTGTTATCTAATTATTTATAACTATTGTCAAAGTGAAAATTTCTGTGATTAACTATTTCACAATTTGCTGATTCAACTTGCAACTTGTTTTTAAATTCAAAATGTTCACCGCAAGCCTCATCACAGTGACCTAAACAGGAAATTAATATATTTGCATGTTTTTATTTATTTAATAATGTGAAAATAAATGTAGCTTGAAAAAGTCCACTGTGATTTTCTCAAAAACTGCCCATTTTTGCAGGAATATGTTATGCTAGTTGGATTCCATATGTCATTTCCTTTTTGAAAATGTGCAGTTTTAATTACTTATTATTGTTACGCTTAGAGATATAATAAAAATAATATCAAAATTACTGACTTGAGGAAGGCATAAATTATGGCCTATAGATTCCATTCACCTAGGAATTATTGAAGCAGAAATCATGAGTGAAATAAACTTTGACTCCTGAAAATACTGACTAAATATGCAGGCATGAGAGGGCGAGTTAGCGCAGCGGTAATTCCCTCGCTTTGCACCACTGAGGTCCCGGTTCAAGCCCGCATGGCCCAAGGACTCATGTGCACTTGGTTTATCCCGATTCCATGCTCGCTCTCGCAGGTTTTCTCCGGGATCTCCGGTTTCCTCCTGTACCGCAAAAATTGGTGATTAGTTGTTTGGTTATCAAAAACTTCCTTCACCCAATGGAATTTGGGGAGCTGCACAGATAATTGGTGGATGTTACAATCTAAATGCGGATAGGTGTGCGCCATTCGGCAGCAACCTAGTTGATGCGATCTGATTGTGATGATTCACAATTGCAGCGAAATTACAGCGCTTTGAGTCCTCTAAGATCTGGAGAAAGGCGCTTTATAAATCCAAAATTTATTTATATGAGAATGGCTTTTTTGAAACCTGCCTGAAAAGTGTGTGAATTAGGCCCAAAACAGGCTGAAAAAAAATGCTAAATTTGGATAACAAAACTGCCTGAATTCAGACAAATGCCTGAAAGTTCTCATGCCTGAATATGACTGCAGAGGCATACAAACTAGGGGAGACAAATTACTCCACCATAAACAATTAAACAGTGTGAATAAGAAGTGTTAATACTATCAAACTTTCATCACTTTTTATCTTACCGTTGTTTCACCAGCAGGACTTCTTTCATCCATCTTCATTTCTGACCACTCAATATCATATGGCTCCATCCTCAGGCCGGTCTTTGGAAGAAAACAATAAGCCTAACATTAAATATGCATCAAAAGATACCAAAATATTGCATATTTGGCACAGAAATTTAAATTATTAAACTGGTGTATTTCATGGAACAAACAAGGTAAGTTCATAACTGTCTTACCTCAACCAGGGGAATGTACAAACAAACAAACTTCAGGAAAACTTTTGTAGAAGCAAATCAATTCAATTCAATTCACACTGATTCATTCAAACAACTGTTAACTTGTGTGGCAAATAACAAATGTATGCACATACAAACCCAAGCAATGAGTGAAGAAGTCGCTGCATCTTGGGAGTTACTTATTCTTTTCTCCCATTCTCCTGCCTATAACAAACCCTAGGAGCAGCCACGGGCAATGGGTGGAATCAAATTCACATTAACCATCTTCAATGTAACTGCCATTTGCCCATACATTTTCAGACTCATGAGTAGTGGCAATAACAGGCTCAGAGTAATAGTTGTCTACCTCATAGTTTGTAAGAACAGCTATTCTAGAATACAATGACCAAAGGTTTATTTTTCAGTCCCACCCTAAAACAGACCCAATAATTGGTATCAACCATGGCCCTGCAGAATAACTCTCATTTGCTGTGGACTTGGTAGTGTTGATATAAAGTAGAAGTAATGACTAAAAAAAACCCTAACACCATCTCAATAGAACTCTTGAAAAGAGGTACAGAAATGAGTATATTGGATCTGGGTTCTCAGTCATCAGCAAAACTGTGTTTGGTCACTAATATCCTGCTACTTCTTGCATACTGTATCCTCACCAAGAACACTTCTCTGTGTAAGTAAATGATCACGATAGTGCCAGTGTGATAGTACTCAAAAGATGCATATTTAAGCAATTTACATTTAGTGACAAATATTAAATATTTGTCACATTTTGTATCTTCATTATTTTGTATTTTTGCATGAAAATGAATACTAAACTCGATTTAGACAAAATATTTAAAAAATGTAAATTCAACTTCTTTTTATTATTAATATTTATATATCATATGACAATTAAGAATTGATTGAATCAACTTTTTTCTGTAAATGCGAAACATGTTCTAATTTGTAGTGTTAACATTGAGAAAATATTCTTTAAACCCTTTTTTCTTCATCAGATGCATAAGAGTTTCCAGCAAACAGTTTTCTGACAACAGATAAACCTTAAAGATTCCATTTTCCAAAGAATAAAGAAGGTTTGACAGGTGTTTTCATCAGAAATTGGTGGGATAGCTGAGTAGTAAACAAGAATTCCCATTGAAAGGGAACAGTTGTCTGACAACAGACAAAAGATAAAAGATTCCATTTTCCAAAGAATAAAGAAGGTTTGACAGGTGTTTTCATCAGAAATTGGTGGGATAGCTGAGTAGTAAACAAGAATTCCCATTAAAGGGGAACAGTTGTCTGACAACAGACAAAAGATTCCATTTTCCAAAGAATAAAGAAGGTTTGACAGGTGTTTTCATCAGAAATTGGTGGGATAGCTGAGTAGCAAACAAGAATTCCCATTGAAAGGGAACAGTTGTCTGACAACAGACAAAAGATAAAAGATTCCATTTTCCAAAGAATAAAAGTTTGACAGGTGTTTTCAGCAGAAATTGGTAGGATAGCTGAGTAGTAAACAAGAATTCCCATTGAAAGGGAACAGTTGTCTGACAACAGACAAAAGATAAGATTCCATTTTCCAAAGAATAAAGAAGGTTGGACATGTGTGTTCAGCAGAAATTGGTGGGATAGCTGAGTAGTAAACAAGAATTCCCATTGAAAGGGAAGTGCAAAGCTAATATTGGACCATAAAAAAAGGTGTGAAAAGGAGGGAAAGTGAACGCTTTGTTGCATACCTATATAACATTCAATATGATATCTAATTGATCTCATTTTAATCAAAGATGTTGAATACCATGTATATTTAGGTAAGTTCACATCCATAGGAGTTCACACAACACTCCAAAAAGATTACTCAATTACTCAATACATGTATTAAGTTTGTTGATATTTGACCTGGTTGCATCCTATCTTGTCAGCATAGTGATATTCAACGTTTTATGGTGCCCCCCCCCCACACACACACATCTTCTGTAGATAGCAGCCTATCCATATATTAAATGAAATGAAAATTGAGCATAGTTAATCCAACTTTGATAAGAAGAAAAAGCTTGTTTATTGGTGAATAGGTATGTAATAGAAAATTGAATTCACTTTGTGTGTGGTAGTATAATTAACATCTAGAAAGTGATTTTTTTATACAGAGGCATACACATTTGATTTGAATAGCGCATTTTACCTAGTCTAAAAGTGTCATCACTGTTTATAGTGGATATCAGAATCAGGTCACTTCTTCCACAATTGGCTGCCTCAGCCAGGACCAAGGGTGCATATATCATTAGCGTACTTTGATTGTGAATATCTTATATACATAGCACCAGGAATAGGACCTACATACATATCTGCAGTCCATTGCCTAGTCCCTTGCTCTTTTATGGAGAGCACATCTTATTTTCTTAAAAGTGCAATGCAAGTTTCAGTAAGCATACAGAATAGCATCTTGAAGTTATGGTACATAAATTCACAATTGGTGACAAGTTAAATTGTATAAAATGCATGCAGGTGAAGCCATTGCAGGCAGGGAGTAAATTAGAAGTGTGTTCGCAATAGAATCAGTTGCTTCTTTTTTATACATTACCTTGACAGAAATGCTGTTCTTTTGTTCAGCAGGACTCATCTGGTGATTTGATTGAAATAAGTTATTTAACAACTAACACTTGGAATTAAATTTGATAATCAGGACTCAAATTTTATATGATTTCTTCTTTAAAGATTTTCATAAATCCATATAGATTTTAAGCCTGCTTGCTTTATTATTATAATTAGTAGAAACCATTCCAGATTGTTTCACCAATGGACTCTCTATAGAAACTCTTGGCTAAAAATTGTAATAATTGATGTCATAAATGTAATAATGGGCAATGGGCATCCTAAAGCCCATTGGGGGTTCAAAGAGTCAAATACACCTAGCACATAACTAACTAACTACTCATCCAAGCTACCATTGATCCAGCCAGAATGGTCGGCTGCAGATCCGTCGGATAACGCTTTTTCAATGGGAAATGAACTTTGCTGCTTGGATGATGTCATGATGAGGCTAGCATTTATTCCGATGAAAAGCGTCTTCCGACGGATCTGCACTAGACTGGCCTCCAACAGTCATTCAATAAACCTTAAATTTAAATATATATTCTGCCAAGGAGAACTCTTCTTTAATTTGACACCTAATATGTGAAAATTAAGCAAGAAATGACAGAGATCTCAGGCTAGAAATTCTGCTACCGTCCAGATCCAAAGTGACACTTGATGACATTGTCAGTGGACATCATACAACACAAAAAGTGTGTGGTCATGCATGCATGCAATCATTTTAAACGGAGAGCCGTATGTGATATCCCACTGAATCACATGTCACTTTTGATTTGGACGATAGCAGGCTAGACTTGCTGGCCTAAAATCATTGTCCTTGCTTGCTAGTTTTTACACAAACATCTCCATAACAAAATATATATTTCAGATTTTTATTTTATTGAATGACCTATGAACAATGGCAGCTTATAAAACAAAGCAGTTACTTTTTGTGCTGCTAGGTTTATGTGTAGCTATGACCTTGTGTGGTAAATACAATTAATCACAACTTTCCTTTCCAAAAACCAAGATATACAATGGTCCATTCCAGTTGAAATCAATACATCCTCTATAGAAGATATGACCTTTATCTTCTACACAGGGAGTATCAATTTCAAATGAGGTTACCTGAATGGGTGACTTCATTTGAAATCTACACCCCTTGTGTCATGTATTCCATAGGGGGAGTACAGGGCCATCGCTAGACCAATATGATTTGGGGGTGTACAGTATGGTTTGCCGATCGACGGAAATTTTGTAATTTTGCCGACAAAATTGTGTATGGGGGGTGTCACACCCCCACCCCATACCCCCTCTAGCGACGGCCCTGGGGGAGTATGGATTTCAACTGGAATAGCCCAATGCTTATAATTAATCCAGTTAATACCTCAAAACATCTCAGAATAATATCATTTTCATTTTGACAATATATAGAAAATGTACTCACTAGTAGATTCAATATTTTAGTTATTATACCATAAGAAATTATCTTTTATAATTACAACTTGTAGCATAACATTAATATAAAGTTAATTTTTTATTACTTCCGTGGTCCGGGTACGCGCTGGTGAATTGCGATCGCGTAGAAGAGACAAGGTCGCCTACTATGCGCTGCGCCAACGACCAATGGGTCAACCGACTTGTTGTCAAGTCCGTTGATCAGCCAATCAGCATGATTTTTTATTTCTTCTGTGTGTACGCTCGTCTACGCTTGGCGCACAGCTCTGACTACCGAAGTAATAAAGAATTAACTTTAGTGAGAAACTTGAGGGGGTGGACTCCTTCGTACATGTGAAAATGGCTTTGCCATATTGATGTCATAGTGGATTTAGTGCCTAAGGCTAGATGCCTTGTATTTCTGTGGCTATTCCTCCTCATGATCTTACCTGTCGTAAAGTATCTCCATCAGCATTGCTGACCGTAATTGTTTTATCCTCACTTCCCAGCGCCAACAGATTTTGATTATTCCAGGCACCACATGTGATTTTCTTGGTATGTTTTCCTAAAATTGGGACTTTCCTGTAAGTGTGAGAAAATATATTTTCACCAAAAAAGGTTTAAAGAGTTGAAAAACTTATTGGACATTGATTTCCCAGTGAGGTTAATGGGTCATGTCAAGATTTAAAGAAATGCTACATCCCTTCATAAACAAGAATTGCGTTATGAGGATCACCAAGCTGTCCCCTGCGAAACATTCAAATAACACTAGTTTGCACAGATTTTTCGCACTGGCCAACCGATCGCGTAAATAGAACTAGGTCATGTCAGAATCATGCGGTGCTGTGCAAATTGTTCAGCGAATGAAGTGCTGATGGTGTGATTCAAATCAGCCAATCAAAACCCGACTTCACACCCTAAACTGTCCCAAATCAGGAAATGCGAAAGGTCTTTGCAAAGAGGTGTAGTGATGAGGTACATGAAGGTGGATCACAATAATGTTGATCTTTTTTCAAATCAATCCATCATTGCATTCAGGTGCTCAAGGTGATCAATGGAATTGCAATCAAAATATGCAAATAAGCTCATTAAAATTTATGAATATGATACTGATAAACTATACAGCACCAGAGGTCATCATACTCTTATCACCCTAACAAGTTAAGTTCAACAACTATTAGTATTACAATTGTTTAGGTAGTAGAGTGGATTAAAGATATTGCTTTCACCTGGACCCCTGACGGACAGCTACACGTCCAACCATCTAACTACATCATAGCATCATACTGCCCACACAACACATCATTGTGGACAGTGTTCGAAATAAGCACTTCTCCTGATGGACAAACACTTTATTGTACCTCCTTGTTACGTGTTAGGTCATTTGTATCATCAAGAAAGATCTACTGATCACCGTATGTGATATACGCTAGCTTAGCATGTTCACTGTTCAGTTCTGAATATTTTTAATCAATCATTTTACACAGTTAACCTCTGGTGCCAGTGGTTGAGATCCACAGATCAAAATGGCAAATTTCATAATTCTTAACTACTAATTTCCAGAGGAAAAACATCAAACTTTTTGCACCCAAAAAAATGAACAACTGAAATATTATAAGAACAAGCAGAATCTATGCTTACAAAATGTAGGCTGTCCACAGGACAACTTTTTTTCATTACTTTGAACACTGGTTGTGGAAGCCATGCAAATTCAGATAGCTCACCTTGAGGTATGATAGTTGTAGAGCAGCAAGCTACCTTTACTAGTACCAATAGCAAGTTGTGGACCCGTCCTTGACCATGATAGGAACACCAATACATCTTTGAAGCCACTTTCAAGCTGGTTGATACGATTAGCATTGGCGTCCCATAGAAACACAACACTGCTACGGTCACAGATTATCGCCAGTAAGTCGCCATCCTTGTCCCAGCCAAGTCCAGTACATGTTCTGCAAGGGAATTAATGTGACAAATTCATTGTTCAAATCGTCTACACTGTGTATGCATACACCTACAAATAAGGCAGCATTTGTTTTATTTTGTTCTTCGTTTATCATTATTTTGTGTAACCATGCTTCCAATACTACTACATGTAGGTGGCATTATGTGATTTTAAATTTTATTCTGGTTACTCAAACATAAAAAAACTTTCAACATGTAGTAATCCATTAACTCTAACACTGAACACTGCTTTTTGTTATTGGAAGTTAGGAAGAAATGAAAAAGGAGAGAAGATGAATAAAGAAGTCACATGGTACCCCGGGATTAGAAACTTAGACTCCTCGCATGTCAAGCACACAATCACCGCCCGGTAGCCACAGGAGTCCCGCTAGCCGGGCCAGCAATTCTGTGAGCATATACAGGCTGTATCAAAATAATTGGTACCCATTAATTTTGATATTTATCGAAAATCCTGCAGCTTCCAAATGCAACATTGAATACTCTCCAGAATGTATAGTTTATGACTGGTTATACAAAGAATCTACAAATTATTAGGATTATATGTTGAATTTTTATGTGTCAGACTCATCCATTATCAATGAAAACTGATGGGTACCAATCATTTTGATACAGCTTGTAGCACTTCGGTGACTGCATCATGGCATCATATCGGATTCATGCATGCGCAGTGGTTATCCTTGTGGTATTTTGTGGTCTTAAGGCATGCTAGGGTTAATAAAATTGAGGGCACAGTCCCTTGCTTATGCCTGAGGCAGAGCTGGGTGCATAAATAAAGATCATGCTGGAAACGCTTTTACTGAGCCCTGTTCATAAATCAAAGACATTCAAATACTGCTGTTCATTTTAAAATAATAACAAAAAAAATAAGATCTATGTTAGTTGTTACATCTTAAAAAGATGAACTGCCATTTTTTCTGCTACCATATTCCACAATTGTGGTACTAAACAGCTGGGAACAAACACTGATCATATATATTTAGGAATGGCTCTCAACTCAAGTCGAATCACAACCAATCACTTGCATCGCCATATCACAGCTATGTATGAACATGAATTTGTAAGTAATATAATTATATAGCCATAACATTTTTGTCTCACCCTGGTAAACTAATTTCATCTTTGATATCTCCATGTCTGTCATAGATGTGTACCGAGTGATCCTTGCCTGTAGTTGCCAGATAATTACCAAGTTTGGTCTGCCACTCAAACAGTAATGGCCCATGACCATGGGTTTTCTCAGGCAAGTGGAATACTCTCTGTTAAAATAACAATAACAATAAAGAACATTGATTATTACCCAGTATTTAAACACAAATATTTCTATTAAAATAATAATATTTGTGTTTGGGACACTGACCTGTATAAATGTTTGTATTATTTTTTTTTTCACCATTTGGCAAAGGTCAATAGGGCTAGGCTAGCCCAGGCTGAGGGGTGAGGGCATATGTGACCCATCACATCGAAACAGACCACTTCGCGGCTAGCTTAATTGGCAGATAACAATGAAAGAAGATGGAAAAATATGAAGAAAATAAAAAGAATTCTGAGCTTGTTTTGCCTCATAAAACATTTTTACTGTATCTGATTTCAACAAATAAGGTGTCATTTTTAAAGTTAAAAAGCAGCAGTTTATCCTAGTGTTTAAATCTCCATTTTCATTTCTGCCGGGTGGTCTGTTTCGATGTGATGGGTCACATATAACCATCATAGCCAGAATAATTAATACAAATGGTCAGATGGTACACACTTGACATCGTCCGCATATTACATTGCACCCATTATGTGTGATATTTACTATCAGGGTTGTAGCTACGCTGGGCGGTGGCGGGCAGACACGCCCGGCACTCTTATTTTCCGCCCGGCACTCAAGTTAATTTTGAGCCCAAATACCCGGCACTCCAGTTTTGAATGTTTCAAAATCAATGAACAATCAGTATAAAAATGAGCAATTCTTATCAAAATTTCAATTTTTTTACCAATTCATATAAATTTCACCCGGCACTAAAATTTGCCTAGCTACAACCCTGTTTACTATTTTACTGCTACTTACATACATGACAGAAATCTAACAGAGGTCTGGCACAAATCACAATCATGACAATCCACCAAAGTCAAATAGGCTTGAAATGTCTGGGGGCATCTGAGGCAATTTGCCAATGAATGATTACAACACTATAAGAGATTATTTGTGACAAATAACATATCCAGATGGAGGCCGCAAATTTAGGAGTTCGGACAGATTCTGACCATGTGGACCCACTTGAGTTGTCGGACGCTCAAGATAATTTGAATTGTTGAAGCAACAACAGAACTAGGGTTGTCCTTGACACTCCAAAGTTCACTTTCTTTTCGCTCCAGGTGTCAGCCCACCAAATACATAAATACATGTCCCAATACAAAATGACATTGCTATGTAGCTACCTGCACAAAAATACCATAGCTCATGCAATTAAAAGCTTATACAATGCAATTATAATACAAAGAGCATTTATGCTAAGTTCCAAAAGGCTCACAGTTAGAGCGCTTACAAAACAGAAACCTTAACACTGTACACACACTTAAAACTACATTTGAAGGTGCATCATAAAAAATAAGCTAGCTTCTTTAAAACATATTTGTGTACATCAATATCAAAACGATGCACTTGTCGGCTGCTCTTTTTACATAGTAGCTGGGACTAAACGCCAGACTTCTCTCGAGTGGAGGTCACTTCAAAACATCCCCAAGTCACACAGTTTATATTCTCTGTATATTCCTAAGCCATGGGACTTTGGGGATGATTTAAAGTGACCTCCACTTAAGATGAGTCTGGTATAATATTCCTGGTTATTATGTGAAGAGAGATACACGTAGCAGCCGACAAGTGCATCCTTTTGATATGGATGTACACATTTGATGATAAAGATTTAGAGAATAAAGTTATTGGTTTTAGCCACTGCCATGCATCCAGGCCTGTAAAAATGTTTTTTTTTCCGGCAAGAGAGATAAATTTCCCTCTAACTTAGCAGTATTTCCCACCATTTCTTATGTATTTCTTTATCCAGGAAAGCAAAATTCCCCTCCAAATGACCAAATTTCCTGGCAAGGAGATTGCCAAATTGCCTATTTTTTTCAGGCGTGCATGCATCTATCGTCAGTCATATAAAGCAGGCAACATCATTTAAACAACAAGGAGGTGAAGCTGAGTTGTTTTACGCCAAAAATAAAGATGTTGCCTGTGTTATATGAGGGCGATAGATGTATGACAGCTGACTAAAAACAATAGGCCTACCTTTATTCTCATACTGAAACATTCAAATAAAAAATATTAATCGTTAATGGCAAGGGTGAAAATAAGAGCGCGTGAACCAGGGGCCACTTTGGCAAAGAAAGTGGCCCCTGGTTCATCAAGATTTGGAGTGAACCAGGGGCCACTTTGGATGAACCAGGGGCCACTTTTTGTTTATAATTATTATTTCAAGTTTGGGGATCTAAAATAAAAGCACTGCAGTATAATGTTATTTAAAAAATAAAAAAAATCAATTAATTAAAAAATTACACATGCTCTCTGCAGTGCTGCCAGTGCACCTCCCCCACTACACAGTGCACAGACTGTGCGGTGTTGTACAAACTTTATTGCTCAAATAAAACGTTAAAGTGCATTTCCGCCGTGATATTCCATCACTAGTCGCTATGATAAATTTTCTCATTTCCATGTCAGTTTTGTTCCGAAACGTGGTCAGAAAAAGGTGCAAAAACTTGGCGAAAACTCAATCAATTTCCATAGTTTTTTCTGTATGTGACGGCCATTTTAATATTTAATGGTGTCATGGTTCATGTTCATGACGTCATCCCCACCGGAAATAGTCGATAGTTTACTGAAAATCTTCGGGGGTAACTCCATGAATGAAATCTTTTCCCCGAGTCCAACTCGTGCACGATCGGAAAGCTGCCGATAACTAAATTACAATAATTTATGCAGACTGACCTGGGCACTGAATTCTATGTGCGTACGCAGTTCATGATTTTAAAACGATGTTTTCGTCAACAAAACTTGTTAAGCTTACAGGTAATTTCTACTTAAATTTTAGAGTCAGGTAGTGTTGAGACGTCTTTAGCGCCACTCGGGAGAAAATGGGTGTCGCCCGTCTATATTATTTTGCCTTGTCACGAGCGCACTTGCCTGGTTTCTGGGGGCCAAACGGCGCCCGTCGCCCGCTTAAAATCACCCTTGGTTAATGGCATTATTCCAGTAGGGGCAAGTCTTATGCAGTCCAAGCATTATTCCTGTATTTTCCACTCATTTTGACTGAAAATTTAGTAATATGTCATTCCATGTATCATAACAGTATAACAACTAGGGGTAACCTTTTAAAGTGTACATAAGTGTGCCATTGCCTCTAATTTGTTTGAAAGGTTCTAACTATAGTACCGTATGAACAACTGATAGCTTGTGATACTACAGTTAGAATGTGGACGATCTCATAATACGTCACATAGGCTACTTGTTTATGCGCATGTACAATGAAGTATGCAGTTGCCATGCAGGGCACAATGTCCTGCACAGGGTTCGAATTCGTGGTTTTTTTTTGCATAGCAAAAACTGCTATGCAAGTTTTATCTTGCATAGCAGTTCCAAAATTTTGTATAGCAGTTTAAACTGCTATGCAAAAGATGTTTTGCATAGCATTTTTTTAAATTGCAAAAACTGCTATGCAAAATATGTTTTGTGTAGCAAATTTACTTTTATAATGTTATGTATTATTATGTTAAATGATTGTTGTGACTTATAATCACTTATTAAAGATACTGATTAAAATATTGTTATTTGTTAAAACAAGTTTTAATAAACATTTCAATTTGTCATTGCAAAAGTGCAAACATTCAGACTTTTCACTTCTTGACTGCCAGTTAGCTTGACTAATAAACAGATTTCAGTAACAGACAGCAGCCAAATTTGGCCAACACAACACGGCTGAAGAAAAATGGCTGAATGATGAGTGATGATTCAAGAATCAAGACTAAAGACTGTCAAAACTAAAAGTATTATTATGGCCAAGTGTTAGGCCTACTAAAAATAAAATTTGGTTTCCGGTAACCCGCCTGGCCTCTTTTTGGTGCCGCAAAAAAAAAAAATTTATGCCACTTTTGGAAAAATAAAATTTTTCAAGAGTCAGTCCGATGTCGAAATTCTGACATGAAGTTGTTGGAAATCACATATATTTTATTTTTCCCCCGACTTTCTGCCATTCAATGATTAAAGAAATACAGTTGAATTGATAGATAATATTTATCGCGATATAGGCCAATGCACAACTTTTTTATTTTATGAAAACAGCGTGCAGCAGGACTCGTAATATTAAGTAGGCCTACAACTATTGAAAACCACTGAACTATTTTGTCTGTGAAAAATTAAAGCACCAAACATCCGCACAAAACCAACCAAATAGGCCTTGTAGCATAAAACCCAAAAAAATTTAATAAAACGGTAATAGTAAAACTAATTCCCATAAAGCTCAGATTAAAAAGAGCAAGTAATAAAAATGTTAAAATGCTAAAAATGATGTAGGTCAAAAATTGTGTAATCTTCCTTGTCCTAGACACTCAACGATAAACCCCTATCAAGTATGAATAAAAGACTGTTCATTGTCCAAATATTTCAATTTATAAACGTTGAGGAAGTTGTGCATTTTGTTAGCACCGAAATAACAAAAATTAAAATAACTAACCTGGCAGATTTCAGGATTAACCAACATTTATTTTCTCATGCCGCTCGCCCATGCCTGCATATTTATATCCCGTCAAGAAACTCAACCCTAGGCCTACATTTTACAACATGTAAATATAATTCCATAGTGATAAATAGTGAACGTTGCATTGGAGATGAGGATGCTTGGATGATAGGCCTACAGATATTAAGCACATGTTAAATGGGGGTATGGGGATGTCCCATATCTGTATTATTATAGGTCTACGTTATTTGTTTAATTTTGTAATGATAATGCTAAAAATAAATAAGACCCCGGGAAATACCCATGCCGACGGAATGGCTAAAATATGCGTCCAAATTAAAAAATTGTGCAACCATGTAAAATTAGGCAGGCTAAGATCATGATACAACTAAGCAAAACTTGCCGCTGATCCCCGATGATTTTTTGTTCGATCAACCCCCCCATGGGAACAAACGGTCAAACAAATGTCCCGACCATCATATTGAATCACACTTTCGCTTATCCTGTTGAGAGGACGATTTCATCTCTTAATCTCCCAACACATGAATTCTGTAAACAGCTTTGCACAACCAACCAATCACGAAGGGAATTCCTAGGTATTCCCTAGTACGTCATATGCATAAATTATTATAATGTTGATGGAGCTGCAGTTGTTAAAATCAGCTGTCGGACAAGACAAGCAAGGTATTAAGCAAATGTTTTTATTAAAATTTCTCTTTATTTAAAACTTTTCTCACTGACGCGACGTCAACATGATTAAATTTACATAGTGAGTCAACATTTGTCAGATTTTGCAAGATACGCATTCTGAGCATGCCGCATCAAGCCGCACATGCCGCATGTGCGGACCGCGGACCGGGCCGCGGACGTTCAATGTATGAAAGGGGAGATTTGGGAATCCGGCCGGCGCGATAATTATTTAAATAAAATAATGAACTCATTACCAGCGCTTATTAATTATAGTTCATAACGGGCAATTAGTCCATAAAATGTCAACTGATACAAAGTAAGACCGTATTTCATATTTAAAGGGGCATTTCGTGATCCACAGCCTCATCCCCCCACTTTTCTCAAAAAAAGTTGAGATTTTTATATCACTGGAATAGGCCCTACTCTGGCTACATAATGTTTATGTACAAAATATTTCTTGCAGATTAATTCGTTTAGCAAAGATATCGCGAAATTTGAATTTCGCTCTGGTGCACCAGAACGAAATTACAACGTATTGTCTATGGAGCAGTGTAATACACATAATCATGCATAACTCGCAAACGCAAAATCGGAATCAACTGAAATTTTGGGAATATGCTTTTTTCGTGGATATGTACTGAAAAATGTCATAAAAAGAGGATGCTAGGATCATTTAAATACTCCTTTAAATTATGTTTTACTTAATTTTTCTCCACAACCTCGTTCACGCCACGCAAGCCACCATACATGCCTTTACCCATGCCAAATAGTGAATCGTCCCAAAAGCATCACTCAATATACTCATGCATGATGCATATATGCTAATTAACTGCCGAAGTCAAGTTTGGCTGTGTACGATATTACTGTCCTCCCTGCGCAACATGTATTATGACACGCAGTACACTGCTTAGCATCAGCGGGGGTAGAGATAGAGAATATAAAAGCATAAACAAGGTAAAAAGAGGGGTATCGAATGAGTCGTTCAGTAGTACAACACAGGTGGTCAAAATTATTTTAAAACTGTTTATTGTTATTGTACAAGCGCTCACACGCAAGTATGGATGAATTTCAGGAACCCAGTCGGCTATTTGGATGAATAATTTGGTAAGCTTATTTAGGAATTTATAGGAGAATTATGCATCGCATATGTTGCGATGTATAGCAGGGAAGTGTTTAGCAATTGACAAGTTTTGCATCGCATTCTGCGATGCGATACGGGCGAATTCGAACCCTGGTCCTGCATATGAATAAAAACTTCTTCCTGAAGTTTCTTATTGTCTCAAAAATATAAGGATACTGTTCTTGACATATATTAGTGACACACTGTGCTATACTCCTTCATCAGTTTGTCATTATTGTACTTACTAAAAAGGTCGCTTTTGTGTAATTTTTTCTGAGTAATCGTGGACATCAACCACACGAGTAATTAAATACATACTAGCAACACTGCCAAATTGATGATGCGCAGCCAAATTGTGTTATCAATAATTTTTCACTATCTTTTACAAGTTTTCTGAGGTTGATCAATTGATTATTAATTTATTATAAATATTAAAAATAGTGTGATTAAAATAAAATAGCATGGGTATTTTCCCTTTGCTTGGATTTACAAAAAGTGAGTTTTTTCTTTACCACCCAAACATGTTGTTCCAGCAGTAGGGCTAATCCACCAGTCCTTCAACTAATACGCACAGTCATTTATGTTTATTTTTTCCAGATCAGGGCCGAGGGACTTATGCTATTCCAGCTGTTCAATAATTAAGCAGGTGACGCAATTTTGACTTTTGGTATATCAATGGGTCCAAATTTCTTGAAAAATTGGTATATTTATGGGTCCACTTTCAAATTCTCAGCGGCACGTCCCTACCAAAACCAAACTTGAGTACCCCTCTCCGGCAGGCTATTCAGTAAGAGCAGGGGATCATCCCGCACTGTTGACTGTACTTCAAAAAATACAATACACTCATCTATCCTAGGTTCCAGGATCGCGCATAGGTAACAAAACTGTGCACGAAAAGCCTGTGTGTTGATACTCAAACTGTTGAGGTAAGCACGTTTATGGAAGGAAGGGGCGAGATAAAAGTCCAGGGGTACTGGCGAACCAGTCAGTCGTCAAAACAACTCTGATCAAGCAAGATCGCAGAATTACAAAGACTCATATTTTTTTTTAAATTAATGGTCAGAATTTGTACTTCAGCGCCTGTGTTTCCGGTTGAAATAAAAGTAAGCAAACCCTCTAGCAAAGATACATAAATGCTAGCCAAGCTAAATTGTAGCAAAATTTGACAATGACAATCTAAAAAAATGTTTTATGCGCAATTCTGTCGGTCCGTGCCACGTCACTTCCGGTTGATGATGTGACTCACGGACACGGTCGAGTGAAAACAAGTCCCTGATTCGATGATTTCTGTCATTGGCGATCGCAAATAGTCAGTGGAATCAAACAACCGTAAGTCTTCTGAGTGGAAGAAACTTACTTGATTTACCGTTTATATACTGACCAACTTAAAATGAAATTCCATGGTCGAGTGTCGTTTTTTCCGAAATTGAATGTCACTCCAACAACATCGCTATGTAGCCTCCTTCACAGCCGGTTTCTGTTGTTCATAACAAACCGTGAGCCACATGCAGTTTGGGCCTGAGTCTGAGACTAGAGATAGCCCGGATGTTGGACCGAGTCAATAATGCGTTAAAAAAGTGACGACGGGTCTCTGACTTGGGCCAGTATGGTTCCTCGATCTACCTTATTATCCACACAGTCATGTCGCCGTGGATAGTAAGGTAGATTTGTTGATCAACCCTAATTTGCACTAAATAAGGTTGTTTTTTGATAGGTGCTATGCCTGGTTTAGATGCAATATATTTTTGAGGAGGTGGTACTTGTTGACAGCATTTTCATTCTATTAAAACTACATGACATTCTTTGGGAGTTTCTGTTCTCTATTCGATTTGAAAATAATAACATGATAATAAAAGTTATCCTAACATTTATGACACGTATAGATTCAGGCAGAGCAATATTTACTGCTCATTTTCGATTCAAAATCGTGCTCAACGACGGTTGCTAATGAACGCTATCGTACGGTAACTGTGTTTACTCACACAGTCATTGACAGTGCGATTTTATGTCAACACACAATTTTGAAATGTCACAGTAAATTCTGCTCCAAGCTATCCATTCCGATCATCACACGTACCTTACATTTTATGATTTCTTACCTTCATTTCACCATGCAATTGAAAACTTGTCAACAAAATCGGCTCAAACGAAAGGCAAAAAACTGCAGTTCACTCTCAAGATCCGTAAGCTTCCACAGAAAAATATGCACTGCAGTACGCATGCGTGATCCAATTCATTACAATTTTGAGGGCGCACTGACGCGACCAGCAGTCCCAGGAAGCAGTCCACTGCTGATCAGTGCTAAAATAATGCACTTGTCATGTAACTTCAGTCATACTTTTCATCCAGTTCACTCCCTTCTGCAGCAATCTACAAATGGGAAGGCACCCAGCGTGAAGCCAATTTTGTTATTCCCCAGAGATCTGCAGCATTGCATACCGTAGTCTTCATCCTGTCAAGTTTCAATAAACCTTATTCTGTCATCAAAATAAATGGTATTCCGAGAAATTCAAGGTCAACGTTTACACAGGGGGTCAAAACTCAAAATTGTTCAGATTTTGTTAAAACCTATTGCACTGAATATTCCCCATAAAATTCAGAAAAGATATAGTTTGACCTACTACGGACTCGGTCTGGAGTTATTGGGTTGGAATTCGGGCCCGGGCCTATAGGGGTCAAACACAGAAAAGTTCCCCAATTTTGATGGAAATTGTTTCAAAGTGCGGTTTGTACTGTTATAATCATTCAGAAATACCGGTAGTTTGCACTATCTACGATGTTTCGTAAGTTGGTAACACACCAAAAGGAGCTCAAGGAGTTACTGCCCATTGAGTATATTGAGGTTGACGTATTTTCCAGCTTAAACTAGGTAATGAAATGTCGTAGGCCGACATAGTGAAAGTTATTCTTTTTCTGAATTATTATAGCCAGCCGAATGCAAACCTATAAAGAAATGCTAGAATGACGAAGCTGGCCAAAATTTAAAATGGCACTTATAATAATTAGCAAAGGTTATCAGGAACGTGGAGGGAAAAAATAAGAAACAAAAATGCAAAACATGACTGATATTCTCTTAAAAATGCCGGCTTTTTTAAATTTTTATTCACCAGTACTTGGGCCTGGTGGAAGGGAAAAAAGAACATACAGACATGGTCCACCAGACCCCATCTTAATTAACCAAGATAGATACAAAGCTTAAAGATGCAATCAGAATATGACAATGTGATTTAAATAATGCTGCCCCGCCATTACAACAGGATCCAACCGATACCTTTGTTAAAAGAGAGTAAATACGAAAAGTTTTAACAGGTTCCGCTGGAGGTATTAATTATTTTCTTCCTATGCCCTAATTGCTATCTTTTAAAGGTAACAAGCAAAGCAAAAACATGAAAAATAATAATATTCCAATAAAACATAATGCTATCTACTGAAGACAGCATTTTAATCTCATATTGCCCTCTAATGAAACAATGAAACAATTCTATCTATTGAATACATGCAACATATTGCCCTCTAATTAAATAATGCTATCTACTGAAGATATCAGTTTACTTTAGGAAACAATGTTATCTACTGAAGATAGCATTATTGCCCTCAAATTACAAATGCTATCTACTGTACTGATGATAGGAATATACTCTCACAAAAAATGATATCTACTGAAGATAGCATATTGTCCTCTAATGAACCAATGCTATCTACTGAAGCATATTGCCCTATAATTAAATAATGCCATCTACTGAAGGCAGCATTTTATTATCATATTGCCTTCTGGTGAAACAATGCTATCGCGCTATCTACTGACTGTAACATATTGCCCTCTAATGAAATGCTATCTACTGAAAATAGCAATTTACTCACATAAAATAATGCTTTCTACTGAAGATAGCATATTGCCCTCTAATAAAATAATGATATCTAATAAATATAGCATATTGCTTCTAATTAAATAATGCTATCTACTGAAGATAGCATATTGCCCTCTCATGAAACAATGCTATCTACTGAAGATATCATATTGCCGTCTAATGAAATGACACTATAAATAGCATAATCATTGCATTCTAAAAAACATTATTGCCCTCTAATGAAATAATATCTATTTAAGATTGCATATTTACCCTCTAATGAAACAATACTTTCTACTGAATATAGCATATTGCCCTCTACCTAATGCTAGCTACTGAATATAGCAATTTACTTTCATGAAACAAAGCTATCTAATGAAGATGGCATTATTGCCCTCAATTACAAACGCTATCTACTGAAGATAGCAATTTACTATGAAACGATGATATTCCTCTAATATTAATAATATCTACTGAAGAAACCATATTGCCCAATAATTAAATAGGCCTACTGCTGTCTACCGAAGACAGCATTTTACTCTCATATTACCTTCTCATGAAACAATGCTATCTACTGAAGGTATATTGCCATCTAATCTAATGAAACGGGAGTTATCTCATGAAACAATGCTTGTCCTGAAGATGGCATAATATTATTGACCAATAATTAAGCAATACTATCTACTGAAGAAAGCATATTGCCCCTAATTAAATGATATCTACTAAAGATAGCATATTACCCTCTAATAAACATTATTGCCCTCTACTATTGTTTCATTAGAGGGTAAATATGCTATCTACCGAATATAATACTGCATGGAATATCGCCCTCTAATTAAATAATTCTATCTACAGAAGATATCAATTTACGTTCATGAAACATGCCATCTACTGAAGATAGCATAAAAATGCTACAAAACAATGCTTTCTACTGAAGGTAGTGCATTGCCCTTTTTATGAAACAATGATATCTATACTGAAGATAGCATTATTGCCCTATATTACAAATGGTATCTACTGAAGATAGCAATTTACTCCCATTGCTATCTAATGAAACAATGCTATCTACTGAAGATAGCACAATGCTATCTACTGAAGAGTGGAATTAATGCCATCTCCAAAATTTTCCCCTCATATTGCACACATTTGTAAATCAAAAACACAAAACAGTCTATTTTAACTGGATACAGTTAAGTTCCCGTCAAACCCCACATTTGGCTAAAAACGGCCGATTTTAAATCTCAAAAACGGAAAATCTACGTCGCTCGGGGTCCATAGAACGCAAATACCGTAAATCCCCGTCTACACGCATATTAGTCCAGTCAATCTAAACCAATTTGTGGTGTCACCCACCACTAATTGCAACAGAATTTTTCACTTTTATACATTTTAGAGATGTCCCTGAACATCATACCAAAAATATACTAAAATATACTTGGTGGAAAGGTAGTTTTTGGCGGGAAAAGGTCATACAGGGGTCAAATTTCAAAATTGCTTTAATCTTTTTAAAAAATATACCAAAGCATTCCTCTAGTCTTAAGGATTCAGAAAAAGTATCTGTGATGTACCATTCTCAAGTTATAAGCAAAAAGGTCAAAGGTCAAATTTTGGGCTACACGTGGGTTAAATTTGATAAAATGCTCCAATCTCCTTAAAAATGGTCTCAATGTGTTTGTCCTTTAAAAACATTCCAAAATAAGAATAGTTTGCCATATCTTGGATGTTTCGTTACCTAGGTAGCAGGGTAAAAGAGGTTATTGACCATTGAACTCTATTGACCCCGACCTAGTTTTCGATGTTACGCATGTAATTAAACAACCTAAACAGTGCAAATATTCTTTAAATGAATTATGTTTGCAAGACGAACAATTTGAGACCATTTTGGTTAAAATCAGACCATTTTTAGTTTTTTGACCTCTGTTGAACCCAATATTTGACCTTTGACCTTTTCGTTTATAACTCAAGAACCGTACATCACAGATATGGCAAACTATATTTTTTCTGAATCCTTATGACTAGAGGAATAATTTGGTATAGTTTTTAAAATGATTGGAGATATTTTGAAATTTGACCCCTGTATGACCTTTTCCCCGCCAAAACTACCTTTCCACCAAGTATATTTTAGTATACTTTTTTGTATGCTGTTCAGGGACATCTCTGACATTCATAGCAGTGAAAAAAATTCTGTTGCAATTAGTGGTGAGTCAAAACCCACTTTGACTGGACTATATATGGTGTTCTTTATGAAAGCTAAATTAATTCGAAGCAAGCGTAAATATACCAATGCAATAGATTGGTCTTAAAATACTTGTTTTTATATGCTTGAATCCGTAATTTATTTGCTCAAACTCCATAATGGCGCCTGGATTAATGTAGCTTTCATCAGAAGCACTTGTAGACGGGGTTTTACGGTATGGTATATTAATTTATTTTCAATTGTGTAAAAAAATAAAAATTGAAAAACACTGAGGGCATCCTCAGCAAATGTTACAATATGGCTTTAAATGAGGGTTTATTTAAAAACAATAGCTTTTTGAGCTTTCAAAGCAAACACACTTCTCACAAAAATCTTAATTTGATATTATTTTATTACAAATGAATACGAAAAAGCAAATCACTTTAATGCAATGTTTAATTTGAACAATTATGATATTGGGTTGACCATGAGATAGGCGAAAAAACCATATCAATTAATTGAGAAAAAAAATTCCTATCTGACCCCCGAAAGCGATCGAGCGATATAGCTCCAAGGTCACATAAAATGATAACAATTTCAATATGAAATTAAATATTAACAAACACCATGTACATTTATACAGAAATCTATTTAAAATCTGGATGTTTTCGTGATCCTAGCATCCTCTTTTTATGACATTTATCAATAGATATCCGCGAAAATGCGTTTGCGAGTTATGCATGATTATGTGTATTTACTTCTCATAGACAAGGTGGTATACCAGAACGAAATTCAAATTTCACGATATCTTTGCTAAACGAATTAATCTGCAAGAAATTTTTGTACATAAACATTATGTAGCCGGAGGTTTCCAGTGATATAAAAATCTGTACTTTGTTTGAGAAAAGTGGGGGATGCTGCTGTGGATCACGAAATGCCCTTAATTTAACAAGCAACTTGTGTCGCTAAATAATTATTGACAATGCTTTTCTAACAATTTAAACACTTCTATATTTGGCGGCGAAAACAAAACCCTGTTCTGCGGGCTGACGGACTTGCCAAGTAGGGCGACTTGGTCAGGATATTTTTTTTCTGTTAGAGGCTGAATGGTCCAAAAATGTTTTTCAAACATATTTTGAAACTTTACATTAATTTCATACAGCTAAAAAAATATGTCCTGTAGAACATTTATTTTTTGTCGCCTTACACCAAATCAGTTTTTGAGCATGACATTAGAATTCATTTACTATCAGACCTTGAAATTATTGCTATAATAGCAACAACCAACTAAGAGACAATTGATATACATCATTATAACAATGTACTTTACAAATTGAACAAAATTAAAAATGGTCAGTTTTAGAACCAAAGTTATATATGTGATGCAGCACATCAAAAGTGAGGACTTTGCAGGTGCGGTCAATTTTGAGTTCAGTATTCTGCTTTGAATGCATTTGCAAGCTTTAAAATGACACCTCATTTGCTAAAATTGATCAAAGCATTCATATTTTATCGGTCTATTTTAATCTATATCTTGAAAAGCATTTTGCCGCGAAGTCCCCCTTTTGATGTGCTGCATCCCATATAACATTTATATAAAATACAATTTACAATGGCAGCAAAAAGATAAGATGACCAGTATCCATACCCTTATCAGTAAGTAGCTTATATATACCAGTGGCAATATTGTTCTTCTTGGGGTTAGGGGGCTGGTATTTTCTTCGGAAGGGGGGAGTCCCAAATATACAGGGCGGGTCATACATTTCTGGAAAGAAAAATGGGGGTCATAAAATGTTTGATGACTAAAATGTAGGGAGTCACAAGATGACCACAGATAGTGTGTTTATTTTATTCAAAAAGACTTATTTCAATACAATTTTAGCCTGTTTAAGGGGTAAGGTGTATCAGTGATGGAGGGGGTCATAATTTTGTTGTTGATGAAATAGAGCGGGTCGCAATTTTATTGACGCTGACCTTTTTGTAAATTTGGGACCCCCCTTCCGAAGAAAATGCCAGCCCCTTAGGAGTCATGATACATGGACGTGCACATGTAGTTATGTCAATTAATAATCAAGTTGAAAGTGAATTACTGCTATTTTTGTCATTATGCTTCGCTGTTCTGTATGTTGATCCAGTGTTCCAAGGAGATATTGTTCCTGGGTGTTTTTGAAGCAGTCCTTAAATGCTTGGAACATATGATAGGTTTTGCTGTGACAGGTGGGTGCATGGTTGACTGCAAGAACTAGAGATAGACCAGGCGCAATCAGATACCAAAACACTGAAAAAGAAAGTAAACAAGCGAGTGATTATTCGAAAGGACAAATAATGTGAGACATATTTGGTGCAATATTCCAGTCTGTGACTGGGTTCCTTCGTGTCTCCATTATGGTCAATTTAGCTGGACCAGTAAGTCCTTTACTGTGGGAGTTAACTTCTGGTTGGTTTGTTTAATTTGAAGTTAAGAGGAGCATAGCTACTGTAAAGATTTGCCTAATGCATGGCGCAGATATATGGGCTCCCTTGACATAACTGGAATTATAGACACAAGCTAAATGTGCTCTCCTATAAAGATCCCACCAGCAAATAAGGACAACCCTTCATTCTTGTTGGGATTTTCAGAGGTGGGAGTTCACAGAGTTTTCAGAGGTGGGATTTAGACATAAAATTTACCTAAGAGCCCATATGCGACATAAAGCGAATCTTTATGGTATATATTTACTAGTGTACTCAAAGTATCACCATTTTATGTGAGAGGGAAAAAAATATGCAAAAACCTATTTTTCTCAACTTGAGAAATAGGCAAATATAACTGGTCTGGTCAAATAATAAGAAAAATGCTACTTGTAATCATTAATAGATTAATATATCACTTTCCTCAAATTTGGGGGTGGGCGGAATTTGGCCCAAGACAGAATAAGTGTTTTGGTTAGTGGGCCAAGGTCACTCGATTGACATCAGGGGTCATCTGAGGTCAAATGAGTAAAAAAACTGCCATGGGCATGAAACGGCGAGTATAACCAATTTTTTGGAAGGTCAAAATTAGCATATGGGCATGAAACTTGGTGGGTACAGTCAAGATTTGGAGCCAAATTTTAGGAAGGTCATTTAGGGTCATCTGAAGTCAAATTCGTATAAACTGTTGTATGGGCATGAAACTTGGTATGTACATTCGCGACAGCCGAGAACCGCCAAATACATGTGATCGCCTAGTATATCATTTATTAGCCAATGCTTACCAGGTAATTCCGAAGATACTTGTCATGGTAACCATGATAACATTGCCATCACATGCTTGCTGTAGTGATAAGCTGCAATAAGGAAAATGGGTATTGTTATAGGTCAGTGATAAATTGTGCTCAGGGGTCAACAATGGCGGCACCAGGATTTGTTTTCGGAGGGGGCATGGGGATAAAAGTGGATTTCAGGGTGTGCAAAATCAACCAATTGTGTGCAAAATTGCCACTTAAGATGGAAATATTTGGAGGGGACAAATGCCCCTCTTGCCCCCCCTCCCCCATAGTGCCTCCACTGGGGGTCAAACAAAATACAGCAAACTATAATATATAACTAAAATATAAACATCTCAAAAAAAGTAACTAACCCCCCTTAAATAATGGTCATTATTCAAAAAGGGGCCATTGTATTACAAATCTGTGAAATGCGTTGGAAGCAGAATTTATTTCTGCGCACTTTGACACCTCATTTGATACGATAGCCCAGAAAACAATAAAACACCGGTCAATTTAATGTAGTGAGGTCCAGATTTTAAAGTTGCAATTTACATACAAATTTTTACAATACAAAAACACTCAGATATCATTACACAGATTTCCTTCCATTACACCGAATACAAAATCAATACAATTTACTGTACAACTTTCAAATCTTGGGTTGAATGGATTCAAATGTACGCTGTGACGTCAATATTTAGTCGATTGCTGCAAATGAGGCGACAAAATGTGCAGAAATAAATTCTGCTTCCAACGCATTTGACAGATTTGTAATACAATCACCCGTTTTTGAACAATGGTCATTATTTAAGGGGAGGTAGTTACTTTTTTTTGAGATGTTTATTTGATTATACAAGGTGTATCAAAATTATTGGTACCGGGCTATGTGACATTTTCAAAAATTAATCAAAAATATAAAATTGCTAATTAATATGGTTTTTGTACTATAAATAGAAAGGGGCATATGTTAACTTATTGATCTATTAATCTGAAGTTGATAGGTTGATGCAACTGGGACCTATTGTCATTTAAACGAAGATCAACGTAATCATGGTTTTACTTTCACAACACAAGATGAATAGGTTCACTGCTTGAACCATTTATTGCATACATGCTCTTCAATTCAGTATCGAAGTTACGTAATGTTACTATGCCAACGGGATCACGCGCCAGAGTAATGAACTACGATCGAAACAATCACCACACAAAGTATATGGTACTCGAAGGATATAAAAATAGCGTGATCCGGTAACCAAGAGAATTACGTAACCACTTCGATGCTGAATATCTCACCTCAGTCTACATAGCATAGAATTGCTTTACACATGCTTTTAGAACGATAGTTCCTGAAATCCCTTTCTTACGACTCTGGCAGTGTGAGGTGAAGCCCTATCTTGAAAGAACTTAACACCTGGGATGGATCCATTCTGTAACTGCAAGCCCATATCAAATTTTAAAACATTGCAAGTTATAGCATGTTTGCATGGGATACTCCTTGCGCTTGGGTATTGTCTTCTAAATCTTCTCTGCACTTCTCCATAGCTTCGTGTCAACCAGTCATTCTCAACTATGAATGCACACTGAAGTGTGGAATACTGTGGGGCCATTCCAATAACCTAAACTAAAATACAGTCTATAGCCATTCTGCCACACCATCTACTTAGTAATCTCGATACTACTTATTTAAATTACCGCCCTGGAAGGTGTTGATACACAAACTTCTTTCACCCTACCTAAATTATTCAAGTCAATAATATTACTCTCAACCAATAAATATTGATTATAACATTTATATATATTATGAACGAAGAAATAGGCAAGGAAAATATTAAACATTTCCATGATTTTCAACATATGATTCTCACAAGGTATTTGCAGTAAAATGGAGCTTTGAAATAGTGCGCTACTGATCCAGCGTTACGATGAAAAGTGTAAAAACACCTACTTTCCTTTAGAATCATGTAACTTCTGAACAGAATGTGCTATCGTTATGATATAAAATTCTTAGAGAAGATAAAACAACTATAATTACAAATATTTAAACAATTAATCCTAAACGGACACAAAAACTAGTAAAACAATTAGGCAAAAAATGCGAAGTCTTCGGTACCCATCATTTTGATACACCCTGTATATGAGTTGTATGTGCTCGTTCAATTTTTCTGAAAATATTTTCCAAACTAGTTTTGCTGTTGCTTTCATATCAGATTCAAATTAAGAAACTGCCGTAAATGTTTACAAAATATAAATTTATTGAAACATAAATTCAATTATTCAAAATCACACATTTAGTGCAATAACAGTGCTTGGATTGGTAAGGATGATGGATCATAAGAAAATACAAGTTTTAAGGGATTAAATTATACAAGTAAGTGGTAAGTTCTTTTTATGAAGTCGGGGCAGATTAATGAAATTTGGGGTTTTGTCAGTGCTGTAAGTACTTACCTGGTAGTGGTGTCCTGTCTCATTAAATCCAGCTGACCTCATTTAATACGGTGGCACAGTGGGGGTTGGGATGGGTTGAAGGCATAGATGTTAAGTAGTTCGTCCTGAGGGCTCGTCCTGAAGTATGTTGCTAATCCATCTACTTTTCTTGAATGGTCCTGGTTAGTGGTCTTTGTGTTGTACAGCTCATTGTTTGTTTCTCGTTTAAGCAAGCTTCAATGATTTAGCAAAACTATGATCTGACAGAATAAAATCACTTACGAAAAAAAAAGAGTGTCAGTAAAAATGCAATGAAAACAGGAACAGAATGCTCCAACCGCCAAGCATTGGACCACTTTCTGAAGACAAACAAAAGACAATCCAGGGAAACATAACACTTAGACAACACTCGTACTGCTCACCGTGTTTGCACTAAATGCTTCTCATGAGTAGGTTCTATGTACGGATGCAAAAATGCAGGCTGGTATCTCTAACCTAAACCCATCCAACCCTGGCCCTAATCCTAGTTCTAACCCTCCCCTATCTCTAACCCTAGCCCTAACCCCACATCTAACCCTATCCCCTGGCCCTAACCCTATCTCTAGCCCTAGCCTAACCAGATACCAGACACTGAACTCCCGATCAATATATAGATCTATTCACTTCAGTATTTCTTACAAGCATGATGAACAGCAAGGATGTTATCTACGTATTATGTAAGCTGAAAAGGCTCAGGAAGTCGACATAAGAGTGGGCTTCATACTCAGCAATTCAAGTAAAATGCTCCTACTATCCTCCTTCGCTTCCTCCTCTCCTCCACTCCTCATCCTCCTCCACGCCTCCTCCCCCGCCATTCCTCATCCCCACTCCTCATCCTCCTCCACTCCACAGGGACAACACAAACACATACAAAAAATATAGAAAGCAAAATACTGACCATTTATCGAGTCCTCTTCTGTCGTAACTCTTCCTGTCTCCACAAAGCCATCTGCACACACACCAAAAAAACAGAATAGAAATGTTAGTACATAAATATAAATACAGCTAAGCGCACCCTCTCCCCCCTGCCACATCCCTATACCTTGCACTTAAACACAACATGAACAATACAACCACAAAACATACATAAAAACATAACATAAAACATGAAAACAAAAAACATTAACATAAAAACAAACAATTATAGACAGACAAAGTGCACAAACAAGACAAACATACAGATAGACAGTAAACATGAAACATAAAACGTGAAACATGAAACATGAAACATGAAACATGAAACATGAAACATAAAACGTAAAACATGAAACGTAAAACATGACACGTAAAACATGAAACGTAAAACATGAAACATAAAACGTGAAACATGAAACATGAAACATAAAACATTAACATAAAACAGACAATAGACAGACAAAGTGCACAAACAAGACAAGAAAGACAAACATACAGATAGACAGTACAGACAAACACAAAACATACATAAAACATACATAAACATGAAACAAAAACATTAACATAAAACAGACAATAGACAGACAAAGTGCACAAACAAGACAAGAAAGACAAACATACAGATAGACAGTACAGACAAACACAAAACATACATAAAACATACATAAACATGAAACAAAAAACATTAACATAAAACAGACAATAGACAGACAAAGTGCACAAGCAAGACAAGGACAAACATACAGATAGACAGTACAGACAAACACAAAACATACATAAAACATACATAAACATGAAACAAAAAACATTAACATAAAACAGACAATAGACAGACAAAGTGCACAAGCAAGACAAGAAAGACAAACATACAGATAGACAGTACAGACAAACACAAAACATACATAAAACATACATAAACATGAAACATAAAACATTAACATAAAACAGACAATAGACAGACAAAGTGTACAAACAAGACAAGAAAGACAACATACAGATAGACAGTATAGACCAACACAAAACATACACAAAACATAAAACATGGAACATAAAACATGAAACATAAAACATGAAACATACAACATGAAACAAAAAATATGAAACAAAAAATATGAAACAAAAAACATTAAGACAAAACAAACAAGGGGCACCGGTCGCCGACAGTACTGTCTTGGTGATATACAATAGCATTTGTACTGCACAATTGGTTGCAATTGTACAGTACAATCGGTCGGACAGGAATTTACTTCTGCAAGAGAGGTCAGAGACAGGAGGAAGACAGGAGGGAGGAAATCGGCTTGATCTCAGGTAGCCATCCTGAGACAAGCCGGGAGGGGGGGAGTCGTCTTGATCTCAGGTAGCCATCCTGAGACAAGCCGGGAGGGGGGAGTCGCCTTGATCTCAGGTAGCCATCCTGAGACAAGGAAACCGGGAGGCAGCAAGCATACATAAAACATAACATAAAACATGAAACAAAAAACATTAACATAAAACAGACAATAGACAGACAAAGTGCACAAGCAAGACAAGAAAGACAAACATACAGATAGACAGTACAGACAAACACAAAACATACATAAAACATACATAAAACATGAAACAAAAAACATTAACATAAAACAGACAATAGACAGACAAAGTGCACAAACAAGACAAGAAAGACAAACATACAGATAGACAGTACAGACAAACACAAAACATACATAAAACATACATAAACATGAAACAAAAAACATTAACATAAAACAGACAATAGACAGACAAAGTGCACAAGCAAGACAAGAAAGACAAACATACAGATAGACAGTACAGACAAACACAAAACATACATAAAACATACATAAACATGAAACAAAAAACATTAACATAAAACAGACAATAGACAGACAAAGTGCACAAACAAGACAAGAAAGACAAACATACAGATAGACAGTACAGACAAACACAAAACATACATAAAACATACATAAACATGAAACAAAAAACATTAACATAAAACAGACAATAGACAGACAAAGTGCACAAACAAGACAAGAAAGACAAACATACAGATAGACAGTACAGACAAACACAAAACATACATAAAACATACATAAACATGAAACAAAAAACATTAACATAAAACAGACAATAGACAGACAAAGTGCACAAACAAGACAAGAAAGACAAACATACAGATAGACAGTACAGACAAACACAAAACATACATAAAACATACATAAACATGAAACAAAAAACATTAACATAAAACAGACAATAGACAGACAAAGTGCACAAGCAAGACAAGAAAGACAAACATACAGATAGACAGTACAGACAAACACAAAACATACATAAAACATACATAAACATGAAACAAAAAACATTAACATAAAACAGACAATAGACAGACAAAGTGCACAAACAAGACAAGAAAGACAAACATACAGATAGACAGTACAGACAAACACAAAACATACATAAAACATACATAAACATGAAACAAAAAACATTAACATAAAACAGACAATAGACAGACAAAGTGCACAAGCAAGACAAGAAAGACAAACATACAGATAGACAGTACAGACAAACACAAAACATACATAAAACATACATAAAACATGAAACAAAAAACATTAACATAAAACAGACAATAGACAAAGTGCACAAACAAGACAAGAAAGACAAACATACAGATAGACAGTATAGACAAACACAAAACATACACAAAACATAAAACATGGAACATAAAACATGAAACATAAAACATGAAACATACAACATGAAACAAAAAATATGAAACAAAAAATATGAAACATTAAGACAAAACAAACAAGGGGCACCGGTCGCCGACAGTACTGTCTTGGTGATATACAATAGCATTTGTACTGCACAATTGGTTGCAATTGTACAGTACAATCGGTCGGACAGGAATTTACTTCTGCAAGAGAGGTCAGAGACAGACAAGACACATAGAATCAGTTAGGATGGAAGGAATTTACACACAAACACAAAACATACATAAAACAAGAAACAAAACACATTAACATAAAACAGACAATAGACAGGCAAAGTGCACAAGCAAGACAAGAAAGACAAACATACAGATAGACAGTACAGACAAACACAAAACATACATAAAACATGAAACAAAAAACATTAACATAAAACAGACAATAGACAGACAAAGTGCACAAACAAGACAAGAAAGTCAAACATACATATAGACAGTACAGACAAACACAAGAGTAAGACAAAGAGTAAAAAGCAAGGGAGGAAGCCTGCTCAAAACAGACAATAGACAGACAAAGTGCACAAGACAAGAAAGACAAACATACAGATAGGCAGTACAGACAAACATAAAACATACATAAAACATGAAACAAAAAAACATTAACATAAAACAGAAAATAGACAGACAAAGCGAACAAACAAGACAAGAAAGACAAACATACAGATAGACAGTACAGACAAACACAAGACACATAGAATCAGTTTGGATGGAAGGAAGGAGTTAGGAAGGAGGAAAGACATGACAATGAAGCAAAAGATACATGAGCACGTAATTAAACGCTTATTCAAGAATTGGGTTTTTTTTTTTCAATTCCTGCAAAACAGCAAACCAATTACTTACCAAACTCTAGTGAAATGTGCTTAAATTAAAAGTCACTTTCTGTGCCATTCATGTTTTTACATACTTAGAATCCTTCACCATTGTCCCCAAGTGTTCACATAGAGGGGGTCGCTATTTTATTGACGCTGACCTTTTGTAAATTTGGGACCCCCCCCCCCCCTTCCGAAGAAAATGCCAGCCGCCTTAGGAGTCATGATACATGGACGGGCACATGTAGTTATGTCAATTAATAATCAAGTTGAAAGGTAATTACTGCTATTTTTGTCATTATGCTTCGCTGTTCTGTATGTTGAATGATCCAGTGTTCCAAGGAGATATTGTCCTTGGGTGTTTTTGAAGCAGTCCTTAAATGCTTGGAACATTTGATAGGTTTTGCTGTGACACGTGGGCTCATGGTTGACTTGCAAGAACTAGAGATGTACCAGGCGCAATCAGATACCAAAACACTGAAAAAGAAAGTAAACAAGCGAGTGATTATTCGAAAGGACAAATAATGTAAGACATATTTGGGTGCAATATTCCAGTCTGTGACTGGGTTCCTTCATGTCTCCATTATTTAGCTGGACCAGTAAGTCATATCGATATCCTTTACTGTGGGAGTTAACTTCTGGTTGGTTTAATTTGAAGCTAAGAGGAGCATAGCTACTGTAAAGATTTGCCTAATGGCGCAGATATATGGGCTCCCTTGACATAACTGGAATTTTACACACAAGCTAAATGTGCTCTCCTATAAAGATCCCACCAGCAAATAAGGGCACCAACCCTTAATTCTTGTTGGGATTTTCAGAGGTGGGAGTTCACTATTTAGACATAAAATTTACCTATGAGCCCATGTGCGACATAAAGCGAATCTTTGCGGTATATATTTACTAGTATACTCAAAGTATCACCATTTTATGTGAGAGGAAAACAATTATGCAAAAACCTATTTTTCTCAACTTGAGAAATAGGCAAATATAACTGGTCTGGTCAAATAATAAGAAAAATGCTACTTTTAATCATTAATAGATAAATATATCACTTTCCTCAAATTTGGGGGTGGGCGCAATTTGGCCCAAGACAGAATAAGTGTTTTGGTTAGTGGGCCAAGGTCACTCGATTGACATCAGGCGTCATCTGAGGTCAAATGAGTAAAAAACTGCCATGGGCATGAAACGGCGGGTACAACCAATTTTTTGGAAGGTCAAAATTAGCATATCGGCATGAAACTTGGTGGGTACAGTCAAGATTTGGAGCCAAATTTTAGGAAGGTCATTTGGGGTCATCTGAAGTCAAATTCGTATAAACTGTTGTATGGGCATGAAACTTGGTATGTACATTCGCGACAGCCGAGAACCGCCAAATACATGTGATCGCCTAGTATATCATTTATTAGCCAATGCTTACCAGGTAATTCCGAAGATACTTGTCATGGTAACCACGATAACATTGCCATCACATGCTTGCTGTAGTGATAAGCTGCAATAAGGAAAATGGGTATTGTTTTAGGTCAGTGATAAATTGTGCTCAGGGGTCAACAATGGCGGCACCAGGATTTGTTTTCGGAGGGGGCATGGGGATAAAAGTGGATTTCAGGGTGTGCAAAATCAACCAATTGTGTGCAAAATTGCCACTTAAGATGGAAATATTTGGAGGGGACAAATGCCCCTCTTGCCCCCCTCCCCCATAGTGCCTCCACTGGGGGTCAAACAAAATACAGCAAACTATAATATATAACTAAAATATAAACATCTCAAAAAAAGTAACTAACCCCCCTTAAATAATGGTCATTATTCAAAAAGGGGCCATTGTATCTGTGAAATGCGTTGGAAGCAGAATTTATTTCTGCGCACTTTGACACCTCATTTGATACGATAGCCCAGAAAACAATAAAACACCGGTCAATTTAATGTAGTGAGGTCCAGATATGAAAGTTGCAATTTACATACAATTTTTTACAATACAAAAACACTCAGATATCATTACACAGATTTCCTTCCATTACACCGAATACAAAATCAATACAATTTACTGTACAACTTTCAAATCTTGGGTTGAATGGATTTAAATGTACGCTGTGACGTCAATATTTAGTCGATTGCTGCAAATGAGGCGACAAAATGTGCAGAAATAAATTCTGCTTCCAACGCATTTTACAGATTTGTAATACAATCACCCGTTTTTGAACAATGGTCATTATTTAAGGGGGGTAGTTACTTTTTTTGAGATGTTTATTTGATTATATATGAGTTGTATGTGCTCGTTCAATTTTTCTGAAAATATTTTCCAAACTAGTTTTGCTGTTGCTTTCATATCAGATTCAAATTAAGAAACTAACTGTTTACAAAATATCAATTTAATGAAACATAAATTGAATTATTCAAAATCACACATTTAGTGCACTAACAGTGCTTAGATTGGTAAGGATGATGGATCATAATTAAATACAAGTTTTAAGGGATTAAATTATACAAGTAAGTGGTAAGTTCTTTTTATGAAGTCGGGGCAGATTAATGAAATTTGGGGTTTTGTCAGTGCTGTAATTACTTACCTGGTAGTGGTGTCCTGTCTCATTAAATCCAGCTGACCTCATTTAATACGGTGGCACAGTGGGTTGGGTTGGGTTGAAGGCATAGATGTTAAGTAGTTCGTCCTGAGGGCTCATCCTGAAGTATGTTGCTAATCCATCTACTTTTCTTGAATGGTCCTGGTTAGTGGTCTTTGTGTTGTACAGCTCATTGTTTGTTTCTCGTTTAAGCAAGCTTCACTGATTTAGCAAAACTATGATCTGACAGAATAAAATCACTTACGAAAAAAAAAGAGTGTCAGTAAAAATGCAATGAAAACAGGAACAGGATGCTCCAACCACCAAGCATTGGACCACGTTCTGAAGACAAACAAAAGACAATCCAGGGACACATAACACTTAGACAACACTCGTACTGCTCACCGTGTTTGCACTAAATGCTTCTCATGAGTAGGTTCTATGTACTGATGCAAAAATGCAGGCTGGTATCTCTAACCTAACCCCATCCAACCCTGGCCCTAATCCTAGTTCTAACCTCCCTATCTCTAACCCTAGCCCTAACCCCACATCTAACCCTATCCCTGGCCCTAACCCTATCTCTAACCCTAGCCTAACCAGATACCAGACACTGAACTCCCGATCAATATATAGATCTATTCACTTCAGTATTTCTTACAAGCATGATGAACAGCAAGGATGTTATCTACGCATTATGTAAGCTGAAAAGGCTCAGGAAGTCGACATAGAGTGGGCTTCATACTCAGCAATTCAAGTGAAATGTTCCTACTATCCTCCTTCGCTTCCTCCTCCTCCACTCCTCCTCCTCCTCCACTCCTCCTCCCCCTCCATTCCTCATCCCCCTCCACTCCTCATAAATCTCCACTCCTCATCCTCCTCCACTCCACAGGGACAACACAAACACATACAAAAAATATAGAAAGCAAAATACTGACCATTTATTGAGTCCTCTTCTGTCGTAACTCCAATTCCCGTCTCCACAAAGCCATCTGCACACACACCCCTACACACACTAAAAAAACAGAATAGAAATGTTAGTATATTAATATAAATACAGCTATGCGCACCCTCTCCCCCTGCCACATCCCTATACCTTGCACTTAAACACAACATGAACAATACAACCACAAAACATACATAAAAACATAACATAAAACATGAAAACAAAAAACATTAACATAAAACAAACAATTATAGACAGACAAAGTGCACATACAAGACAAACATACAGATAGACAGTAAACATGAAACATAAAACGTGAAAAATGAAACATGAAACATAAAACATAAAACGTTAAACGTAAAACGTAAAACATGAAACATAAAACATGAAACATAAAACGTAAAACAAGAAACGTAAAACATGAAACGTAAAACATGAAACATAAAACGTGAAACGTGAAACATGAAACATGAAACATGAAACATGAAACGTGAAACGTGAAACGTGAAACGTGAAACGTGAAACGTAAAACGTGAAACATGAAACATGAAACATGAAACATAAAACAAAAAACATTAAGACAAAACAAACAAGGGGCACCGGTCGCCGACAGTACTGTCTTGGTGATATACAATAGCATTTGTACTGCACAATTGGTTGCAATTGTACAGTACAATCGGTCGGACAGGAATTTACTTCTGCAAGTCAGAGACAGGAGGAAGACAGGAGGGAGGAAATCGGCTTGATCTCAGGTAGCCATCCTGAGACAAGCCGGGAGGTGGGAGCCTGGGTGGGAGTCGCCTTGATCTCAGGTAGCCATCCTGAGACAAGCCGGGAGGGGGGGGAGTCGCCTTGATCTCAGGTAGCCATCCTGAGACAAGCCGGGAGGGGGGGAGTCGCCTTGATCTCAGGTAGCGATCCTGAGACAAGGAAACCGGGAGGCAGCAAGCATACATAAAACATAACATAAAACATGAAACAAAAAACATTAACATAAAACAGACAATAGACAGACAAAGTGCACAAACAAGACAAGAAAGACAAACATACAGATAGACAGTACAGACAAACACAAAACATAAAACATGGAACATAAAACATGAAACATAAAACATGAAACATAAAACATGAAACAAAAAAATATGAAACAAAAAACATTAAGACAAAACAAACAAGGGGCACCGGTCGCCGACAGTACTGTCTTGGTGATATACAATAGCATTTGTACTGCACAATTGGTTGCAATTGTACAGTACAATCGGTCGGACAGGAATTTATTTCTGTGAGAGAGGTCAGAGACAGACAAGACACATAAAATCAGTTAGGATGGAAGGAATTTACACACAAACACAAAACATACATAAAACATGAAACAAAAAACATAAAACAAACAATAGACAGACAAAGTGCACAAGCAAGACAAGAAAGTCAAACATACATATAGACAGTACAGACAAACACAAGAGTAAGACAAAGAGTAAAAAGCAAGGGAGGAAGCCAGCTCAAAACAGACAATAGACAGACAAAGTGCACAAGACAAGAAAGACAAACATACAGATAGACAGTACAGACAAACATAAAACATACATAAAACATGAAACAAAAAACATTAACATAAAACAGACAATAGACAGACAAAGTGAACAAACAAGACAAGAAAGACAAACATACAGATAGACAGTACAGACAAACACAAGAGTAAAACAAATAAAAATAAAAAGCGAGGGAGGAAGCCAGCTCGATCTTGCAGAACCACTCCGAGACACATAGAATCAGTTAGGATGGAAGGAAGGAGTTAGGAAGGAGGAAAGACTTGACAATGAAGCAGAAGATACATGAGCACGTAATTAAACGTTTATTCAAGAACTGGGTTTTTTTTTTCAATTCCTGCAAAACAGCAAACCAATTACTTACCAAACTCTAGTGAAATGTGCTTAAATTAAAAGTCACTTTCTGTGCTATTCATGTTTTACATACTTAGAATCCTTCACCATTGTCCCCAAGTGTTCACCACCTGCCATATTACCATTCACCATTGAAAGAATTCGTTTTGAACAACAAAAATATTATTAGATCAATCCAAGTTCTGCAAGAACCCCAAGACGTAACAACTGTCAATGAAAAATTTCCTCAAACACCTGTGCCGTTTCCTTCCCTTTATTAATGCAGTGACAATAATAATTTGTTTTGACACATCTCTGACACACAGACCGTCACGATGTGCCTTACAGAGGTAGGAAATAACTTTCTTTCGCAAACTACATGTATTTTGTTAAAAACTGTTTAAATATGTACAACAACATCCAACATTTAGGGTTAAAAAGACAAAACAACCGACGTTTCGGGAGCATCAAAAACACCCCTTTTACAAGGTAAAAACAAGAAGCACTAGTAGCTAGCACTGCAAGACATGTATTCTGACTGGCTTCTATTAGGACTTTTAGGGAGATGTCCCCCATGGAAAAAAATTTGTAAAGACATACAGGGGCACCTCTACAAAAAAAATACCAAGGGCACTTTGCGAGCGTAGCAATTGAAAAAAGATTTTTTGTGTGGTTTTTCAGTCAAAAAATTTCCAAATTTGCCCATTTGCTAGTGTATCGAGCGAAAAAATGAAGTTCTTTATGCTTTCTTCCAGAAGTTTAGGAAAAGGGCCATTTTCTCAAAATCATCTCCCCGCCCAAAATTAATCCTGGCTACGCCCCTGAGAACATGTAATGGTCAAAATCGAGTGGATCAAAATACAGCACTGATAATAATCTGTACATGAAACATCATTTTGTAAATGTCAACATTCCAGGACAACAACAAAAGATGAAAAGATATTTTACAGCTTTTTATTGATTTCAAGAGCAGACCAGAAGGAAGTCAAGGAACTGACACAACGTTCAAAATTAAGTTACACTAGATTAATGTGCTAAGCAAAGGGCTAAAATTATTTCTTTCCAAGATGACCGCCAAATTCAAATTTGCACCTTTTTGCATCTACTTGGAATTCGATTGTGTATCACTTAATATCATATCTGTTTACCATAATAAGGCACACTTTGATGATTTGACCTCCTGTTAACCGTCAAATTCAAAATGGCTGCCAATTATCAGCTCAAAGGAATCAAATTCATCGTATAGCCTTCATATTAGGCTATGATGATGCCGAGTTGAGGATTTAACAGTAAAACTACAAGTAATAACGATTTGACCTATTTTTGACCTTCAAGTCCAAGATGGCTGCCGATTTACAGCTCGGAAAGGTCAAATTTTCTAAGTCGTCGTAAAGTCTACAAGTTGAATTGCAAACACAAAACGTTTTACAGAAGCTTGTATTGTCGGGTTATATAAAGGGTATAAAATAACGTTCTAAAAACATATTTGAAAAATAGATGCAAAACATTTTAACATAATGCTATTAAAGAGTTGACAAAATATTTTGCAAAAATGTTTGCCAAAACAAATTTTACAATAACATTTAGACAACATTTCAAACATGTTGTTGCAGTGGGGTTTTTTTTTTATATAAAACAGTTTGAAAACGTTATTCCGACATTAAAATATTATTATAACGTTTTGAATAAAACTAAAGCATGTTCATAACACAAACAAACTTTTAAGTTAAAACACGTTTATAACATTTTAAACAAATTTCATATTTCTGATTTTTAAAACATACAAAACTATTTCAGTGTTTTGATGCTTTTCAGCTAAGGATACAACCGCTATTGAAATACAACTATCTTGAAAAAAAAAATGGATTACCCAAAATCCAAAACTGTTCTGCAGCTAGAGCACTAGGCCTATACTATATAATTGGTTGATTTTATACCAATAACAGGTGAAAGGATTATCCTGTATTAATCATGTGCATGTATTTTGTTGTTTTTCAGCAGCGGTCATTTGAAAATGGCGGTCATCTTGAAAAAAATAAACCAGAATTGTTTAGTATTGCTATATTACTATATTAGAACAATCAGAAAAGATTTCTACATGCATTTATATAAAAGGTAACCAAAACACTTTGTCTACTCTTCAATAACATTATGTTAAAACGTTTTGCATCTATTTTTCAAAAATGTTTCAGAACGTTATTAAAACGTTTTATACCCGACAATAAAACGTTTTGTGTTTACTGGGCAACTCAACTTGAAGGTTCTACGATAAGTTTCAAGTAAAATCAAAGCATGTTTATAACATGTTTCTAACATTTTAAACAAATGTCATATTTCTGATTGATTTTTAAAACACCCAAAACTATATAAATGTTGTGTTCTTTTTTCATCTACGCTATCCAAAATTGGGCATGTATTTTGTTGTTTTTCAGAATTTAGTTTATTGCTATATTACTATATTAGAACAATCAGAAAGATTTCTACTTGAATTATAAAGGTACCCAAAATACTTCAAATCTTCAATAACATTAGGCCCTATGTTAAAATGTTTTGCATCTATTTTTCAAAAATGTTTTTAGAACGGTATTAAAACGTTTTATACCCGAAAACGTTTTGCCGTGTTTGCTGGACAACTCAATTTGAAGGTTCTACGACGACTTTGAAAATGTAGGCCTACCTTTCCGAGCTGAAAATCGGCAGCCATCTTGGATTTGAAGATCAAAAACTATTCAACACGTACGCGATTCAGTTTGATCGAGAAAGCTATCGGTTGTTCTTACGAAAGTTTATTTAATACGGTAAACAGATATAAAAAAAAAAAAAGGTGAGAAATTAACATAATTGAACACCAAGAAGATGCAAAAAGTTGTAATTTTACTCAGTGGCCGCCATTATGAATTTGGCGGCCATCTTAGAAAGAAATAATTTTGGCTCTTACAATTAGGCCTACGCATACTCGGATTTGTTCAGCACATCAAAAGTTACAACTGAGCTAAATTCAATGCTTTTCCGAAAAAATGGCACAATACTTCTGATATTTTACACGCTTCTGCAGGACAACTGTAATGGATAATCCGATGTCATGAATGTAGCGAAGTTGACCCCCAGTTGACCATTTTAATACTCGATACGAATATTGATGGTCAAAATTGCAGCGTAGTTGTGCATTGTACATATCAACAATTATGGCAATAGCAATTTTAATAATGGGATATTATTATGCTGATCATAAGCTTATAGCCTACCGTTTTATAAAAGCAGTTTTTCCTGGCTAATCTTGTATCATCACCTATCACGATTACCGGCACTGGCCGTACACACATAGGCCTACACATGGTCTGTCACACACACGTCCTGTTGTCTACGCAATCTGATGGGCTTTAAAAAACCGCGCCAATATTCCTTGACGTCATGCTAGCTAGATATTCCATTCGGTCACAGAGGGGGTTCAAGTCCACAGCTAAATCTGATGACGCACCGCGCATGCAACATTTGGCATATCACATGCAACTCCACCACTAAATTTACACAAATTATTTATATTTTTTTTATGTAGGCCTATATAGTAGGCTACGGTACCTCTTTAAAAATGACCCCAACCGGTTGAGATGAGAAAATATTTATTGTTGATACGCCAAGACTGTTCCCTCCACAGACTAATACTAAAATACATAAGCACGACGTATATGACTGGCAAGGGAGTCTAACCTGGACAGCGAGGTAAATAAGCACAGCGACATTCGTCATCGGGCCAGTGTTTTTAAAATGCGTAAGAAACAACTTAATTTTAATGCTAATTTATCAAAGTTGCACATTCTAAGGAAGTCTGATTACCTTTTTAAAATAGCCAAGTGGGCAGATTTTGGATGAAATATGTTTTGTGTAAAAACTAAAGCATCCTATATGTATAAAAGAATATATTAGGCCGTATAAAATTAATGTTTTGGTTCTCGTCCAGAGGATTTTCATGAATTGATGAGGAGAGAGGTGTTTTTTTGTGTTTTTTTCCAATGTAAAATTAGCATTGTCAGTAGTTTTCGGTCTTCTCCAACAGTGCTTGAGGAAACGATGAGGCCCTTTTTTTTTTCAAATGTGAGATTCTGAGGGATCCCTAGAGTACCACAAAAAGACTTGGAAGTGATGCTTGTTCTCTAATAAACTTATTTATATGTATGAAGATTTCATAAATCATTCCAAAGTCTTAAAAATTGAAAATCTAAAAAAAAAAAAAATCTGACAAATCCCAGAAATTGAGGAGGGAGGGACGAGAACCAAAATATTAATTTTACATGGCCTTATGAATATTGACTGCACAACATTATATAACTTGATACCCAATTATTTTACAGTTGATGTCGTTTAGGAGAGAGAGAATTTGATCTCAATTTTATAATACGCCAAAATATTTATTGAAAAAGGCTGAAAAGATTGTGAAAACACCTCTGCCAAAATAAAATTCCTTTTTTTTTTAAATTTCACATTAGGGAAATGGGGCTGGGTGAATTTGTATGATGTAGGGAGAAGTGGTAAATAAGCCGTTGCTTGCCACGGGATTTTGCGTACTGAATCATCATCTAGAACGCGTATTGGGCAATGTTTTTTGGAACATTATTAGATTTTACATGTTGTTGTTTTGTTTTTTATTGCTATGTTTGCTATCTTCTGAAGATAGCATTTTAGGGCTACAAGAAAATAAATAATATTTTTTTCTTTATCTTTTGTTTTTTGTTATGATTATTATTTTGACTATCTACTGAAGATAGCAATTACGGCGAGCTTATATACAAGACAAAAGGTAATTTCCACCGCACTGAATCATCATTGGTTTTTGTTTGTTTTTCTGTTTTCTTCTGTTTTGTTTAATACTAGCCATGTTTTGCATTTTTATTTCATATTTTTTTCCTTTATTAATATGTTCCTGGTAATCTCTGATATATAAGTACCATTTAAAATTTTAGTCAGCTTTGTCATTTTAACATTTCTTCATAGCTTTGCATTCGGTCAATTGGCTATTTCTTTCTAAGCGCGAGGCCAATTTTGCATACTGAATCATCATCTAGAACGCGTGCTGGGCAATGTTTTTGGAACATTATTATTTTGCATGTTTTTTTTTTTGCTTGCTATCTTCTGAAGATAGCATTTTGGGCATAGAAAATAATTAATACCTCTATTTTTTCTTTATCTTTAATGATTTTATTTATGATTATTATTTTGACTATCTACTGAAGATAGCAATTACGGCGAGTTTATATAAGACAAAAGATAATTTCTACCGTACTGAATCATCATTGTCTTTTTTTTTAATGCCAGCCATGTTTTGCATTTTTGTTTCCAATTTTTTCTTTAACTTCCTGATAATCTCTGCTATATAAGTGCCGTTTTAAATTTTTGTCAGCTTTGTCATTTTAACATTTCTTTATAGCTTTGCATTCGGCCAATGGGCTATTTCTTTCTAAGCTCGCGGCCAATTGTAGCCGTTTGGCCCGGGATTTTGCGTACTGAATCATCATCTAGAACGCGTGTTGGGGAATGGTTTTTGGAACATTATTATTTTGCATGTTTTTTTGCGGTGCTTGCTATCTTCTGAAGATAGCATTTTGGGGCTGCAAAGAAAATAAATAATACCTGTATTTTTTTTCTTTATCTTTAATGGGTTTTTTTATGATAATATTTTGACTATCTACTGAAGAAAGCAATTACGGCGAGCTTATATAAGACAAACACAAACTTTCCTAAGAGATGTTTTTTAAATTTAACGTCTGTGGAAAAAGTCAGCGCTAGCATTGGGCAAGACAAAGTCGGCTAGTACTGGGCAACTACTAGCGCGCTACGTATATGGCTCGCAATTGTGCCGGATCAGTGCCAAGTGCTAGCCTGGTGCTAGCCGCCTTTAACTGGCCCAGTAATTATTTCACCAGATCTGGCCAAGTACTTGTGGGTGACGCGCTTATACTAGCGAAACAGTTCCCAATCAATTATGTTTTGAGTTTTTTCACCCGTTTCACCATGTTCACGCGTCTGGTTTTGAAGCCAGTGTTTAGGCTTTTAAATAATATTAGAACTTCCTCGTTGTGGATATGAATTATAGGCCCCGATGCTGAGCCTTCGTATAATATAAATGGCAACTTTTTTTAACTAAAAGCAATTTATATTAAAAACAAGGCTGGCCTTGCCAATCCTCATGCATACGCATAGGCATAGCATAGCAAATGCACGAATACCAGGCCTACGTCTACATGTCTATTCCAACTTGTACTGTATAAATTATGTAACACCCTATTTTTGAAAGTTTGAGTAGTCCTAAATAAGGAATCAGTACAATGAGCCTAGAGTTGTAAATTGTAACGGCCTTCAAAAAAATGATACGGTAGGCCTACATGCCTTGTGTGTAGCCGAAATACAATTTATTTGGATCAGCTTAGGCCTAGGCCTATTAGTTTAACGGTTTCGATCCCCGGTTTCGGCTAGGCTATTTTTAGGCTAGGCCATATTTTAAAGGTGTGAATCGGAAATTTCACTATCTCTTTTTTGTCAATGTTAAGCCTTTTTCTAAAACTAAAGTCTTTATAATTTTTATTTAAAAAAAAAACGATGTGGGGTTTTAGACTGATGGGGTTCCGACAAAAAATAATTTTTACTATAAAAGGTCGTTTTTTAATTGAAAAGGTTGCTTTTTTATGAAAAGTATAGCCTTTTTCTAAAAACATTTTTTCTAAAATGCCATCTTTTTTTTTTTTATCTAAGTCGTTTTTGTTTAGCCCCTGTGTTTATAGCAGGGTTTCGGACTGACATGGTTTCGGAGTTTTGGGGTTCTGCCGAAAAGGAAGTCTTGCTTTTTTGTTTTCTGAAATGACATCTTTAAAAAAGTCGCCTTTTTCTGAAATGATATCTTTAAAAAAATTGCCTTTTCCCTGAAATGACATCTTTAAAAAGTCACATTTTTTTAAAATATCTTTGAAAAAATCATTTTTCTGAAATGACGTCTTTTTACTAAAGTCGCCTTTTTTCTGAAATGACGTCTTTTTAAAAAAAAGTCGCCTTTTTCTGAAATGACGTCTTTTTTGAAAAGTTTCTTTTTTTCTGAAATGACATCTTTTTTTAAAAGTCGCCTTTTCCCTAAAATGACGTCTTTAAAAGTCACATTTTTCTGAAATGGCGTCTTTATAAAAAGTCGCCTTTCTGAAATGTCTGCTTTTTTCCCGACATGGCTTTTTTCTGATACATGACGTCAAAAAGTCTTTTTTTTTCTTGAAATGACATCTTTAAAAAGCCTCTTTTCTGAAATGAGGTCTTTTTAAAAAATCACCTTTTTCTCAAATGACGTCTTTAAAAAGTTTTTTTTTCCTGAAATGACGTTTTAAAGTCTTTTTTTCTGAAATGTCTTTTAAAAAGTCGCGTTTTTCTGAAATGTCTTTTAAAAAGTTACCTTTTTCTGAAATGATGAAATGTCTTTTTAAAAAGGTCTGAAATGTCTTTTTAAAATAGCCGCCTTTTTCTAAAATGTCTTAAAAAAAGTTGCCTTTTTCTGAAATGACATCTTTTAAAATAAAAAGTAGCCTTTTTTCAAATGACATCTTAAAATAAAAAGTAGCCTTTTTCAAATGACATCTTTTTAAAAAGTCACCTTTTTTTTTTTTTTTTTTTAAAAGGTCGCTTTTTCTGAAATGACATCTTTTTAAAAAAGTTGCCTTTTCCCTAAAATGATGTCTTTAAAAAGTCACATTTGTCTGAAATGGCGTCTTTATAAAAAGTCACATTTTTTTCCGAAATGTCTTTTTAAAAAAGTCGCTCTTTTACGAAATGTCTTTTTAAAACAGCTGCCTTTTTCTGAAATGTCTTTTAAAAAGTCGTCTTTTTCTGAAATGACAACTTTTAAAATAAAAACTAGCCTTTTTTCTCAAATGAATCTTTTTAAAAAGTTACCTTTTTCTGAAATGTCTTTTTAAAAAAGGTCCCTTTTTCTGAAATGTCTTTTTAAAATAGCTGCCTTTTTCTAAAATGTCTTTAAAAAAGTCGCCTTTTTCTGAAATGACATCTTTTAAAATAAAAAGTAGCCTTTTTCTGAAATGACATCTTTTTAAGAAAATCATCTTTTTTCTGAAATGTCTTTTTTAAAAAAGGTCGCTTTTTCTAAAATCACGTCTTTTTAAAAAGGTCACCTTTTTCTGAAATGACATCTTTTTAAAATGACATCTTTCCAAAAAGTTGCCTTTTCTAAAATGGCGTATTTAAAAAAATTCGCCTTTTATGAAATGACATCTTTTTATAAAATGTAGCCTTTTTCTCAAATGACATCTTTTTAAAAGTCAACCTTTTTCTGAAACGACGTCTCTTTTTAAAAAGGTCGCCTTTTTCTGAAATGATGTCTTTTTTTTTTAAGTCACCTTTTCTAAAATAATGTCTTTTAAAACCACCTTTTTTTCTGGAATGATGTCTTTCAAAGAGTCGCTTTTTTCTGAAATAACTTCTTTTTATATAAAAAGTCACCTATTTTTGAAATGTCTTTAAATATATATATTTTTTTCTGAATAAAAAGTTGCCTTTTATCAATTGACATCTTTTAAAAAATCACCTTTACTGAAATGACATCCTTTTAAAAGAATTCGCCTTTTTCTGAAATGATGTCTTTATAAAAAGTAGTCTTTTTCTGAAATGACATCTTTGTAAAAAGTTCCTTTTCTGAAATTATGTAAAATTTGTTTCTTTCTGAAATGACTTTCGGACTGACAAGGGTTCGGATTGACGGTGATTCGGACTGACGGGGGAGACCCCACCACAAGTGGCCCTAAAAGCGCCCAAGGCAATTAGGGCGATGTGGGTACTTTTGAGGTGTTTTTTCTTATGAAAAAGTGTTACTAGTATACTGATGGGGTGGTAAAAACAGCAAGAAGTAGGTAGAATCAGCATATCTGAAAGTGTGGTACATCCCCGTACAAAAATCCCCAAGTAAGCCTCGAACCCCCTTTTTGTTTTTTACAATGTCATTGAAAGAGTTAATGGGTGGTTTTAACCCAGGAATTATGAACATTTTTGGGCCTCATCCTCATAACTTGATGGATTCATCTGTGAGGTCAAATGGCAAAAATACTAATTTTTGGAGAAAATCCCCCAAATATAAACAGGTTTTTTTTTGGCCCAATTTTTTATTAAAAAAAGGCATTAATTTTTAAAAACAATTTGCAATCATAAAGCCCAATAGTTTCCGTAATTCCAGGGTTACTACTATTTGCCTTAAAGTCCTGGAAGATTACATATTAAGGCCAAGTAAAATAAATAACATGTATATCGTCTGGAAGCAGTTATTATTTGTTACAAATTTACTATTCATTTCTGTATAAAATTTCAATTGCAAAGGCTTTGTCAACACATAAAAATGTGGAGGCCCTGATATTTTTGACGTTATTACTACCAGGGTATTTCTCTGAAAAGGTGTACTATTTGAAGATAGGCAAATATGAATTTGAAAATGATTATAAAAATGTTTCCTTTACATATCTGTAAGGATGTAAGTCTCTAGTGCATGAAAACAATATTTGGCGCAATCTTTAGGGCGCCCTCTATATTATAGAGGGCGTAATCTGCAGGTTGTGCCAGGTGAGCATCATCTCCGTCACATTTAGGCCAAGAAGGAAATAAGGACAAAAAAATTATTAAAACTCTTAATTATGAGTTTTATGGATAACTTGTAAGTTGCTTGATTCATGTTTGCTTTTTTTATTTAAAAAAAATATGATTTTGTACTTTCGTCATTTAGTTGGGACAATGAGATGCAGGCTGTACGGAAAATGTCATGTATGTTAGTATTTTTTTATACAAACTTAAGTATATTCATAATTTTGCTTGAAATAACTAAATAAATTTCTATTGACATAGTAAACACATACAATATCAATTACATTTCCAAATAGTAAATTCCATGTTGTCTGGGTCAAAGGTCAAATAAAGGTCAACAACAATTGTGATGGAGATGATAATGCTGTGATGGAGATGATAGTGATGTGACGGAGATGATATTTCTACACAAATTCCTATAGAGAATCATCTCCGTCACAGACATTTGATTTCAGTAATGTTTTCACACTACTGGAAAATTAAATTCATACAGATGAGAAGGTCTAGAATTGGTAAGCATTTTCTGATAAACTAAACTGGACTTCGCTGTATCTCAAGATCCGGTGATGTGATGGAGATGATGGTGATGTGACGGAGATGATATTTCTACACGAATTCCTATAGAGAATCATCTCCGCCACGGCAAATTGTGACGCCAACTGATGTAGCGGAGATGATGGTTCAGACATTGCTTACGATTAATAGCAGGGTTAATCTTACCCACGTGTTACATATCACCACAACAGCTTGTGGGGCACATTCAACCATCATTATTTTCCGGAAAATTTCAACAATAAGACTTATATCAAATTGATCAGAAACGTTTGGAGATGATGTTGAATAAAGGTACGCGCGTGTATACTTGAAGATACCCTCAAAATTGGCAGGAAAAGAGTGCCAATGTGCACCTATTCCGGGTTGATGTTTTTCGTCGTCTGTAAAAGGCAGCGTACAGGGTCAAATTATTGACCTCTGATATTTGGTCTTCACCTCCAGTCGTTTTGATGCCAATGTGACGGCAATGATGCAAAACCAAGGGACAGCAATTTTTTGACACAATTTTTGAATTATTCCATAATATTGACTTTAGAAGTGGTTTTAAGCATTTAAACCTTCTTAGACATGATATTTACCCCAGTCAGTGGTAATTTTCACTTCCCACACTTGCTCACAAAAATACTACAAAATCACTAAAATTCGGTGCGTGACATCGGGACATGGGGTTTTCAGGGGGGTCGTCAGATATTGAAGAATTTTTTGACTCCAAGAAATTAATTTTTCCCCACTTGGATGTTCTTAACTATTTTTATACATACAAAAGTCCATGACTAAGCCAAAAAAGAAAAAAGAAATCCGCTTTTAAAACTTTTATGAGCGCCGAAAGTCGCGGGACTTAAAAGTTACTCTTTTCAGAGAATCACCCACCACTAGCTTGAACAAATTGCCAAAAATGGATGAGGGAGGGGACAATATGCATGTTATTTTACTTGGCCTAAAAAAATAATGGAGACTGAGACTCTCTCAATGAAGTGCAGTTATTTCAAATATAATTGAAATTTAAAAATCAGTCAACCTTGTATTGGTTTTGAACAAAATCGCAATTTTCACATCTAACCTTAAATCTGCTTTTTAATAGATTTGACCTTCAGTATTTAGGATTGAACCATTAATATCATTATATTAGGTGTCATAAATCCTAGAGTGACATAAATGTATAAAAAATGTACCTTCATGTTTGGTGCATAATAAATGATCATGCTTCTTTTCAGTCTTTCTTTTCAGTCTCAAGTTTATTTCATGTAGAACCTTTCTGATTTTAGGGTAGTAATATTTTGTCATATGTACATTTGGCCCCTGAATATGGATGAAGCAAACCCTTCAATATAAAGTATACACCTACAAGGCTTTATCCATGTTCAAGGGCCAAAAGTAAATATGACTTTTTTCCTGCATGTACTTTGGCCCTTGAACATGGATGAAGCAAACTCTTCAATATAAAGTCTACACCTACAAGGCTTTATTCATATGTTCAATGGCCAAAAGTACATATGAGGCTTTTCCCGCCCAGTGACGGATTTACCTTTTATTTCTTAATCAGATAATCTGTTACCCTCACAATCCAGAATTAAAAATGTTTCATAGCATTACTGAGGATTTTCAACCACCTTATTATATTCTGCTAATCTATCCTGTGAGAATATTTGTGCAATAAAGTGATTGCTTTCCTGATTCTCCACCAATTGGAAGTCATGATACTGATTGTGTATGTAGAACACGGCAACAGTTTTCTGAAATATACTACCATTTTCCACATTTCCCAGCTTCACATTTACTTGCTTGGAAATAAAGGTAGTATATTTCCACTTTGTGTTCAAGTGTCCAAGGCATTCCAGCCTGGTTGGTAGCTGCAATTGGTCTGAAAGGCATGCATTCCTATCATAGTGAAGGCTAAGTATATGTAGAGTCCGAGCATTTTAACAAGAGTTACAGTGGAAGACGTCTCCATGATATTGATTTTCAGTGATCCCAATCGACTACTTTCACTGCCACCATGGCACTGTCAACGCTGTTGATCAAGTCATGGTATTTTCTGCTGGTCCTTTCTGAAACAACAAAATAACAATATTGATACAAAAGTTATAAACAGAGCTGTTGGACAATTTCATTATTATTATCCACAGCAGAAGCCTGTGAAGTTATTTTGTTATCCACAGCTGCTGAAGCCTGTCAAGTTATAGTGTAAAATGTTCTTAAAATCCCTGCACTTCCCAGGCTGCACTTTCAATCCTATGTTTTATTTTTACAGTCCATCTTATTTGTTACATTACACTACTCACTAATGATATTTCAAGCATACTGCTCTTTCGATCCTATGTTTTATTTTTACAGTCCATCTTATTTGTTACATTACACTACTCACTAATGATATTTCAAGCATACTGCTATCTTCAGTAGACAACAACCCGACTATTTTAAACCATGTTGTTCAATGATATTTTGAAATCAACATCATTAAAAATCTTGAGGGTGTGTGACCAGATTGTGGTCCAAGTGTAACACTTTTTGTTTTCTACCTCACATTGAGGCACGTCACCCAAACATTCTTAAATTCCAAATTTGCTCCAGTGATTTGGATTCTAGAATTATCTGTATTCCAGTTGTACATAGAACAGTACATCTTGGCAGGCCTTGGGCAATGTTTGAGGGGTTCCTAACTATGAAGGAGTTTCAATAGGAAGTTGCCTAATAGCACACAGTAAGGGTGGATCAACATAATTCTACCCTGTACATTTCGCTGTTTTGAGGTTTTATGCTCTGGACCCATTTTTAACCCCACCCAATTCCAAACTAACTGTATAAAAATGCTGTGCTCATAAGGTCTTTTCCTTCGGCCGATCTAAAAAGAGCAGGCAAATTTGCGCCCTGTTTCTGGGGTTATAACCACTCAACTACCATGTTTTTGCTCATACTGCCTCAACTATCTATTTCAGTCCTAAAATTTCACTGGGGTTATGAGAAAATATGAGATTTCACCTGATAACAAAATCTGCATATTGATGGGATACAAATTAAGTGGGGGGGGGGGATGAGGCCCAGGGATGAGGCTGGCAATCTAGTCACCCACCTTTACTAGTCCATGACAGAAAAGAGGGTGGATAATTTGCTACCAAAGAAGGGTACCATACCAATTCTAGCAATGCATTTTGAGAAAATACATACATGTAGATGTACAGGGTGTCCCAGAACAATTAAATTACGGTACCGGGCAAATGAATTTGGTCAGCAAATCCACAAGTTTACTATCTTCTATCTTACCCATGCACATACTGCTTAACTGTGGTGTTTTGTAGGAGATTTAATATCTTTAAATTGCTCTGTTGTCCTTCAGGCACAATTGATGAACTTGGCTGGATTTCATTAACATGGGACATGTGTAAACAATTATGCAAAACAAATCAGGTTTGAAAAAAAATTCATTTAAAACCATACACTGTGACTTACAGTAATTCAGCGATTCACACTTACATTAATTTTGTTCTGTTATTAGTCTGGTCAAAATAGCAATTTCATTGCGTAAATTTCTGTCAGTTGTGACTTCTGACACCTTCCACCAGGGTGCCTTTATGTATTGCAGCATTACATCAATTTACATGTATTTAATGATGGATCAATATGCAGAAAACATGTCCTCAATTGATACATATGTACAAGTCGAACTGTGATCTGAAGAGATCTGCACCTGAATAATAAAACAAAAACCAGACCCTTATTAGTTAATACCCCAGAAAAAAAAAACCAAGAGATGTACATATGTATAAATTTAAGCCGCCTGAAATTAATCATTTAAAATAGCAAATGAACATGATGAGGAAAATATGCATGCACACCCACACAAGTGACTTAGGCAAAAATTGCAACAAAATAACAAGCACAAAATTCAGTATTGCCTGAGGATACAGTTTTGTCATAAAACACTGGCCCAGATGCAAAGAAACATGTTGGAGTCCATGCCTCCTCCATCCATAGAACCCATTCAACATGTTCAATTCGCCTATTGCATGGTTCCGCCATATGCGAGAAGAACCTTGAACTGGCAATAGACATGAAAGGAAGTATTACGTAACTTTACGCAATGTTATATGACTGGTTCAATTCCCATTCATGCATGCTGCCAGATCGAGGCTCTCCTTGCATGAATGGCAGAACCGTGCAATGGGCGAATAAGAACAAACTATGGATAGTGTTTGAGAAATACATACTGCATGGCTTAGTTTAATCATCTGGTCATGGTGTGGCCTGCTCTCAGATCTTTCCCTGGGAAATAAGTTTTTTTTTCAAAATTGGGTCTTTAAATTTTCACACATTCTAAGTTCTCTCTAAATACTTTTAAACATAAAATTGTTTAAAAGTTTTTTACAAAATTATGAAAGTTTTTGGTAGCCTTTTATCATGTATTTAATAGGGGCAGTGGAATCTTACAGCCTGTGGATCCTTTATAGGGGTGTGTTCAGAAATACTTTGGTGGGGGCTGGAAAATATTCTTTTTCATGTCGAAAATAGGCAGAAAACAGTTTTTACTAATTTGACCTCAGATGACCCCTGGGTGACTTTGACCCACTAATCGATACAAACTTGTTCTGAACTTCTGTCCTAGGTCAAGATGCACCTACCCACCAAGTTTCATGCCCATATGACAGTTTTTACTAATTTGACCCCTAGATGACATCTGGTGACCTTGACCCACTAACCAATACAAACTTGTTCTGTCCCGGGTCAAGACGCACCCACCCGTCAAGTTTGAGGAACGTGCGACCCCCAGTCTCCGAGAAAAACAGTTTTTACTAATTTGAACACTGGATGACCTTGGGTGACCTTGACCCAGTAACCAATATAAACTCGTTCTTCCTCATACCAAGCTGCACCCACCCACCAAGTTTGAGGAACGTGCAACCCCCAGACCTCAGATGACCCCTGGGTGACCCCAAAATGACCTTCCAAAAATTTGACTAGTTGACTGTACCCACCAAGTTTCATGCCCATATGATAGATTTTACTAATTTGACCTCAGATGACCCCTGGATGACCTCGGGTGATCTTGGCCCACTAACTGAAACAAACTTGTTCTGTCTGAGGTCCAGATGCACCCACCCACCAAGTTTGAGGAACGTGCGACCCTAGTCTCCGAGAAAATAGGCCGGAAAACAGTTTTTACTAATTTGACCTCAGATGACCCCTGGGTGACCTTGACCCACTAATCAATATAAACTTGTTCTGTATTAGGTCAAGATGCACCTACCCACCAAGTTTCATGCCGATATGACAGTTTTTACTAATTTGACCCCTAGATGACCTCTGGTGACCTTGACCCACTAACCAATACAAACTTGTTTTGTCCCGGGTCAAGACACACCCACCCTTCAAGTTTGAGGAACGTGCGACCCGGACCCCCAGTCTCAGAGAAAAACAGTTTTTACTAATTTGACCCCTGGATGACCTTGGGTGACCTTGACCCACTAACCAATATAAACTCGTTCTGCCTGGGGTCAAGATACACCCACCCACCAAGTTTGGGGAATGTGCGACCCCTAGTCTCCGAGAAAAGAGGTGGACAGACAAACAAACAAACAGATTCTGGTGAATTATAGTAAGACTAGGCGGTTACCCGTATTTGGCGGTTCTCGGCTGTCGTGATTACCTGGCTGATGGTGACTGTACTCACCAAGTTTTATGCCCATAGGACAGTTTTTTTATTAATTTGGCCTCAGATGACCCCTTGTTGTGACCTCGAAATGACCTTGCAAAATTTGGCTCTAAAATGTTGACTGTACCAACCACGTTTCATGCCCATATGAGAGTTTTAGTAATTTGACCTTGGGTGACCCCAAAATGACCTTCCAAAATTTGACTATAAAAGTTGACTGTACCCACCAAGTTTCATGCCCATACGACAGTTTTACTAATTTGACCTCAGATGACCCCTGGATGACCTCGGGTGATCTTCGCCCACTGACAGAAACAAACTTGTTCTGTCTGAGGTCCAGATGCACCCACCCACCAAGTTTGAGGAACGTGCTACCCCTAGTCTCCGAGAAAATAGGCAGAAAACAGTTTTTACTAATTTGACCTCAGATGACCCCTGGGTGACCTTGACCCACTAACCAATACAAACTTGTTCCGTCTTAGGTCAAGATGCACCTACCCACCAAGTTGCATGCCCATATGACAGTTTTACTAATTTGACCCCTAGATGACCTCTGGTGACCTTGACCCACTAACCAATACAAACTTGTTCTGTCCTGGGTCAAGACGCACCCACCCATCAAGTTTGAGGAACGTGCGACCCCTAGTCTCCGAGAAAATAGGCGGACAGACAGACAGAGGCACAGAGTCACAGACTACCAGTATTATTATATAGACTAGGCGGTTACCCGTATTTGGCGGTTCTCGGCTGTGGCGATTACCTGGCTGATGGTGACTGTACCCACCAAGTTTTATGCCCATAGGACAGTTTTTACTAATTTGACCTCAGATGACCCCTTGTGACCTCGAAATGACCTTCCAAAATTTGGCTCTAAATGTTGACTGTACCCACCACGTTTCATGCCCATACGACAGTTTTGATTAATTTGACCTTGGATGACCCCAGATGACCCCAAAATGACCGTCAAAAATTTGACTCTAATTAGAGTCAAATTTTTGGACGGTCATTTTGGGGTCATCCAAGTTCAAATTACTAAAAACTGTCATATGAAACATGAAACGTGGTGGCACAGTCAACATTTAAAAATGTAGACTGTACCCACCAAGTTTCATGCCCATACGACATTTTTTACTAATTTGACCTCAGATGACCCCTGGGTGACCTTGACCCACTAACCAATACAAACGTGTTCCATCTTAGGTCAAGATCCACCTACCCACCAAGTTGCATGCCCCTACGACAGTTTGTTCATGCCCATACGACATTTTTTACTAATTTGACCTCAGATGACCCCTGGGTGACCTTGACCCACTAACCAATACAAATGTGTTCCATCTTAGGTCAAGATCCACCTACCCACCAAGTTGCATGCCCATACGACAGTTTTTACTAATTTGACCCCTAGATGACCTCTAGTGACCTTGACCCACTAACCAATACGAACTTGTTCTGTCCCGGGTCAAGGCGCACCCACCCGTCAAGTTTGAGGAACGTGCGACCCCCAGTCTCTGAGAAAAACAGTTTTTACTAATTTGACCCCTGGATGACCTCGGGTGACCTTGACCCACTAACCAATACAAACTTGTTCTGTCTGGGGTCAAGCTGCACCCACCCACCAAGTTTGAGGAACGTGCGACCCTTAGTCTCCGAGAAAATAGGCGGACAGACACACAGATAGACAGATAGACAATGCGTATTATTATATAGACTAGGCGGTTACCCGTATTTGGCGGTTCTCGGCTGTCGCGATTACCTGGCTGATGGTGACTGTACTCACCAAGTTTTATGCCCATAGGACATTTTTACTAATTTGACCTCAGATGACCCCTTGTGACCTCAAAATGACCTTCCAAAATTTGGCTCTAAATGTTGACTGTACCCACCACGTTTCATGCCCATATGACAGTTTTAGTAATTTGACCTTGGATGACTCCAAAATGACCTTCCAAAATTTGACTCTAAAAGGTGACTGTACCCACCAAGTTTCATGCGCATACGACATTTTTTACTAATTTGACCTCAGATGACCCCTGGGTGACCCTGGATGACCCCAAAATGACCTTCCAAAAATGTGACTTTAAAAGTTGACTGTACCCACCAAGTTTCATGCCCATACGATAGTTTTTACTAATTTGACCTCAGGTGACCCCTGGATGACCTTGAGTGATCTTGGCCCACTAACTGAAACAAACCTGTTCTGTCTGAGGTCCAGATGCACCCATCCACCAAGTTTGAGGAACGTGTGACCCCTTGTCTCCGAGAAAATAGGCGGAAAACAGTTTTTACTAATTTGACCTCAGATGACCCCTGGGTGACCTTGACCCACTAATCAATACAAACTTGTTCTGTCCTAGGTCAAGATGCACCTACCCACCAAGTTTCATGCCCATATGACAGTTTTTACTAATTTGACCCCTAGATGACCTCTGGTGACCTTGACCCACTAACCAATACAAACTTGTTCTGTCCCGGGTCAAGACGCACCCACTCGCACCCACTCGTCAAGTTTGAGGAACGTGCGACCCCCAGTCTTCGAGAAAAACAGTTTTTACTAATTTGACCCCTGGATGACCTTGGGTGACCTTGACCCACTAACCAATATAAACTCGTTCTTCCTCATACCAAGCTGCACCCACCCACCAAGTTTGAGGAACGCGCGACCCCTAGTCTCCGAGAAAAGAGGCGGACAGACAAACAGATGATTTGACCCCTGGATGACCTTGGGTGACCTTGACCCACTAACCAATATAAACTCGTTCTTCCTCACACCAAGCTGCACCCACCCACCAAGTTTGAGGAACGCGCGACCCCCAGTCGCCGAGAAAAGAGGCGGACAGACAAACAGACACACAAACACACAAATCTGGTGAATTATAGTAAGATGTGGAATTGAGGAAATGTTTCAAAGTAGCATAAGTATGTTTATGCAACCCACTGAACCCAGTATTAATAAACTATACATTTATGATTGGAATCAGTGGCGACGGAAACATTATAATTTAGGTGGGGGTCGCGGACGAGTATATTTTGTTCTGGTCTTACTGGGACTTTTTGTTGCGGCGAAGCGCGCAAAAATCTTAGACCATTTTAGCCCAAAATACATACCGGTTTTGTTTTTAGAGAGACTGGGCCGGCATAAAATACATCTCAGCTCCCACCCAGTAAATTGGTACTCATCCCTGAGGGCTAGGGTGTCTGTGTGCTCACTACTCAGTGCACATTTGTCTGGGACATTTGTCCAATTTTGAGATGTTTATAATTTATACGGGAATTTATATTAATTAATATCACACAGCCAAATATTTCTGAAAAGGTAACTTTCAGTTATTATTATTATGATGATGATATTTTTCTATAATATTTGAATACATTGCCCTTCATTTACATGTATGCTGCACACAACCTATAGGGACACTGCAAGTTAACTGTGAGTTGACAATTTTATACATGCAGTGTGTAGCTGTGTGTCACACCCGTACCCCGGCACACATGCAAATACCCCCACCTGACTGCTTTCTGATACAGGTGGTCTGATACATGTAGTTTTTACCTTCAGGAGTTACCTGTTCATGTGTATGTGTCTTTGAAGTGAAATGTGTATGGTTGGTTGATGGGGTGGGTGGGGTTTGGTAGGGTGGGTTTGTATCTAGGAGAGCAATATGTGGTGGATACAAGTGGACTTGACTCAGCTTGGACTCGGATGAGCTGGACTCACACTCAGGTACAAGTCTGGAGGCCAGGCAATTTTTAACACTGGATCAAATGCACTTTTGTTGTGGTTCAATACTGGAACATTTGCGCGCGCACCCGCAGCGCGAGAAGTTACCGAAAAATTTTGAACCCACCTGTTCATACACCCAAAACCCCCCGCTACGTACCGAAAAATTTTATGACCCCCTATACTCTGATCAGCTCTTAATAGGTGGGGACTCATAACATCATGGATTGATAATTTGATATAGAACGGCGTACACACAGCTGGGCGCAGCAGTTACGCGAACTGCGCTTTGCGTAAAGACGCGTGCTTTTGCGAATTTACGCGTGCGTAAGTTGGAACTTTATTGACTCGCACAGTAACAAAAACCGAATAATTCCCGCCTATTAAGAGCTGATCATAGTATATATTTTCCAGCCCCCCACCAGAGTATTTCTGAACACTCCCTAGGTTAAAATGTACTTTTTGACATGATTATAGTGCAGTGGCGTAGCTTTTGGGTACTTTTTGCCACCTCCCACTAACATACAGGAGGTGTGATTAGTGTAGTGGCATCAATTTGTGTAGAAAGAGGAATAATGGTTTTTGGCGCTGTGAATTGGTTTTGGGCGCTGTGTATTTAGAATCGGGGGGGGTGAAGGACTATGGCATATTTTGATAGGCTATTATGTTATTATGTAGGCCTATCGTTCCATTATCCAGGCCGGACCGAACCGAGACTGTGGGACAGTCTATGTGAAAGGGAGACACTGTCGCAGTGTCGGGGAGCTGAAAATTACCTTTGCCAACACCTGCAACCCCGGTTGCAAAGAAACAGTGTTTAACATGCTGTTTCTGGTTTTGGATTTCCCATTGGGTGCTCTCAGGTGCGGGTTGGTATTTTACCAGAGTGAGGGAATGAGCTCCCTCTACCTCCCTAGCTCAGTTGTTGAACATGCCAGCTTTAGGGCGGAGGAAACCATCAGGTTCAACGGCCAGTATGTTCAAATGTCTTGGCCATTTGTTTTTGCTACTGCAACGATGTAGACAGTACAGCCAGCGACACAATCATGATGCGATATTGCTCCGTTCTTTCCCCTTTTAGTTACTCATATCTTGGTGTTTGTGGCATTTGTTAGGTTAGGTTTATAATACCAGGTCTTTCAAGAGCACTTGTGAGTTATGTTCCGGCCGGACTTTGTCCTTAAACTGCTGGAGATCGGGTGCGGTAAGATCGGGTGCTGTTTTTCTGGTAGGGCTAGTTTAGTTCCAAGGTCTCTTGCTATGAACATCAAGCTCCATCTTTGTTTTCTTGAGTATTCTAAGGGGACAAGGACGTAGTGATTCTCTTCATATTGGAGAAGCCTATCTCATGGCTCCACATTTTCATCATGGGCCAAAGAAGAGGAAGATTTACTTCCCAACGGTCAATAGGCTGGTGTTGAACATGTCATCAGTGGTCAACCTTCCAACACTGGGCAACATGTTCCAGATCAGAGGCAAACTACTGCATATTGGTAGATCTCGGCTGCTGTGTGTCCAGAAATAAGCTGAAACCCGTAAAGCTGCTGGGACTGGACTAAAACAATTCCCTGCAACTCAAAACTACAAGCAAATCTCCAAAAATTCCGAGGGTAGATGAGCGGCAGTCTACTGTTGACTCCATGACGGACCAGCGGGAACTCGGCAGACATCACGAACTGTTGGCCCTGATTATTGTCGCCTGTCTACCTTCAAACCTCTTGTAATATCTACTTATAATGTCCGTACTATTAATCAACAAGGGAAAATCCATCAGCTATTCATGGGCTGTGCTGATGCAGGTATTGACATTGCCGGAATTCAAGAACATCGTCTCATTACACCAAGCCCAACTGATGAACTTTGGTCAGACGATAGGAACTGGGTTATAGTATACAGTACAGCTACCAAGCAAAGGCATGGAGGAGTGGGTCTGGTCTTGTCCAAGCATGTTCACAGATGTCTTAAGAGTGTTGAAGCTGTTTCCGAGAGGATACTATTTGTAACATTCCATGGTAACCCTCAGCTTAGCATCACTGTTGTATATGCACCCACTGAGTGCTCAACATCTTCTGACAAGGAGGGTTTCTATTCATCTCTATCTGACCACTTGGATGGTATGAAAAGGCACGACATCCATCTCATCCTTGGTGATTTTAATACCAGAATTGGAACAGATAGTCATCTTTCCCATCCTTGGGTGATTGGTCCATACTGCTACCATGATTCAACCAATGACAATGGTGAGCGTCTGGTTAACATTTGCCAGGAGTACAACCTCAGACCGGCCCAAATGAGATTCCCCCAACCCAGGAATCGTCTCTGGACTTGGACCCATCCAGCTGGATCAACCCATGCACAGTTAGACCACATTCTAATAAACAGCAAGTGGGTAAATTCTCTCCGCAACTGTCGAGCATACAATTCAGTAGAAGTGGACTCCGATCATCGTATTGTGAGCGTTCGTCTAGCTGCCAGTTTGCGAACAAGCAAAGGAAAACCTTGCAAGAGACCAAAATTCATTTGGAAGAAGTTGCAAGATCCTGATACAAAGGAGAAATTTCAGCTGGAACTAACAAACAGATTCCAGGTCTTGAGCATGGATGACGCCATACCCATCTCTGATAGGTATTAGACCTTTGAAACAGCAGTTTGTGAAGTTGCTGAGGAAGTTATTGGAAATCAAAAGCCATGCGGATGTCAAGTTGGGTATCAGATGCAACCATCAGATTTAAACTTGAAAGGGATGAGGCCAAAAAGCGGTACTCCATTTCAAAGTCTCGTCAATCTAGAGAAAGATGGAGGAACTTAAACACCAGCCTTAACAACTCCTATAAATCTGATGAGCTTGCTACACTCAATAAGCAGATGGAAAACCTGAAGCTGGCCGATGCAATAGGGAATTACACCACCACCTGGAAAATCATACAGTGGCACAGCAGCTTCAGAACTTCCTGCACCAGCTGTTGAAGATCTTCCTATTATCACTGAGCCCCCAACTCGTGAAGAAGTGGTTGAAGCAATAGCAGCCATGAAGACCAACGAGGAAGCAGCATTGGACTGTGCTATAACTGCTGAAGCACTTCAGGGAGGAGGGATAGCATGATTGATATGATTCTCAAATTCTGTATGGAAGTATTCTCAACGCTGACACCGCCACTTCAGTGGGTCACAAGTGTCATCATTCCTCTACCAAAGAAAGGCGACCTCTCTCTCATGACAAACTACCGTGGTATTTCACTTTGCTTGGTTCCGCCATTATGTCCATTGCCGCAAAAGTATACAACAAGATCCTTCTGAATAGAATCCGACCTCACATTGATCCTTTACTGAGAAGCAACCAGGCTTTAGATCAGGTCGAAGATGTGCTCAGCAAATACACATTTTGAGGAGGATCATGGAAGGCTTCAAGGAGTACCAACTTCCCTTGACAGTCACTTTTGTGGACTTCAAAAAAGCCTTTGACTCCATCAACAGGTCCGTCATGTTCTCAGTGCTGCGGCATTATGGAATACCAAAGGTTGTGGTCAATGTCATCCAGGTACTCTACAAGGACTCCAATAGCAGGGATGCCAACCTTGCAACTCAAGAAACTGTACTGATAGACCCCAAAAACTGTATTTTGCCATACAAAACTGTATTTTTTGAGATCATGTGTAATTTTACTTGTAACTAGCTGTAAACATTAAAAACTAACTTGTTTTCAAGTTTGTCAACTAAAATGACCCGTTGCATACCTGCCAACTTTTGAAAACTAGAAATAGGGACACTTGTGAAGTGTAGCGCTCGCGACTACGGCCGGGGTCCAGGGGCGCGGCCCGCCTTATGAATTTGCAATCAAATTTAGCAATGCCAAAGAACCATTCCATCAGTGTAATAAATCAATACAGAAAGATGCTTCCTTTACGAGTTATCACTCATTGAAAGTGCTACTTTGCTATACTTTACATAGATAGAAGAGGCCATCTTAAAGTCGTCATATTTCCTTAATCACATAATTGACCCAGCTGATTTTCGGATATGTGATGCACAGTTAAAAAATAATTATTAAAAGATTTAGTGACCTCAGTCAACCTTTGACCTTGTATGTGACCTTTGACCTCACGAAATTGGATAAAGTATGTAGAGGAAAGAAATTGATATATTTCTGGAAACATTGAGTTTTGTTACTTCTAATGTATAGAAGCATGCTTTGTTAAAACTTTCAAGCTCAGAATATCATTGATCATCATCATCATCAGTGCATCATCATCATCATCATCATCCATTATCATTATAGTATCAGTCGATAGGCCTAACATCGGGTTTTGTTCATGTTTTCAAAAAAAAGTAAACAATGTAATGTTAATGTCAATTAGAAGACTGTACTGGGTAGGCCTATAGTAATTGTCTATGCATGGTTAAAGAAAAATATTAAAAATATTAATGTGCCACTGGTGCACCATTGAGAAAACAAAGTCGGAAAGCATCTTGCAGGCTTATTCTTTTGCAGACCTAAATAGTTAACTAAATACCTCCAGAAGACGTAGCATGCATGTGTAGCAGTTAGATGAAGATGCTTAATGAAAAATATTAATGTGCATGAAAAATCAGGAGAAAATTATTTCGGAAGCCATCTTGTAGGCCTATTAAATATTTCTTTAATGTGCATGCATCGTGCGAAAGTCGGTAGTAAAAGGAGGTCAGAAACCTTCTTGTAGGGTTCTTCTTTTGCACCAATAGAGCTAAATAGTTAAGTAAATACCTTCAGAAGACAAAGCATTAGGTGGTTAATAAAAAAAACTAATGTGCATGAAAAATCTGCAAGTCAGAAGAAAATTATTTCGGAAACCATCTTGTAGGCCTATTAAATATTTCTTTAATGTGCATGCATGGTGCGAAAGTCGGAAGTAAAAGGAGGTGTGCGAAAGTCGGAAGTAAAAGGAGGTAGGAAACCTTGTATGCTTATTCTCTTTTGCACTAATAGAGCTAAATAGTTAACTAAATACCTTCAGAAGACATAGCATTAGGTGGTTAATAAAAAATATTAATGTGCACTGATGAAAAAGTCAGAAGAAAATTATTATCTTGTAGGCCTATTAAATATTTCTTTAATGTGCATGCATGGTGCGAAAGTCGGAAGTAAAAGGAGGTGTGCGAAAGTCGGAAGTAAAAGGAGGTAGGAAACCTTGTATGCTTATTCTCTTTTGCACTAATAGAGCTAAATAGTTAACTAAATATCTTCAGAAGACATAGCATTAGGTGGTTAACAAAAAATATTAATGTGCATGAAAAATCTGCAAGTCAGAAGAAAATTATTTCGGAAACCATCTTGTAGGCTTATTAAATATTTCTTTAATGTGCATGCATGGTGCGAAAGTCGGAAGTAAAATGAGGTAGGAAACCTTTTATGCTTATTCTTTTGCAGTAATAGAGCTAAATAGTTAACTAAATACCTTCAGAAGACATAGCATTAGGTGGTTAATAATTTTTTTTTTTTGATAGGCTGAACGTAAAATCGTATTTTTTGAGGGAAAAACGTAAAATCGTATTTTTAACAAAAAATCGTACAAAATACGGCAAAATCGTACTAGTTGGCATCCCTGCAATAGTGCCGTTATGGTAGATGGAAGTATCTCAGAGCCTTTCCAAGTAACAACTGGAGTGCTTCAGGGTGATGTTTTGGCACCATTCCTGTTCATTATCCTGGTAGACTACCTCCTGAATAAATCAACTTCTGGAATTGTTACCTACCCACGTCGGTCAAGCAGGTATCCTGCCAAGATGCTGAATGACCTGGATTTGCTGATGATATTGCCCTGTTGGAATCTTCTATAGCCCGGGCCCAGTCACAGCTTACTAGGACTGCAACAGCAGCAACAGATCTAGGCCTTGTCATCAGCGCACCCAAGACAGAATATATGACTGCAAACTGTAACGCCCAGCCAGCACTTGAAGTCTATGGTAGTACCATCAACCATGTCACAGATTTCAAGTACTTGGGTTCCAAGATGGACTCTAGTGTTGGAGACCTAAAAAGAAGAAAAGCACTAGCCTGGGCCTCTTTCTGGAAACTGGAACGCCTTTGAAGAAGCCCATCCCTGCCAATCGGAACAAAAATCAAGCTGTTTGAGACAACTTGTGTCACTATCCTTCTGTACGGGTGCGAGTCATGGGTAATCACCAAGGACATGGAAAACAAGATCAATGCCTTTGCCACATCTTGCTACAGAGTCATGTTAAACATCAAGCGTGTGGATCGGATCCCAAATGAAACCATCTACAATCTGACCAACACCACTCCACTGATTGCCAGAGTCAAGATTCATCAACTCAAATTTCTCGGCCATATACTGCGTCTTGAAGATGATGAGCCTGTGAAAGAATATGCCTTTATATTCCACCACATGGGAAGAGGAAACCGGGACGGCCGCAGACACTGTACTTACAGTATGTACAGCGCCTCCTGGGAGATACTGAAGGGATGCTGCAGCCAAACAAAATTGTTTCGCTTGCCCAAGCTCGCAACAGCCGACTGATGATGATGAGTAGATAACAAACAAACAAGCAAACAAACAACAAACATGTAGTAACAAAAAAATATACCAAATGAAATGTCTGACTTTTATGATTAAAAAAAATTAGTTCATACGGTTCCAAATGGTATCATCAGTATTATAGATAACAAAATATTGTCAACCGTTCTTACTTACTTTCTTTGTATTTTGTATAAAAAAACGATCTTGAGTAGATAGCGGAAAAACAAACAAAAAACAAACAAAAAACATCAAAATCAAACTTTCCTAACAGATGTTTTCTAAATTTGTGAAATATTTTCTGTTGTTTTATTAGGCCCGCAAAGGCCGCAATACTATCTTCAAAAGATAGCCGTTTGCGCACGTACGCGTTGCGAGAAAATGATGCAGATCGTAAATGATGCAAGCTGTATAATATCCTATGGGACGCTGAATTAGTGCTGCGCCCCCTTGTAACGGCCGTCGTTATGAACGCGTTCCTTTTACATTCTTCGCGCAAAATAAGAGATGCGCTTCACAAAATGTGCTCTATTTCAATCATCTTACTATAAATAGGGAAATGTTGTATGTATCTATCTATCTATCTATCTATCTATCTATCTATCTATCTATCTATGTATCTATCTATGTATGCTATAAAGGCTCCGTCAGTTTCGATCCAAATGTCGCCAAATTCATACGGGAGATCGATGAATATACGGGAACGTGTTTAAACTTTATTTGGTTGAAAACGGTCAAGAATTGGCCTCAAAATCAGTGAAAATGTTGCTATGCTGGGTAAACAAAAAAGGGAGTCAGTTGTCAAGCTAGCCCGTGCGCGTCGTACGGGCGTATCTAATGCGAAAGTTTGTACAAAACCCACAAGCCGCTCGCGTAGCGCAGCGATAGCGCGCGGGTAACGCAGCACTACGCCATGTCGCGGGTAAACGACGCAGAGTCGCGCAATGAATGATAATACGGGTGAACGACCGACCGTAGGCGTAATAAATACGGGGAAAAGATGTGTGTTAAAAAGTACAAACAACATGAAGAGGTAGGCCTACTGTAATTAAAAAAGAAAACAAAATGAGGACAAACAGGTAGGCCTACGAGTATGTGGGTTAGCCTATAGTTAGTCACAGTAAGAAAATGAAAACAGGAATAAAATAGGCTAAAGAAGGAAAGAATAATAAAATCTAATAAAATTAGATGATTTAAATATAAAAAAAAAGCTATTAAACTGAGGACAGAACTAAATAAATAACATGAAAACGGGAAATCACAAGCTAAGCAGCAAATAAAAAATGAAGTCAACAGGAAATGTAAGAAAGGACAGATTTAGAAAATAATGGGAACGGGATTGAGTAAATAAAAAACATGGTAACGGAAATTTGCAAGCTTAGCAGCAAAATGTTTTTAAAAAATGGAACAAAATTGGCCCATGTAGAAGAAACTAAAAAGAAAGAAAGAAGCTAAATGGAAACTTAGGCTTAACGAGGGTCAGACTCAGATAAATGAAATTTACCTTTTCAATGATTCTGTTCAGTAATTCCTCCCGTTTTAGTGAACGCTCCCATTTACTCACCTAGCGGGGACCCGCGCGTAGCGCGGGTGTCCCGCTAGTCTTACTATAAATAGGGGAATGTTGTATCTATGTATCTATGTATCTATGTATCTATGTATCTATGTATCTATGTATGTATCTATGTATGTATGTATGTATGTATGTATATGTATCGCTATAAAGGCTCCGTCAGTTTCGATCCAAATGTCGACAAATTCATACGGGAGATCGAGGAATATACGGGAACGTGTTTAAACTTTATTTGGTTGAAAACGGTCAAGAATTGGCCTCAAAATCAGTGAAAATGTGGTCCGTTGCTATCCAAGGTAAACAAAAAGAATGACTCAGTTACTAAGCTAGGCCTGCGCGTCGCACAGGGCGTATCTAATGCCAAGCCGCTCACGTAACGCAGCGATACCGCGCAGGTAACGCAGCACTACGTCATGGCACGCGTAAACGACGCAGAGTCACGTAATGAATGATATTACGGGTGAACGACCGTAGCGTAATAAATACGGGAAACAGATGTGTGTTAAAAAGTACAAACAACATGAAGAGGTAGGCCTACTATAAATAAAAAAAAAAACAAAATGAGGACAAACAGGCTGTACGAGTATGTGGGTTATACTTAGTCACAAAATTAAACCGGGAATAAAATAGGCTAAAGAAGGAAAGAAAGAAACTCTTCAGGAAATGTAAGGGGAAAAAAGCTATAATAAAATCAGGAAGTTTAAATAAAAAAGCTATTAAACTGAGAACAGAATTAAATAAATACCGGTAACATGAAAACGGGAAATCACAAGCTATGCAGCAAATAAAATAGAAGCTAAAATGGAAATGTAAGAAAGGACAGATTTAGAAAATAACGGGAACGGGGTTGAATAAATAAAAAAACATGGTAACGGAAAATCGGAAGCTTAGCAGCAGTAATTCCTCCTGTTTTAGTGAACGCTCCCATTTACTCATCTAGCGGGGACCCGCGCGTAGCGCGTCTTACTATAAATAGGGGAATGTTGTATGTATCTATGTATCTATGTATGTATCTATGTATGTATCGCTATAAAGGCTCCGTCAGTTTCGATCCAAATGTCGCCAAATTCATACGGGAGATCGATGAATATACGGGAACGTGTTTAAACTTTATTTGGTTGAAAACGGTCAAGAATTGGCTGCAGAAACAGTGAAAATATGGGTAAAACGGGTTTTTGTTATGAAAATCGGTTGTCAGCCTACGCGTCACTGCAGCTGGCCGGCAGCGCGTCGGCGCCTCGTGCGTAATGCGCACTACGCCAATGGGCGCGTAAACGGCGCAGAGCCACGCGACTGCGAGCCAGACACCAGTGGACATGATATTGATAATACGGAAAGAAGGAAAAATAAAGGACAAAAAGGTACAATGACGGGTCACGGGATTATGATAACGGGTGAACACGTCCGCAGACACGCTATGAGAGGACGTAATAAATACGGGAAAAATGATTCTACCTGTTCAGTAATTATTCCTGTTATGGTGAACGCTCCCATCTAGCGGGGACCCGCGCGAAGCGCGGGTATCCCGCTAGTGATGATAAACAAAGATTACAAAAAGTCATCCTCATGAAAAATTATTGGGAAAAAACACTTTATTGGCCGAGTAGGCGCCTACAAAGTCTAAATATGCGTCCAAAAATCCTCAAAAAGGCTCAAAAATGGATTTTAAGGTTAATAGACATTGTTAATCTGCATGAAGCCGTTTTGCTGAATATTCAGTAGGCCTACGCAAAAAGATCGTAATTGTTACCACTGGAACGAGGGGGGGAGGTATTTATACTTCAAACTCAGTAATAAATGATTTGCAAAAGAAAATGGCAACACTGATAATTTAGAAAAGAAATTAAACTTGGTTCAAAGACGTGCTCAAATTGTCGTTTGTCACTAGTTTTGTGGGTTTTGTACAAACTTTCGCATATTGGAGGAAAAGTCGAAATATTCGATTTTCGGCATGTCGGCACTGATGTTTAAAACATCATTTCTCTTGAACGGAATGTCGCAGAGACATGAAATCTTCGATGTTGAGCTTCAAATTTTCTCTAGTTTACATAATGAGTAATAAATGTGGATTTAAAACCTTTTAACACCTTGTAACGACCGTCGTTATGAACGCGTTTCTTTTACATTCTTCGCTTAAAATAAGACATGCGCTTCACAAAATGTGTTCTATTTCAATCATGATGATAAACAAAGATTACAAAAAGTCATCCTCATGAAAAATTATTGGAAAAAAAACACTTTATTGGCCGAGTAGGCGCCTACAAAGTCCTATGCGTCTAAAAATCCTCAAAAAGGCTCAAAAATGGATTTTAAGGTTAATAGACATTGTTAATCTGCATGAAGCCGCATTTTATGTAACAACGAAATTCGGCTAATATAGTCCATAGTGAATATGAGATTGTAGCGAACATATCTACCGACATGTTCGCTTTAAATCACTCAATATTGGCTCATATGAATTCGACAAGTGTGTTTAATGATAACATGCAGAAAAAAACTGGACAATTGATCTCAAAAGCAATTCTCTGTGGCGGATTAAGAGAAAACCCCATCTTGAAATGTGAGTGGTGAGTTTAGTATATTTTCAGCTATTTTTTTTGCACCGCAAAATAGCGAAAAAAGTCAATGGTCATCGATATATGTCGACTAAAGTTTTGGTATCTAGAGAAACAGAGCTTTAATTTGATAACAAATTTATTTTTCCAAGTATTGCAGGGACGTCAGAAATGGTGCTTGAAGTAGGCCGAATTCACACGTTATCCTATGGGACGCTGCGCCCCCCGAACGAGAAACGGCCATTTTATTCCGCCATTTTGAATTGTTTCGAGGTCGGGGCCAAGGGACCCAGGCTAACAATTATAGTAGAGGGCAATAATGTTTATTAGAGGGCAATATGCTATTTTTAGTAGATATCATTTAATTAGGGGGCAATAGATATTATGCCATCTTCAGGACAAGCGTTGTTTCATGAGATAACTCGCCAGCAGCATTGTGCAATAAATTAGCATTAATAATAATATGTTAAAGTTTTTTTACGCATTTTAAAAACACTTGGCCGATAGGGTATGCTGCTGTGTAGAAAAACTATCTTACTCTCATGTATATTTGTGACGTGTCATGTCAAAAGGAGACACTTTTGGGCAGGTTATCAATTTTGAGGTTTTTACATATCTTACATACAGAGATATTTTTCCGGGGGGCACTTCAATTTGAAATGGATATAGGTGTAGGGCTGGCACTTTCACACTAAGGGGCATTCGGTGAGAACAAAATGTAAAAAATATGGGGTCATTGGGTGAGAGCATGATTTTTGGCATTCGGTGAGAACAAAATGTAAAAAATATGGGGTCATTGGGTGAGAACATGACCTCTTTTTAAATGGAATCTTTGGGTGAGAACCGAAACAGCGCCTCAGAAACCTCGAAAATCGACTTTCTAGCTCTAAATGGCTTCAAATTTCTTTGTTTTTTCAAAATAAGTAACAAAATCAGTGATAAATGAAAGTTGCTGTTCAAATTGAACTTGTAAGGGTCTTTGGGTGACAGATCAAATGGAAAAATAATGGGTCTTCGGGTGACAGAGCATGTGTTCGTAAAAAAATATGGGGTATTTGGATGACAGCGATGCTGAAAAAGGGGGTCTTAACAGCCCTACATACGCGTCACCTCCAAAGTAGGTGTGCGCCCTTGGTAGTATCAGGGCACCGACACTACCTCATTTGCATAGCAAATGACCCGTCTCCTCCGCAGCCAATTTGGTTTCCATCGAAATCAAGCTGGTCACGGAGGAGACTACCCTCCTTTGTGTTTGGAGAGCCCTTCTTGGAGTCTGTGTATGGAGAGGAGAAACGCCATTAAACGCCATTAAAACCAAAGAGCTTTCAATAGTCGTAGAGTAGCAATAGATGATGTAATGCTTTGTTACTTTGATGCCGATTAAAAATTGCGACAGGCTATTCATAAAAGTGGTACCATTGTTTGTTTCGAACAAAGGGGTTCAGCCATTAAATTGGTCACTGATCCGGCATCATATTAACGCTTTACACAACAGGCGAGTATAAATAAAGTGGCCACAATACGCCGTAGAAGTGACGTAGTTAATCGGATTAACTACCATAGCAGTAGATGAATACAATTTTGGCAATATCGCCCCGCACTACAACGTTCATGCGGTACCGATGCATTGAACCATAGATGTCAAAGAAATGCTAATCACTTGCACCTGTAAGATTAGCCTCTTTGGAAAGAGCGGTATTGTATTCAATCTATTATTTGATTGAAGACAGGTGATGAGTGCAACCTGCTGCAGTGCAGCGTGGTATATTTAAAAATTGCATTCATCTATTGCTATGGTAGTTAATCCGATTATGACGTCACTTCTACGGCGTATACAGTCATGTGTAAGGGCAGTCATGTGTAAAGTGGTACCATTGTATTCACGTATCCCAAATGTGCGCTTGTGCGGGCCTGAATTCTAAGGAGGCTTAAGTTGTCGATATAATCTTTTTTATCACCCACCTGACTCCAGGCGCTTCATTTAGATAAATTGAATGCTCCAGCTGATCGATAGCACATCAGAATGTGAAGGCTGTCGGGTCCACAATAATAGTACTCTTAAATGGTAATCGCTGCGTATACATGTAAGTATATAAGTAAAGGCCTATAAAGGTTTTTTTCACAAATGTCCATTTAATTTTTGTAACACTCTCTAATTTGATCACCTAAACCTATATTATTTAGAGATGTACTAAGGTATGGTAAGTATATAAAACCATAAAACTTATTAACCATTGTGACCCAGTTTTGTGCCCCAGTTTACTTGGAAGACCCTGAGATACCACAAAGACATTCTTTTCCATCCTGTTAGTGACATCATCACTTTGGGTGCAAAGCTAAATTCCAATTCCTCAAATCTTAGGGAATAGGCCCAAAATTGGTTAGATGAGTCAGCAGCAGATGGTCAGTTAAAACAATAACTAACATAGGGTTCTTGAGATGTAGGTGTATTGGGGGTGCGATGACACACCCTAAGTGCTGGCAACATGGATTGCAACTTGTATCATTCCAATACTGAAGTCAGCGACGGAACATCTGCACCCTTTGCTCTTAAGACTCTTCTTTGTTTGATACAGGTAAGCACCACCCAATTTTTGGTCACTTTTGTAGATATTTATGTGTAATGTTAATTAGTGATATCATATGGGATCATAAGATAATGTTTTATTTTATCTTTTAAGATTCAAGATGATGTGATTTTATTTATATCAAAATAATGATAATGTGAATAATATGCGCAAATCGTATCTTCGCTGTTTTGAAGAATTTGATATAATTAAGGCTGACAAAATGTGATCTACATTTTGATATTATATTTATGTAGGCCTATATATCCCATATGTGTTCACTTATATATTGTAGAATTTGATTATGTTATGTTGTTATCAGTATGTATAGGAATTATTGTTAACGATATCATAACTTAATAATTGAGGTTTGATGACCAACACCATGACCCAAAGTCATAGCTTATTTTTCTGATATTTATGTGATTACCAAATTTCACATAATTAATAATATTGAAGTTGGTCTTTGAGTTAAACACAATAGTTTTAATGAGGAACTTAAACTTAGTTGTGTAATTGCTATTGAAACTTTCCTAATTGAAAGTTTAACAGAGAATATTTAGTCCGAGTTACCTGTGCCGACCCCTAGTCCGCACATTCATTTGTACAGAGCCATAGCAGAGGTAGTACCAAAAGTAACTCAGGATATTATTTTGTTGATGTGAAAACTTCTACCAGAAGTTCTAAGAAATGAGTCATACCCTTGATAAATCAATCTTTTGTGCTATGCTCATCACCATGATGCTTTATCAACACGGTGCCAAAGAGGACTTAATTTTACTTTGGAATCCTCTTTGTGGTCACAATAGGAGCAAGGTGTTTGACCTGCCTACTTACCTGTTGGTATGCATTTTATGAATGGAGGAATGTAAATAGTATTAATTGGCAGTGTTAATTTGTTTAGATACTTGCTCCTACTTAGAATAAAGTCTTTCATGAATGATGACTTTCAATTTCAAGTATGACAACATTAAGATAATTATTATGTTCTTGGTTAAATAGTATACAATCAGCCAATTAGTCACAAGGCTACTAATTACTATTTTTGAATGTTAATTAATTAGTCCTGATGCAATTAATTAATTATATGCTAATTCTAGTTTGTTTATACCATTTGATCACTTTCATAACTATGAAGTTGACTTTTGGCTTTAACTGATGAAAGATGCTCACTTTAAAAGATGTTTATTTAATTATATTTGAATGTGTGATGAGAAGACCATAATTCCGGTAGTATACTCCAAGGACTTTTTTCTTTTTTAAGTTTGAGTCACATGACTGCTCATGATGAATGAAGCTGGAACTTATTTGTGTTGCCATGCCAACCAAAGTGGTTGACCTTAATATACTTGGAACTGGGTCATGTACTTTTGCTTGTGAATAGTTTGGTCTTTTATATGCATTTGATCAATTGATGATTGTGTATTACAATTAGATATTCTTAATGATATGACAAGTAGGATTTGTGATGTGCCATATCCATGATCATGATGTAATACGCTCCTGCGAGGATGTGTTATATTTTTATATAGTTTGGATTATTTTATTATTTCCAATTATTTATATATCAATCATGGTTTGGATGATTGACTGGCATGATCATGTTTGATTGTCATATTATCTGATTTCACTTATGTTTATGTTTACGCACTTAGTAGTTAGACTTATATTATTTTAGTAGATATAGTTTACTATTTAAAATGGGTAATTCAAACCATTGTATCATTCCAATACTGAAGCCAGCGACGGAACATCTGCACCTTTGCTCTTAAGACTCTTCTTTGTTTGATACAGGTGCCGGGACCATCAGCACTTGCTGACGACGCTCCATCATGATGTCGCCTGTCGCTTGAGGTACCCGTCACCAACGTCGCTGTCATCATCATACGTATATGGTTGTTTGCCGTCTCATAATCCCTTGACATGAAAGGCGATGAGCGCCTTCGCAGATTTACTTTAGTCAATTCAAGTTGATGAACTTTTGAGTTTGGATGCAACGAACTCTTTATCGCACCCCGATACCGTTGGTGGATTCGATCACTTTTTCTACATTTACTTCCATTTTGTTGAACGCATGAACTTGTATGCGTGATAATGAACTTGTGCTTATGTGTACTTGAGCCTCTATCTTCGCTTCGAGATCGCAGTTCATTATGACTCTTTATTCGCGACAAAATGGCCATAGTGTTTGTATATGTACATTGTTCATGATATTATAATTTATGCTTTATATTTGTTTTGATTGCAACTGATTTGCATAATAATGAAGTATTAATAATAATAATTACTTTTGCTTTTGGATTACCTACAAATTATGTTGTCCACTGTTATTGTTTTTAATTGCTTTTATTTTTAGTAAGATTACATGGATCTACTTAGTAGACCACGAACCTGCTCCTCCTTGACCTTCTGAGTCTCGAGAGGGGTCACATAATTTTGGCGCCCGGTAAGGGACTGTCTATATTAATTAATTACCAAATTTTAATTACCAAAAAGTAATGTCCCTGTGATTTAATTATTTTTGGATTTTTTGAGAAATTTGATGGACAACAATGTTGATTTTAGAAACAACCTTTTGTTTTATTATATGTGGTAGTGGTGCGAACCTGATTTAAATTAATGAAGTCTAAGATATATTAATCAAGTAATTAATTTTAGTTTGTAAATTAAATCTAATACTGGAACTAATTTGCAACTCACTTTGCTACGTTGCGTCCGAAAACATCGGACTTCGTCAGGCATCTGATTGAAGATGTTGTGATGACGTCAGATGTTGTGACGTCAGACGGCGAGGAATGTCTCGTAACGCCGGGTCCCATGCACGTGACAACTGGAAGCGGAGTCCCCTTTTCTGTTAATGGCGGGATCCTCCACTCTCTCCCATATGGATTCTCTGACTCCTCGCTCAAACCACTTCTCCTCCTTATCTAGAATAACCGCTTCCTCAGGGTTGAAGAAATGTTCAGTTTTCTTGTTGCAGTGGTTGTAAACCGCGGAGTTTTGGGCTTCGCTGGAGCTAGGGCGCCTGTGTTTGTTCAAACGCGCTCGTAGAGATTGTTTTGTCTCGCCTACATAGGAGTCACCACAGTCATAGGAGTCACCGCCGTCTGACGTCACAACATCTGACGTCATCACAACATCTTCAATCAGATGCCTGACGAAGTCCGATGTTTTCGGACGCAACGTAGCAAAGTGAGTTGCAAATTAGTTCCAGTATTAGATTTAATTTACAAACTAATGTTTTGAACTACTGGATGAATAATCTACACCAAGATACAAGTAATTAATTATTTAATCGATCTTTGAGTTTTTAGTCTCTTGTGTTTGCATACAGGTGTGGATGTCTATCGCTGCTATCGTGTGGAGTGATACAAGTTGCGAGTCTGCTAGGACTTCCAAGCTCAAGGGTAAGCGTGAAGTTGTACTCGTACACCATTGCATCTCAAGGGACTTATATTAGTTCAGGCTTATAAATGTTTAGATATTTGCTGACATTTGCTGACTATTTAGGTATTAATTATTGATTATTTAATTTGATTGGTATTGGTTTTGCACCCAGGTTAATAGGTGACTTCAACCCTAACACCCCTTTAGACCTTTATTCCTACTAACATTTGACCCAACATGGCTGCAGCAAGTAAAACGGGTCACAATAAGTGGGCACAAGAGAAGGGTATTGATCTTGAACATGCCATAGTAATTTTAGGTATCGACAGTGATGTCAAAACGGAAGTTATCGAGTCGGAGTTAAAAGACAGCGGGTCCGGGAAGGTTATTGACCGCCGGGATGTTGCGGAGGGTGAGGATAAAATACACGAGGTCCTCTACCAGTTTAAGGGTAAGGTGAGTTCCCTCCTGTTAGGTGCCAACATCACCATAACAGGGGGCACTAAATGGGATATCCTTCAGCTGAAGGATCAACCTGCTGATGATGACTTCGCAGCGAAGCTGCAGGAGTTCCTCACCCTTCACAACAAGTCGCTGGGTGACCTTCAGGAGAGCATCCCTGGGGCGGTGCACAACCATGTGTACACCATCGGGAAACACTTGACGAAACCGCAGTACCGCCGACTGCGGATGTTCTCCTGGAAGTCCCCCGTACCCAGCGGTGAACTTCCTTTCGAGACCTGGGTCCAACATGCGGACCAGGTGGCCCAGGACTCGAGCCTCTCCGACGAAGAGAAACGCTCCAGGTTGGTGGATGGCCTAACTCCACCTGCCCTAACAGTGTATCGGAAGGCCATGCTGGCGTCCGGATCATCGCTGACAGCCCCTGAGCTGATTATACAGCTCAGGAAAGCATTTGGGGTTGCTTGTGAGACAGGTGAGCTGTACCTCGTTTTCCGAGAGACTTATCAAAAATCGGGCGAGACCCCATCCTCCTACCTGACCAGGTTGGAGGAGGCCTTAGATCGGGCCATTGCTTTCGGGGAGGTCAGCGATAGTGAGGCCGATTCCCTTAGGCTATCGCAGCTCATCAAGGGCTGTATCTACAGCGAAGGCCTGGTGGGTACCCTGCAGCTTCGCCAACGGAAGGGGAACCCCCCAAGTTTCGTTGCGCTGCTGCAGGAGGTCCGCATAGAAGAGGCAGCAGAGTTGTCAAGGCTGGAAAAGCGCCAGCTGGACAAACCTGCTAAAAAGGCCCACTCTAATGTTACCGCAGCCCTAAGCCAATCAGATGGTATGGCCAGAGAGCTGCGTGAACTGAAGGCTCAGGTTGCCGCTCTTCAAGCCCCAGGACCTTCCTCAGCCACAAGAGGTGAGCGGTCACCCGCATCCAAGCAGGGTGACACGACTGATTTAGTTGCTGAAGTGCGCAGGCTGAAGAAGGCACTGGAGGATGTACAGAGGGGCAACACTGGCCGACAGTACAGACAGAGACCGCGGCCTACCACTTTTTGCTACAAAGTGCGGACAGCAAGGCCACATGCAAGCGGCTTGTGACGCCACCCCAAATCCTGAGCTCGTGCAGCAGAAGCTGCTAGCACGAGCGCAATGATCGGGAAATGGCGAAGGGCGCCTGAAAGAGGGCAGGCGGGTGCCCAAATATCATTTAATATGCCCCACACATCCAATGTAGCAGGCTCGGGTTCAAAGGTGCCCTCCACAGTCCCCCCAGGACTGGTGGGTGAAAGGATGCTAGCGACCGTGTCATTGGACGGCAAACAGTGCCAGGCACTTTTAGATAGTGGATCGCAAGTGACTTGCATCTCACAGTCTTTCTATAATTCCAAGTTGTCTCATCGGAAGATATGGCCCCTCAGTGACCTGGGTGTCACCGGGGCTGGTGGGCAGAATGTCCCCTACCTGGGCTACATTGCCGTCAATGTCACGCCCATGGAGATTGAGGCTGGGGTTAAGAAGACTGTGAGGACACTGGCTCTGGTTATGCCGGACAACGACACAAATCGCGACACCCCTTTTCTACTGGGCACCAACTCCAGCTTGCTGCAGACCATGCTCCATGACTGCCGGAGGGTTGCAGGTAAGAGGTTTACACAGAAGTTGCAGGTAAGTACGGCCTGGTTGACCGCCTACGCAGAGGCTGCCACGCTTGAAAAGTGTGGCCAAGATGGTCTCCTGGGCCAGGTAAAACTCCTCAACCCAACGGTAGTTCACGGTGGTAGCACAGTGGAGTTAGTGTGTGGCATCAGGAAGCCGTGCAATACAGAGATGCAGGTGCTAGTGGAGGCCCATCCCACCTTAGCGGGAGGTCTGATGGTGCCCCCATGTTTGATAACATTGCCTCAAGGGCAATTTGCGAAGATTAAGTTGCGAGTGTGTAACAGCTTGCAAAAATCTATCAAACTGGGGAACAGACATCTGATAGGCCAGGCCTTCGTACCTGACTCTGAATTGCCCCTGATTTTGATAAAACTGATTCGACAAAGGGCCAGCAAGTCTTTGCCCAGCTTGCGAGTACCAGCGTTGAGGTACCTCCACTGTTCAGTGTCAGTGACTCTCCGATCTCTCCTGAATGGAAAGAGAGGACCCGTCAGGTGTTGGATAGGCATCAGAAAGCCTTTTCCACACATGACCTGGACATTGGGGGTACTTCCGCTGTGAAGCACCACATCAACCTGAATGATGACACCCCCTTCCGCCAGAGGAGTCGTAGGATAGCTCCAGCAGACTTTGAGGATGCTAGGAAGCACATCCAGGACCTTCTGGCTAAGGGTATAATTCGTGAGTCAGAAAGCCCTTATGCTTCTGCAATTGTCCTGGTCCGTAAGAAGAACAACGATCTTAGGCTGACGGTCGATTATAGATTGTTGAACGCTAGAACCGTGCGTGACCAGTATAACATTCCTAAGAACGAGGAAACTCTCCATTCTCTAACTGGGGCAGCCTGGTTCTCATGTCTGGACCTCAAATCTGGGTATTATCAGATAGAGATGGAAGAGGAGGACAAGCAGAAGACTGCCTTCTGGTGCCCCCTGGGGTTCTATGAGTTTAATAGAATGCCTCAGGGAATCTGCAATGCACCTGCCACCTTCCAAAGGCTGATGGAAAGGTGCATTGGAGACATGGCCTTCACTGATGTCATGGTATATTTGGATGACCTTCTGGTTTTCTCCAAAACATTGGAGGAACATGAGCAGAAGCTGGATCGAGTACTCTCCCGTCTGGAAGAGTACGGGTTAAAGTTGAACCCAGAGAAGTGCCAGTTCGTCCAACCATCAGTGAAGTGCTTGGGGCATGTTATATCTGCCAGAGGTGTAGAGACTGATCCTGGCTGATCGAGACTGTTAAGTCTTGGCCGAGACCCAAGAATGTAAGGGAAATGAAATCCTTCTTGGGCTTCGCAGGCTATTATCGCCGCTTCATACAGCACTATAGTAAGATCGCCAAGCCCTTGACTGAGCTTATGACCTTGTACGAGCCAGTGAGGAAGAAGCGAGGTCAGGCTAGAGCTCCCTCTAGGCCAGCCAAGAAGGCTGAAGTCAAGCGGCCCAGCCCAGAAACTCCCTTCGGTGATAACTGGACTGAGCGGTGCCAAGTGGCTTTCGACACCCTGATCACAAGACTCACGACTGCCCCCACTCTACAGTTTGCCGATTACAGCGCCCCCTTCATCTTACATACCGATGCCAGTACAACTGGTTTGGGTGCGGCACTATATCAGCAACATGATGGCAAGTTGAAACCAGTGGCTTATGCCAGCAGAGGGTTATCGAAGAGCGAGGCCAATTACCCAGCTCATAAACTGGAATTTCTGGCCTTGAAGTGGGCAGTGACTGAAAAGTTTGCTGACTATCTGTATGGTACCCACTTCAAAGTCCTCACTGATAACAACCCTTTGACATACATTCTGACGACAGCCAAGTTGGATGCAACAGGTCAGAGGTGGTTAGCATCTTTGGTGAATTTTGACTTCGATCTGAAGTACAAGCCAGGTAAGAATAATCAAGATGCTGATGGTCTTTCTCGAAGACCACAACAGCCTCCCTATGAAGATGAGGAGTATATCCATCTTCAAGATCAGATTGGGAAGATGAAAGCTCGTTTTCTGGGTAAGCCCATTGAGACACTTACGATAGCATCACTTACCGCTGCACCTCTAGACCATGTTGCAACCATCACTTCCCCAATGTTTGCTGCAATTTGCGCAAGCCATGGTATCAGACGGCCTGCAGTCACATGTGCAGCCACCAATGCGACAGACTCTGATCCCAGACCTGTCAATGGTCCTGAGGCTTCTGACGACGATGATGACCCCCTGGTGGATTCTATAAGTGACTCTCCAGATGTTATCCCGCCTCAGTTCATTGACCCTGTGGGTCAGAACCTCCTGTCAGGGATCAACCTACAGGAATGGCGCCACCTACAACGGAAGGATGCCAAGATGGGTCATGTGTGGCTCTCACTTTCTCTTGGAAAGAAGCCTAGTCGTGCAGAAATAGTAGTACAGCCTGAGGAGACCAAGTTGTTATATAGACAGTGGGACAAACTGACACTCAATGGTGATGTGCTGTACAGGAAGACCATGGGTCCCAATAACCAAGACAGGCTACAGTTGGTTTTGCCAAGCCAATTTAGAGCAGAGGCACTCAAGGGTCTACATGATGAAGTTGGGCACCCCAGCTTTGAGCGAACCCTTGACCTTGTGCGCTCTCGCTTCTATTGGCCACTGATGAAGACAACAGTAGAAAACCACTGTAGCACATGTGAACGGTGCATTAGAAGGAAAGCCCGTGCAATCACAGCAGCTCCAATGGTGTCCATAGAGACTACCAGACCTATGGAGCTACTGTGCATGGACTACCTGAAGATAGAGCCTGATGCCAGGGACACCAGGAATGTCTTGGTCATCACTGACCACTTTACCAGATACGCATTTGCGATTCCAACCAGGGACCAGAAAGCAACCACTGTGGCTAAAGCCCTCTGGGAGAATGTGTTCATCCACTATGGATTTCCAGAGCGGCTTCACTCAGATCAGGGCCGAGATTTCGAGTCTTCGGTCATTAGGGAGCTTTGTCGGTTGATGGACATCAAAAAGAGTTGGACCACCCCCTACCATCCACAAGGGAATGGTCAGTGTGAAAGATTCAACCAGACATTGTTGAATTTGTTGGGTACTCTCGAGGATGAGAAAAAGGAGAATTGGCGTTCCCATGTTGCCCCACTTGTGCATGCTTACAACTGTACTAGAAGTGAAGCTACGGGAATGTCACCTTACTTCCTCATGTTCGGTAGAGAACCACATCTTCCTATTGACCTTAGACTTGGTGTTTCCCCTAGTTCTGAGGGCCACATGTCCCATCGCCGGTATGCCCAGAAGCTTAAGGACCGTCTCCAAAGAGCTCACCACCTAGCGGCAGAGAAGGCTGGAAAACGAGCAGCCGCGAACGAGCGCCGTTATGACGCAAAGGTGCGTGAGTTCGCAATTAAACCTGGAGATCGTGTCCTTGTGAAGAATGTGAGGCTTCGTGGAAACCGAAAGTTGGCCGATAAATGGGAAAGTGATGTGTATCTGGTGATAGCACAGTGTGGAGATGGTATGCCAGTTTATCGGGTGAGGCCAGAGAGTGGTGATGGACCAGAGCGCACTCTTCATAGAAATATGTTGCTGCCCTGTCGATTCACTCCTGACCCCACGCCACCACAACAGCCTCCCCCTGTTAAGCCACCTCCAAGGAGAACAAGACAGCAAACAAGACGCCAAGCTCCCAATACCTCATCAGAGTCCATTTCGGAGTCTGATAGCGAAGACGAATATTGTATTGGCACCGGGGTTGAAGTCTTGAGCTCGATGCCAGCCGAAGAGGAGCACCAACCTCATGATGAACCCCCTGATTCGCACTCTGACTCGGATACCACACCTGACACTGGTCAGGATGGAGATGCGATGTCACTGGGCAGTGGCAGTCAGGACGGCATTCCGGAGGAAGATCTGGCTGAGCAAGAAGACGGTGTGGAGGCACCACCAGAAGAAGAAGATGAGGGACCTTCGGCTCAGGATACAAGCCAGAGGAAGTCTGCACGACATAAGCAGCAGCCCCAACGGCTGCAATATTATGGTCCAGGGCAGCAATCCTCCTGGTCAAAAGCCATGAAGGTGCCTGCACCAGCTGTTCCTCACTCTTCTGCTGAAAGCATGATGTCATTGATGCAACAGCAGATGGGTTTGGTGCAACAAAATGCACAGATGATGCAGAGTCTTATGAAATTATCTATGCCCAGGATCTAGTGCATTCTGTTGTTATTATACATGTATATAATAATAATCTCACCGTATGTGGTTGTCGGGGACGACAATATTCTAGGAGAGGAGTGTGTAACACTCTCTAATTTGATCCCCTAAACCTATATTATTTAGAGATGTACTAAGGTATGGTAAGTATATAAAACCATAAAACTTATTAACCATTGTGACCCAGTTTTGTGCCCCTGTTTACTTGGAAGACCCTGAGATACCACAAAGACATTCTTTTCCATCCTGTTAGTGACATCATCACTTTGGGTGCAAAGCTAAATTCCAATTCCTCAAATCTTAGGGAATAGACCCAAAATTGGTTAGATGAGTCAGCAGCAGATGGTCAGTTAAAACAATAACTAACATAGGGTTCTTGAGATGTAGGTGTATTGGGGGTGCGATGACACACCCTAAGTGCTGGCAACATGGATTGCAACTTGTATCATTCCAGTACTGAAGCCAGCGACGGAACATCTGCACCCTTTGCTCTTAAGACTCTTCTTTGTTTGATACAGGTAAGCACCACCATTTTTTGGTCACTTTTGTAGATATTTATGTGTAATGTTAATTAGTGATATCATATGGGATCATAAGATAATGTTTTATTTTATCTTTTAAGATTCAAGATGATGTGATTTTATTTATATCAAAATTGATAATGTGAATAATATGCGCAAATCGTATCTTCGCTGTTTTGAAGAATTTGATATAATTAAGGCTGACAAAATGTGATCCACATTTTGATATTATATTTATGTAGGCCTATATATCCCATATGTGTTCACTTATATATTGTAGAATTTGATTATGTTATGTTGTTATCAGTATGTATAGGAATTATTGTTAACGATATCATAACTTAATAATTGAGGTTTTATGACCAACACCATGACCCAAAGTCATAGCTTATTTTTCTGATATTTATGTGATTACCAAATTTCACATAATTAATAATATTGAAGTTGGTCTTTGAGTTAAACACAATAGTTTTAATGAGGAACTTAAACTTAGTTGTGTAATTGCTATTGAAACTTTCCTAACTGAAAGTTTAACAGAGAATATTTAGTCCGAGTTACCTGTGCCGACCCCTAGTCCGCACATTCATTTGTACAGAGCCATAGCAGAGGTAGTACCAAAAAGTAACTCAGGATATTATTTTGTTGATGTGAAAACTTCTACCAGAAGTTCTAAGAAATGAGTCATACCCTTGATAAATCAATCTTTTGTGCTATGCTCATCACCATGATGATTTATCAACACGGTGCCAAAGAGGACTTAATTTTACTTTGGAATCCTCTTTGTGGTCACAATAGGAGCAAGGTGTTTGACCTGCCTACTTACCTGTTGGTATGCATTTTATGAATGGAGGAATGTAAATAGTATTAATTGGCAGTGTTAATTTGTTTAGATACTTGCTCCTACTTAGAATAAAGTCTTTCATGAATGATGACTTTCAATTTCAAGTATGACAACATTAAGATAATTATTATGTTCTTGGTTAAATAGTATACAATCAGCCAATTAGTCACAAGGCTACTAATTACTATTTTTGAATGTTAATTAATTAATCCTGATGCAATTAATTAATTATATGCTAATTCTAGTTTGTTTATACCATTTGATCACTTTCATAACTATGAAGTTGACTTTTGGCTTTAACTGATGAAAGATGCTCACTTTAAAAGATGTTTATTTAATTATATTTGAATGTGTGATGAGAAGACCATAATTCCGGTAGTATACACCAAGGACTTTTTTCTTCCACAAGTTTGAGTCACATGACTGCTCATGATGAATGAAGCTGGAACTTATTTGTGTTGCCATGCCAACCAAAGTGGTTGACCTTAATATACTTGGAACTGGGTCATGTACTTTTGCTTGTGAATAGTTTGGTCTTTTATATGCATTTGATCAATTGATGATTGTGTATTACAATTAGATATTCTTAATGATATGACAAGTAGGAGTTGTGATGTGCCATATCCATGATCATGATGTAATACGCTCCTGCGAGGATGTGTTATATTTTTATATAGTTTGGATTATTTTATTATTTCCAATTATTTATATTTCAATCATGGTTTGGATGATTGACAGGCATGATCATGTTTGATTGTCATATTATCTGATTTCACTTATGTTTATGTTTACGCACTTAGTAGTTAGACTTATATTATTTTAGTAGATATAGTTTACTATTTAAAATGGGTAATTCAAACCATTGTATCATTCCAATACTGAAGCCAGCGACGGAACATCTGCACCCTTTGCTCTTAAGACTCTTCTTTGTTTGATACAGGTGCCGGGACCATCAGCACTTGCTGACGACGCTCCATCATGATGTCGCCTGTCGCTTGAGGTACCCGTCACCAACGTCGCTGTCATCATCATACGTATATGGTTGTTTGCCGTCTCATAATCCCTTGACATGAAAGGCGATGAGCGCCTTCGCAGATTTACTTTAGTCAATTCAAGTTGATGAACTTGTGAGTTTGGATGCAACGAACTCTTTATCGCACCCCGATACCGTTGGTGGATTCGATCACTTTTTCTACATTTACTTCCATTTTGTTGAACGCATGAACTTGTATGCGTGATAATGAACTTGTGCTTATGTGTACTTGAGCCTCTATCTTCGCTTCGAGATCGCAGTTCATTATGACTCTTTATTCGCGACAAAATGGCCATAGTGTTTGTATATGTACATTGTTCATGATATTATAATTTATGCTTTATATTTGTTTTGATTGCAACTGATTTGCATAATAATGAAGTATTAATAATAATAATTACTTTTGCTTTTGGATTACCTACAAATTATGTTGTCCACTGTTATTGTTTTTAATTGCTTTTATTTTTAGTAAGATTACTTGGATCTACTTAGTAGACCACGAACCTGCTCCTCCTTGACCTTCTGAGTCTCGAGAGGGGTCACATTTTATTTTAAGGAGATTGGCATAGAAATATCGGCGTACCCAGAGGGGGTGGGGGAGGGGCAGCTTCTCCCTGTGAGAAGTCTTGAGAGGGGATGAGGGAGGAAGAGGGTAGGAGGGATATGGATAATGAGGGGGTCTACAGGAAGGGAGCAAGAGTAAAATGAAGAGAAAGAAATAACATAATAGATAAGGACATATTATTGGAATGACGGGGAGAGTGAGAGAGGACAAAAAGAAAAGAAAGAGGGGGAAGACGGAGAGAGGGAGAGAGAAGTGAGAGAGAGAGAGAGAGAGAGAGAGAGGGAGGGAGAGAGAGAGAGAGAGAGAGAAGGAGAGCGAGGCCGAGGGGTGATAAAGTTAGTGTAGGCATAGTAAAGAATAAATAAGTGCAGAGAAAGAAAAAAAGGAAAATAAATGTAATAATAATTATTATAGAAACTTAACACATAGGCCTAACAGCACTAAGCAGCCATTCGATGACATCAATGGCGTTGTGCGTTACGCAATTAAAGAGGCCAGTCAGATGTATTTCGCACCTGCCAAGCACAAGTCACCCAATTTCGAAAACTGGACGTTGAATGTACACTCTCATGAATATTGATTGGCAACATTTTCCAATGTCAGTCAGCGCTCTAATAAGACACAATAGAACAAAGAACGTTTCAGCCCGTTGATTAAAACTCCATCAGTATTAATTTGGGCGTAGCAGTGGACTCACCGGATTGCTACAGATAATGTATTAATGGGTCGAGGCGATTGCATTGAAAAACCTAATAAATTATTGATAACAGTTACGTATAAATCAATCGATAGTGCGGACACTTTTCATTTGCAAACCACCAGAATTTGTGATCTTTTAGCGTAGGAAAAGAAACCTCGTGAATAGAGTGCCCTCTCAAGAATATCTACTCTCTGGTAGTGGGTGCACTACACTAAATCCTTCCGCATTTGATGTAACCCTTCATAGTTCCGGTAAAAAATAGCGCCAATGCGAAATATATCGGCGTCCCAAGGGAACCAAATTTGAGTGACTCTTGGTTGTTTTGATAAAAACGATAGAATAGGAGCTCAAGATTACAAATCTGTTCAGAAAATGTTCCGAATCGAATGTGCATGGGTAATAGGCCCTCGGAACAATATCATGGCCGGAACTGGTAAGGAGGCAAGAGTGTCGGCTGAAATTCGGGATGGCGCTGTTCAGGAGTTCGTATCTTTTAAGTTAGTCTCAACTTGTCCCAAAAAATCATATTTAAATAAAAGTTTAATCTTTATTTAAGACGTTGGTTTGATCAAAATATTCAAAATGTTGTTACATGGGGTAGAAAAACAAACTTACTTTCTTGCATTTTCCCGTGTATTTCAATGGGACGATTATTTAGTGGTGTGTGCCCTAGTATAATGGCACACGAGCTGTGTATAAGTTAAAACCGCGAATTTGTGCAGAGCGAGCATCACATCCCTGCTGAGATGAGAGAGAGCATACATAGTTTTAACAGTCTTCTCTCGTTTATCGTCTTTATCAGTCATCAAGATCAAGAATAGTATCCATCCTCCTGAGGACGATCCGTATTGTAAGTTGTGTCAAACTGTCATTATGATTTATAGGCCAACTTAAAAAAAAAATTCGTTGGCGAGTCTGTGCTATGTATCTCTTTTGTTTCAGCCAAATCGGAGTCGCTCTTGTTTACATTTCAGAACATGACTTTCTACACCAGTTGTAAGCAAATTAATAGTCCCAACTTTTGGATAGTACCAAAAAAATATAAATCAACATTAACAAGAAATGTCTTTAAAAAAGACAATGCCTCCAAGATACCAGTGGGCACCTTTTGTTATTAGTTAAGGAGACACTTATAATGCTAGCTTTAAGGTAACGCTATTGGATATAGATTTTTATATGTGAGTCCATTCTCTCCTGATTACAAGACTGAAAATTTTATTTTAATCGGATATTCGGTTACCAAAATATGGCCTGTCAAAATGGCGCGAAACCAAGAAGTTGGCAACAACTTTCTTTTATTTTTGTTATGCAATGTTGTCAGGTAGGCCTTATTTTCTAATTATATATGCAAGAATTATACAAAGTAAAATATTCAGATCGGCTACAAAATAAGATATAAAACCCATGGATGCCTTTGGCAAATTTCCATTTGCATAATTAATTAGGGCCCTAATCAACTTTTCTAATAAGCGGCCCTAATTAATTATGCAAATTGAAATTGGCCAAAACGCAACCGTAATTTTGTAGTATAGTGTGTTCTACCCATGTACCATGCCTCAGTAGCTCTTTTAATTGTGTCTGAAATCTTTACTGAAAATCATCTGGCAACTGGACTTGTCAAAAATATAGAAAATAAAAAGAAAGTTGTTGCCAATTTTTTGTTTTTGTTTCGCGCCATTTTGACAGGCCATACCTCAATGACCGAATGTAATCTACAGGGCAAAGCTTTAACATATTATTTAAATAGAAAGAAAATCTAAATTTGTGCATTAGCCAATAGGGCCACGGTCACTTAAAGCCATCTTGCAATCTTGCAGATAATTCTGATGTATGAAATAAGACCTTCAAACTTATGAAGAGTTCCAGATGCAGGCAGCCGTTTCTGTTTTTTAAATATAGGCCTAAGTTGTATCAAGAGTCATTTCTCGTGGATTTTTGGACTGAAAATTACGATTGTAACGTTTCAGAGTAACAAATTTTCGTATCAGATTCTTTTATGCTTGTTTATTATATTTTGTATTCTAGGCCAATAGTATTAGCTCATATATCATAAAAAGGTTAACATTTCTCATAACAAGCTGATTTTTTCAGGATAGGTCCAGGAATATGTATCGAATCAAATTCCAAAAGTCCCCAAGAATCCCCCTTGTGCTTCCTTCAAAATCCAAGATGGCGTCCAAAATGGCCGCCATTTTCAGTTTTTATCATAATTTTGCCCCCAGACATGTTAAAATCACAAACAAAGCATCTAAATATATGTTTTGAGGTACAAGGAATGTTTTAAAAACATTTGCAAGCGGTTTCAATGATCCTAAGTAGCCAATTTCCAATATGGCGGCCAAAATGGCTGCCATTTTAGTAAGTAAAATTAGTTTTCAACCAGACTTGTTAAATACATATATACAAAATATCTCACATAGGTTTGAGGTATAATGGATATATTCAAAATGTATTCGAAGGATTTCAATACCTAGATATAAAGCCAAAATACAAGATGGCGTCCAAAATGACCGCCTAAGAAGTGTTTAAGACATGTTAATTGGCATTGGAGAAAGTTCAAAACTCATGATTTGTAAGCAGACTTATAATGCACATCATCCAAATTCACTACCATTATTACCATCATTATTTTACAATATTGATTCAGTGCTTTTACCATGTGTACAATACAATAGTTACCATTTGTTTCTATTTGCCTCCAAAAGAGCTGAGTTCAGCTCATGCCAAGATGACTTAAGCCTATGTTCACATCAGTATCCACGTGATGTAATGCAATTAAATGGTATACCTTAAACTTAATCAACTTGCACTGTGTCTTCTGCATTAATGTTCTGCAATGTTGGTTCGGTCTCCTCCTCATTGTCCCCAACTAGTACATGTGCTGTGTTGCTGCAAGACTGACCACAGCATTTGCTGCACATCAATGTACAGAAGAGTCTCAAGTTTCTTGCTGCTGCATGTCATGTTGTTGCATCTTGTTTGCATCCACATGATACCATGTTGAGCAATGTGTCTGGTGCAACAGCAAGTTCTGTTTCTACTTGTTTTAATATGTGTGGTGCAATATTATTGGCTGATTTGTTTCGGCATATCACCCAGGGGCGTAGCCAGCTTTCTTAATTAGGGGGGGGCAAAATAAAATTTTGGGGGACATGACGAAAAAAAATTGCAGTTGCATCATACAATACATAGTCCCTGTATGTCTTCGAGCTGCCCGAAAAGGGCCTTATTGGGATGATGTGTGCGCGTAGCGTGAAAAAATGGTATTTTACACTATTTTGGCCCTGAATTCAGGCTCCTTGCCCTTTTTCTTTTCCTTTGCCCTCCTGATTTTCTCTTTCATTTTTTGTCAGAGGGGCACTTTTTCTGTCATTTTTTTGTCGGGGGGGGGGGCATTTTATTGTTGAGCATTATCATGACAGGTCAACTACCATGGCTGTAGTCAGTATCTTACACAGATTTGACTTGCATGCACTGTCTATTTATGCTGTGCATATAAAATGAAATACATACACGTTGTGTGACTCACTGTGAGGTGCCTAATTGATCACTGGCTATGCTGGCTAAAAATGCAACAGAGTCACTGCAATTTTGCCCTGTTTTAATCAAAGTTTATGAGCAGAAGTGGTAATTTAAAACAGGAATATATAAATAGAAACACAGCTGGTTAAGATAGGATTCAACGGCAAGTGGAATATGTGATATTTCTGTAGTAATAGCTTGCTGTACATTTTCACATGAGATTCTTTGTACTTCACAAGGATATTCCCAATGGGCTTTACTCAGTGTGGGCGAGTTTAGTCTAGACTCGCCTGTATATACGGTGCGTACTGAATACACCATTTTGGATGTCTTGGGAAATGCACACTTAACGATTTGCGCAGGTCAGAAATTTGAAAATTTTTCTTTAAAATGTCATTAATGTAGGCCTATATAAAATTGGTACCCACCATATTGTGCTTGCTAATTCGGTTGAAATAAAATTAAGGATTTAGTGTCCAATAAAAATTCCTTTAAAAAGGAAATGGGCGTACCAAAGAAAACTGTCAATGATTTTTAGGGTATTGTAAATGTTTAACAAACATATTGGGAATAATGGTATGAATGACTGAACTGGGACACAAATAAAAAAAGAACTTTTTGGATGAGCGTTTGGATATTATTTTTGGTGGGACATGAGAGCACATCAGACATAAGGAGTTGCATTCTGAATACTAAGAATGTCGTTATTATATCAAATAATTTGGATATTCGGGATATAATTTACATTTTTAAATGATTAAAAATTGATATTGTTTATAGGCCTACTTAAGGGCTGGGGTATGAACGTTTGGACAGTATTTATTTTGGGACATTAGAGCACATCAGACATATCGAATTGCATTCTGAATATGAAGAATGTCATTCTGATATCAAATAATTTTGATTTTTTGAAATTCGCAATTTAATACACATTTTATGGCAAATCATTAAAAATTAATATTTAACAGTACTTGAAGTAAACTTTATAAATCTGATGATTTATACTTAAAGTGTATGTAGGTGGGATGAAAAGCCGACGATCAATTGAAAATTTTGACCTTTCAGTATTGAAGATATGGATTTTTTTCCCAAAACACAAAAAAATTAGGTCTCTTTGGGAAAAAAATCCATATCTTCAATATGAAAGGTCAACATTTTCAATTGACCGTCGGCTTTTCCTCCCTGCTACATACACTTTAAGAACATATCATTAGATTTATATAATTTACTTCGAGGACTGTTATATATCAAAATTTGAAAAATATCAAATTTTTATAATTTGTCATAAAATTTGTATTATATTGTGATTTAAAAAGAAAGAAAATTATTTGATATCAGAAAGACATGCTTCGTATTCAGAATGCAATTCGATAGGTCTGAGGTGCTCTCATGTCCCACAAAAAATACTGTCGAAACGCAATAAACGCTTCATTTTGGATCCCTTAACAGTTGTCGAAGTAAACTTTTTAAGTTTATCTAAGTGATGTAATTAAAGTGTATGTAGCTGGTACGAAAAGCCAAGGATGATTGAAACCTTTGACCTTTCGTATAGAAGATATGGTTTTTGTCCCCAAAACCCCCAAAAGAAGCAAGTCTTTTTTGGGGGAAAAGTATGTGAAAGGTCAAAATTTTCAAATGATTGCTTAAAAACCGAAAGTTTACTTCGAGGATTGTTGAAAACATAGGGTTGTAAATAATACGACTGACATAGGGTTGTTATGCAAAACAAATCAAGAAAAATCGGACAATACTTGTGTAAAGTGAGAGGTCTATTCGTAATATGCATTTTGCCTGTGAAAAAGACCGTTTATAACGTGGATATGCTGCAGAGTAACGCATCATGCTGATATCTGCATGAAGTCTACAAATTTGTGAAACTAAGAATGAGACGTCGTAAGAATGACAACGAATTTTAAGTAGGCCTATGTTAGAAAAATGACTTCATTAGTAATCTGCGTAGATAGCCCCGGAGACACCCGTATACTCAGCATATCATTAAATCACTTCGCCTTTCACCTAATCAGCGTTGAGGTTTTCATTACTGATAACGCCCCGGAGACAGCCGTATAATTAGCATGTCATTATAGATTGCTTCACAAATACCAATCAGCGTGTTTACTCAGCACTGATATGCATGTTCACAAAGTATACAATAGAGTTAAACAATCAATCACGATAATTAACGAAGGCCCAATGCACTTTAATTGGGAGAAAACCTTGACACAAATCTGGCAATTGTACTGTGCAAATATTTATGGCTGCTTCAACCATAATATTTTTGTGCAAGATCCGGTATGGGTCAAAAGTGATTCTAGTATATCCAATAATTATTACTTCTATCAGAAGATCACTGTGAGGTACGGTGTCTAGCTTGTATGTAATGGATCGTTAATGTTATTGTGAGTAATTAGTATAAAAATACTCCATCGAAACTGCATCGCACAATATCACTTGCGTCGTTTCAGACTACAAAAATTGTGACGAAAGTTTCATCTCCTAGCAAACGCCATTAAAGTTCAAAAGTGACAATATAATGGTGCGTACTCGCTGCGGCGAGTACTTGTACGCCCAAAAAGGCAAAATTATCGTCAAAGTTCTGCCGAATTCTACACCCTTGCGAAGGGGTGCAGAATTCGAATCAGGAATAAAATATCCGGGGGGGCTGTAGGCCTACCACTACCCCCCCCCCCCACCACCACCCCGCCTGTGCCGCTATGACGCTACGTCACTGATACAGTTGACAGAATGGCAATCCATGCTACCCAGAATGATCTATACCGTGTTTGAAAAAAAATCTAAAAAATATATAGTCAACCATGTTTGGTTGAGACCTAGAAATCTTGGGTCAGTTTTTTTAAAATCACTTTTATAGAAGAAACCTTTAATTTGGACAAGGACATTTTATGTTTGTTATTCACTCATTTTATTTATTACATGCATATGTTATTATTTGATTAAAAACAAGAAGTATTTCCATTTAAATTCAGTCCAAAAATGCACAAATTTTTACTCTAAAATGATGTCAATACTAGTCTTTTCAAAATGGAGGAGGAGCCATGGGGAAACTTGAAAGATCGACATACTGAATTACAAATTTAGGCCTTATGCAGCGCTCAAATTTCACAATTGAGCAGACCTGGGTTAACTTTAGTGGGGCCACAATTGTGTATGTGTGAACTACATTATTTCTTCACTTCTTTTGTGGCACTTTTAATCTTAAACAGGCCTAAAAGAAATATGGTGCATTTTAATCAACCCCTTTTTTAGCTGCGGGTAGCAGCTCTATAAGTCACCATGTCTCTCCGTTAGTCCGTCCGTTAGTGCGTCCGTTAGTAACAAACGCTAAAAAATGCTGTTACGTCAACATCGTTTGTCGCATGGCTATGGTACTTGCTGAGGGGAGGCCCTATACCGGCCTCATACTGGAAAAGAGTTTCGTCCCGAAATATGCTAATTAGGTCATTAAAGGGGCATTACACGATTTTCAACAATTTAGTAACAAACGCTAAAAAACGCTGTTACGTCAACATCGTTTGTCGCATGGCTATGGTACTTGGTGAAGGGGAGAGCCTATACCGGCCCCATACTGGAAAAGAGTTTCGTCCCGAAATATGCTAATTAGGTCATTAAAGGTTACATTACACGATTTTCAACAATTTTCTGCATTTTTGAAATTCAGATTTTTGGATGCAAATACTCTTCTGGCATTATTTGCATCAACATCGTTTGTCGCATGGCTATGTTACTTGGTGAGGGAGAGGGCCTATAGGGAAATTTGGGAAAAGTGGGGAAATGAGGGAAATTGAGGGGAATGGGGGGAAATTAAGGGCAATTTGGGGGAAATTCAGGGAAATTCAGGTGAATTAATTGAAATTGTGGGCAATTAAGGGAAATTAAAAAGTCAACCTCAGGTCACCTGAGGTCAAAGGTCAAATGTTGAAATGGGCCTAACTGGGTGCAAACAATCTTCGATTTGAGGGGTATGTGATAAAGTCAACCTCAGGTCACCAGAGGTCAAAGGTAAAATAGGCCCGATTACAGTAAGTCTGCTCTGAAGTACAAAGTACCGACGCGAACGCACACATTGTGCCGACTTTGAAGGCACACATACCTGCAGAAACTTAACAACAATAAAACTGAATTCTTCATAGGCGGTACTTCTCAAGGTCTTCGTAAACTTTTTTCCCGAAAATCGTTTGGACACCAAAAGTGTCTGAAATCGGTTTCCGAACACTTTCGATGTCAAGACGCTTTTTTCCGATAATCGTTTGGACATCAAAAGTGGCCCGAATCGGTTTCCGAACCCGTTTGATGTCAAGCCGCTTTTTTCCCCGAAAATCGTTTGGACATCAAATGTGTCCGAAATCGGCTTCCGAACACTTTTGATGTCAAGACGGCTTTTCCCCAAATATTGTTTGGACATCAAAAGTGTCCGGAATCGGTGTCCGAACACTTTCGATGTCAAGACGCTTTTTCCCCTACAATTGTTTGGAAATCAAAAGTGTCCGAAATCGGTTTCCGAACACTTTTGATGTCAAGACGCATATTTCCCGAAAATCGTTTGGACATCAAAAGTGTCCGAAATTGGTTTCCGAACACCATTTTTTTATTTTTTTTTAGTGTGGATGGAAATACCCTTTCTGGCAAGATGAGCGCCCTCAAAGGTTAAGCTCACAGATGGGTTACAGGTCAAAATAGGGGTCAAACTTAAACCTGCTTCAAAGACACCATAACTGCAAAATTGAATTCCTTGTCCCGCAGCGACCGCTACGGATCCGACGGTCCTTGTTTCTTAGGTGAATAGTTTGAATCCTATTGCAATTAGCAAACTTGGGACACATTGGTGAAGTATGCAGGTCTCTATGTTACGGTGTTGTGTCACATAATTTGAAGGTCACCGGTAGGTCATCTGTTCTGAGGTCATATCTTTTCTTGAAATTTGAATTAGGTGCTCTCACGCTATGCATTTTGCCATATGCTTTGACGTATCGAACTGCAATTTTAAATGGTGATAGGGGCAAGTGCCTGAGCTGCTCGGTGATGGGGGAAAGAGCGGGAGGGTTGCATGGGCAATGGGGGGGGGGATAAAGACTGTAATCATGGGGGAGTGGTCAAATTTAGAAATATGTCCCTTAGGGCTAAAACCTGTTACAATAACCCTTGATATGAGGGGATCATGAAAAAATCAATATGAGGTCACAAGGTCAAATGGGATTAAATGTTAAACATTGTTCAACATTATGTAAAGTATCCTTGATATGATATGAGGGGAACATGAAAAAGTCATCCTGAGGTCACCAAAGGTCAAATGAGGTCACATGTTAAAATGTGCCCGATTTGGCTTAATCTTGGTGCAAAGCATCCTTGATATGAGGGGAACATGAAAAAGTCAACCCCAGGTCACTCAAAATCAAAGGTTAAAATAGGCATAATTCAGCTGATACTTGGTGCAAAGTATCCTTGACATTCGCTGCCGTAGTGTTCGTTAGTAACCATTGGTTACTGGTTCAAGCCTGGGCTCATACACCTGTTCCGAATTTTGATATGCCATATAGGCTTTGTGTTGTGATCATTTTAATCAGTGGTTCGTAACAAAGAAAGCGTGAGCCTGTTGACTAAGCAACGGCCATATTTTAACGTGCACTACGACAGCGAATAAGGGGAATGTGAAAAATTAAGTAAACCTCAGGTCATCCAAGTTCAAAGGTCAAATGTTAAAATGATCCCAATTGGGCTGAAACTTGGTGCAAAATATCCGTGATATAAGAGGAACATGAAAAAGTCAACCTCAGGTCACCTGAGGTCAAAGGTCAAATGTTGAAATGGGCCTAACTGGGTGCAAACAATCTTCGATTTGAGGGGTATGTGATAAAGTCAACCTCAGGTCACCAGAGGTCAAAGGTAAAATAGGCCCGATTACAGTAAGTCTGCTCTGAAGTACAAAGTACCGACGCGAACGCACACATTGTGCCGACTTTGAAGGCACACATACCTGCAGAAACTTAACAACAATAAAACTGAATTCTTCATAGGCGGTACTTCTCAAGGTCTTCGTAAACTTCCGCCATTGCAACTTAATGTGGGAGACAGCGTCATTAAACCATCTGATAATGTTCGGAACTTGGGCACAGTGTTTGACTCTCGCCTAACGATGACTCCTCACATTAATAGCATGATTTCTTCAATCAATTTCCAGCTCCGTAATATTCGCCGTATTCGTCGCTTTTTAGACCACAAAACACTTCACACAGTTGTGCAAGCTCTCGTGATATCACGCCTTGACACCGGGAATGCTCTCCTCTATGGAGCAAAATCAAAAGACCTTGATCGTTTGCAGTCCCTCCAACACAAAGCAGCCAAACTCATATTCTATGCCGCCAGACTTGATAGCCCCACACCATTAATGCACGACCTTCACTGGTTGCCAGTAAGAGATCGAATCAAATTCAAACTCTGTCTGTACATCTTCAAATGTTTGCATGAATCTGCTCCTTCATACCTCACAGAATTACTCTCATACAGAACGCGCTCATCTGGACCCGTCACAAGATCCTCTATGGATACCAGTCTTCTGAACACTCACATCGGTAAAAATCGCAGTGGTGACATGTCTTTTCGTTCTGCTGGTCCAGCGTTGTGGAACTGCCTCCCGCGTAACATCAGGGAGGCAACCTCAGTGGCAACATTTAAAAAATCTCTTAAGGCTCATTATTATCCCTTTTGACTCTTTGCTTTTGTTCATTCTCTTGTTTTTGCAGTGTATCACTTAGCGCTTTGATCTTTTTGTAATAGCGCTTTATAAGCTCAAATATGTATGTATGTATGTATGCAGCAGAGACGCTGCACTGCGAATTGTTTACGTGCTGTATACGCGCGCGTTGTCACTTTACCAAGTACTTCAGAGTGGACAAACTGTAGGCTTACACTTAGTGCAAATTATCCTTGATATGAGGGGAACATGAAAAGGTCAACATGAGGTCACCTGTGGTCAAAGGTCAAAATGATAGAATGGGCACAATTACGCTAAAACTTGGTGCAAAGTATCCTCGATATGAGGGGAACATGAAAAGGTCAATCTCAGGTTTCCCACGGTCAAAGGTCAAATTTTAAAATGGGCTCAATTGGGCTTAAGCTTGGCGCAAATAATTCTTGATATGAGGGGAATGTGACAAAGTCAACCTCAGGTCACCCAAGGTCAAATGTTAAAATGGATCCCTGATATATATATATGAGGGGAAGATGAAAAAGTCAACCTTGGGTCACCCGAGATCAAAGGTCAAATGAGGTGAAATATTCAAATGTGTTCAATTTTACCTAAACTTGGTGCACACCATCCTTGATATGAGGGGACCATGAAAAAAGTCAACCTGATGTCATTCTATACTCGGGGAGCTAGAGGCACGTCCTGTGCATCCCCAGGACTAAACCAAACCAACTTTTTAGGTTCCTGAGATGACCCCAAAACATAATCAGGATGTTCCCAAAATATAAACTGGCCCCAAGTGGTTTTTTTCAAGATGGCGTCCAAAATGGTCCCCAAATGCAGGTAATCACTATAAATGACCATATATGAATACTATTTCTGAATCAAAGCTTAATTAAAGATCCAATAAACTCAAGTTGATATAAAGAAAAAAAATTCCCAACAGTCAGTATATTTTCAAAGTGGCGCCCAAAATGGCCGCCAAATACTGAACAAAGACTAAGTTATACTATAACGGGATTTTTCTGAACCAAACTATAACGTTTTGGCTTGATTTAGGGCCTAATATACTTTTAAGATAAGATAAAGGGAAAAAGCATCCCAGCCATCAGTGTCCTTCTGTGATAGCACCAAAATGGCTGCCGAAATTGGCACCAATACTAAAAATGACTAAAAATTCTCAAATATTTATGCTTATTCAGTCAAATATAAAGTCAAACTTAAGACATCTTTGACCCTGAATGAAAATAAAAAACAACAATTAAAATATATAGCAAATATTGTTTCATCCCTATTACAAGTTTACATCACTAATGATATAAATAGATAATTGGAAGTTTCCTATAGCGGATGTATACTTTTCTCCCTATTGAACAGGTTAACATCAGCAATGAAATAAATAAATAAATAAATAAATAAATAAATAAATAAATAAATAAATAAATAAATAAATAAATAAATAAATAAATAAATAAATAAATAAATAAATAAATAAATAAATAAATAAATAAATAAATAAATAAATAAATAAATGGACATTTTCTATAGCAGGTGTCCACGTTTTCTACTCACGAATGTGTAAACCTGCTAAAAATAAATATATAGCAAGTAGGCTATTCTTTTCTCGCTATTGCACAGGTTAACATCAGTAATGACATAAATAAATAAATGGACATTTTCTATAGCAAGCGTTCACCGCTTTCTACTCACAAACATGTAACCCTGTTAAAATGAATAAATATCAAGTATTCTTTTCTCACTATTGAAGAGGTTAACATAAATAATGACATAAATAAATAAATGGACATCAGTGTCCTTCTGCGATAGCTCCTAAAATGGCCGCCGAAATTGGCACCAATATTAGGGGCTGTGCAATAATTATGAGCCCGGGGAGGGTAAAATTAGGGGGGGGGGGGCAAGAAATTTTTGGCGAGCCAAAAGGGGGCAAATAATTTATGGCAAGCCAAGAGGGGGCAAGCGATTTTGGCACACATTCATGTGGCGCCTTTTTTATAAAACGCTCTAAAAAGGCTTAGGAAAACAGTACGGAAACGCATAAATATGCACATTTTCCTGCTCGCTGCGCTCGCAACATACATCTAGACCATACAAGCGGTTTTTGGCGAGCTGCTTGGAAATTTTACCCCCGGGGGCTCATAATTATTGCACAGCCCCTTAGAAATGACTAAAAATTCTCCTAATAGTGATAAATGAATACTACCTATATATTTATTTTTAACAGGTTTACATGTTATATGTGGGTATAAAGCGGTGGGCACTCACTATTGAAAATGTCCATATATTTATTTATTTGTGTCATTGCTGATATTAACCTGTTCAATAGTGAGAAAAGGATACTTGCTATATATTTATTTTTAGCAGGTTTACACGTTCGTGAGTAGAAAGCATGGACACCTGCTATAGAAAATGTCCATTTTTTATTTATGTCATTATTTATGTTAACCTCTTCAATAGTGAGAAAAAATACTTGCTATATTGTGCAATAGTGAGAAAGTATACACAAGTCCGATGGGTCACGTGCACGCTGTATGTTCACTTTTCGTCTGTTTTAAGCTATTTTAATCAGGTTAATACTACTATAGTTTCATGATTAGGTCTACTTTATTTTGAGGAGCTGTGGTCGGAACATTTTTGAGCATTTAGACCTACAATTATATTGATGCTCAACTTTAGGCCTGGCATGCTAGGCCTTGGGCCTGACTAGTCAATTATTTTTGGTTGGTAGGCCTACTTGGCATTGGTGATGTAAACTTGTAATAGGGAGGAAACAATATTTGCTATATATTTTAATTGTTGTTGTTTTTTTCATTCAGGGTCAAAGATGTCTCAAGTTTGACTTTATATTTGACTGAAGAAGCATTAAAATTTGGAAAATTTTTAGTCATTTTGTCTCGCCTGAACTTTGTTCAGGATGGGACTTAGTAATTAATAAATCACTATTTCAGTCTGTCGGGGTGTGTGTGGGTGGATGTATGTAGCGGTGGGGTGTGTGTGTCCGTCCGGAGCTGCATCTGGGGGACCGTAAATCGTACGGGGACGCTACTTGGTGGGAGGAAGGATATCCAAGTTTGATAAGTAACCATATGTTTTCGTTGAAAAATATGCAAATTAACATAGCTAATTTACATAATTTATGCGAAAATCAGCGTATATTGATAGCAGAGTTTGTGGACAGACTATCTCAAGATCTGTTGTTCGTATGGTAACAAAACCTGGTGGCAGGAATGATATACACCTGCTGATCACCTGATTAGTTTTTTGGCGAAAAGTATGCGCATTTAGTTGTTAATTTGCATAATTTATGCGGAACGCTTCTACAAATATGGTTGAAAATCTGAAGAAATTTGCTGTATCTGGGGATCCGTAAGAACCCTAAGTACTATGATGATGAAACTTGGTAGGGGGTAGCATGACCAGAGGATCTCGACCTGATTCGATTTTCAGCGCAAAATATGGTAATTAAGTACCTAATTTGCATAATTTATGCATAAAAGTGGGTGCATCTTCACCCCAGACAGAACAAGTTTGTATTGGTTAGTGGGTCAAGGCCACCCGAGGTCATCCAGGGGTCATCTGAGGTCAAATTATTAAAAACTGCCGTATGGGCACAAAACTTGGTGGGTATAGTACGTGAACATTTAGAGCCAAATTTTCGGAAAGTCATTTCAATGTTATCGGAGGTCACCCAGTGGTCATCTGAGGTCAAATTACTAAACTAAAAACTATCATATAGGCAAAAAACTTGGTGGGTACAGTCAACATTTAGAGCCAAATTTTGGAAGGTTATCCGAGGTCACCAGGGGTCATCTGAGGTCAAATTTCTAAAACCTGTCGTATGGCCACGAAACTTGGTGGGTACAGTCAACATTTAGAGTCAAATTTTCTGAAGGTCATTTCAGGGTCATCCGAGGTCACCCAGGGGTCATCTGAGGTCAAATGACTAAAAACTGTTGTATGGGCATTAAACTTAGTAGGTACAGTCAACAGTTAGATCAAAATTTTTGGAAGGTCATTTCGGGGTCATCCAAGGTCACCCAGGGGTCATCTGAGGTCAAATTACTAAAAACTGTATGGGCATGAAATTTGGGTGGTACAGTCAACATTGAGAGTCAAATTTTTGGAAGGTCATTTTGGGGTCATCCGAGGTCACCCAGGGGTCATCTGAGGTCATATTACTAAAAACTGTCGTATGGGCATGAAACTTGGTGGGTACATAAAGAAATATATAAAGGTAAATATATGCTTATGCCAATTTTGCTCCCAATTGTTATTTTTGGACTTTGTCATTTTATTTTGTTCCAATGACCGGCCAGAATGGGAAACTTTGAATATTCATAATTCGAAAAGTTTTTGACCGATTTTGACCATTTAACCACCAAAATACTTCTGTTGTAGCAATAGGGGCAACATGAAATTTTGATGGTCATCCCTATTTATATCAACTTGAGTTTATGCTAAACTTTTTAATTAAGCTAAAAAGGTTAGTTTGATTCATAAATAGTATTCATATATGGTCATTTATAGTGATTACCTGCATTTGGGGGGTCATTTTGGACGCCATCTTGGAAAAACAAACTTGGGCCAGTTTATATTTTTGGGAACATCCTGATTATGTTTTGGGGTCATCTCAGGAACCTACAAAAGTTGGTTTGGTTTAGTCCTGTGGGCGGGATGCGCAGGATGTGCCTCTAGCTCCCCAAGTACTATGGCAAAGGTCAAATGTGTTAAAATTTGCCTGATTGGGTTTAAACTTGATGCAAATCATCTTTGATATGAAGAGAACATGGAAAAAGTCAAACGGAGGTCAAAGGTCATATCAGGGTTATCTGGAGACATTTACTATGCATGGTGTTTACTGATGCCCATATCTTCAGACACCCTATTTTGGACCACCATCCCTATTTTTGTACTTCTGTTTCCAAAAGCAATCGCTGAGCTGAAGCAGGCGGTCGCGAAAGCAGACGAGGCTTGTGATTCGAGAACCGCCTTTTACTAAGTCTCAGCAGCCAAAACTAGCTAATTAATTAAAGCAATAATGTGTGATTTGCATAAAGAATAGATTCCTATTTAGTTGTTTGTTTTCACTGATCACATTATCCCCTTTTAATTTCGAGTTAAACAAATGAGTTATAATGAAGAAAATTGCGACTTCATTCCAGCGCATACCAGAGGATGATTTAAGAACTTCCCAGCAAGTCTTGCGGTTAGCACAGCTGTGTGAGTGAACATGACACCACTGCCCGCCCACTGCATACACACGTGCATGGTTAAATTAGAATTTGGACAGATATATTTACAGTAAAAACACCTTCAAAAGGTTGGTCGATTTCACATTTTATGTTATCTACAGAGGGTGTGAATTATCCTTCGTGCATACATCACTTTAGATCTGAAATCGACCAAGTAATAATGACACACGGGCAATTCTAAAACAACATCTTTTGCACAGAGTTCAATGGGATTTGAAAAGTAAAGTGGCAGTTGAAACTCTAGTGATAACACTTTTACAGTGCATGATGGGGCTTCCTTAAATCATCCTCTGAGCGCATACTATGCGTGTATTAGCTCGCCGATCATATTACATGTAATACTGCACGGAGCATCATGCTCAACGCGTGTACATAAGCTGGCATCCACGGGACATGTTAGCAAGCACTCGATCGGTGAACTCTGAATAAAACCGGATAAAACCGGGTATCCCCCGGTTTTAATATAAAAAGTTAAATTTTATTACTGTTAAGCACTTCAGGCTTAGTCTTTTTATATGGTATTTTAGTACACCACTGAGCATAATTATGCAAAAAGTAGAAACCCAAGTAAAATTGAGGGCATCCCTGTGAAACCAATCACACATGGCTTTTACAATTAATTAAATTTGGCATATGGTTACAAAGTAAAATTTTGTGTTTTTCAGAGTGACGTATCCACAATTATTCCACTTTTTGTACACATTTTATAATAGTAAATAAACTAAGAAATATCGGCGAAATGAAAAACATTGCACTGCATACTGGCGTATTACCTAGCACCACCATGGAATGACGCCGACGTAAAGTAACGCCATATGGATTACATTGCTGCAAGGATAAAATCTATTTATTTTACTACAGTAATTACAGATCAATTATAAAAAGTAACATCCATATGGATTACACTGCGGCCGAGGGGGTGTAAGGTTAGGGACACATGTTTTGTGTGATTCTGACGAACTTAATGTTTTCAATTTGCCAGTAAATATGTCCTTATTTCTTTTGAAAGTTATACAAGGATGAAATCTATTTATTTTACTACAGTAATTACACATCAAGTATAAAATATAATGAATGTCTGATTTACACAAACTCGATTTTATATTGGCATTTCTTCAAACCTGATTTTCTCCAAAAGTTGTTTATTCGTGGTGACACACCTTACGCCACTATGGAATGAACCTGACGAATTGTCTTACACAGATTGTATGAGGATATTCAAGGATCTTTACAAATTAATGGATCCAAAAAAAATATGACACAAATCTAAACATTTTCAACACATTTGTTTTTCAGATACAATGGCTACAAGTACACCGGGCCATGCAGGAGCAGCAGGAGAAAGGCCGCATGAATGCAGCTACTGCAACAAATCTTTCACTTGTGTAGGAGGAAAGAAGCGACATGAATTGACCCATACAGGAGAAAAACCTCACAAATGCAGCTACTGCAACAAAACTTTCACTCAGTTAGAAAATAAGAAGCGACATGAATTGATCCATACAGGAGAAAAACCACACAAATGTAGCTACTGCAACAAATCCTTCACTCGGTTAGAAAATAAGAAGCGACATGAATTGATCCATACAGGAGAAAAACTTCACAAATGCAGCTACTGCAACAAAACTTTCACTCGGTTAGGACATAAGAAGCAACATGAATTGATTCATACAGGAGAAAAACCTCACAAATGTAGCTACTGCAACAAAACTTTCACACTGTTAGGAGACAAGAAGCGACATGAATTGACTCATACAGGAGAAAAACCTCACAAATGCAGCTACTGCAACAAAACTTTCACTCAGTTAGAAAATAAGAAGCGACATGAATTGATCCATACAGGAGAAAAACCTCACAAATGCAGCTACTGCAACAAATATTTTACTCGGTTAGAAAATAAGAAGCGACATGAATTGATCCATACAGGAGAAAAGCTTCACAAATGCAGCTATTGCAACAAAACTTTCACTCTGTTAGAAAATAAGAAGCGACATGAATTGATCCATACAGGAGAAAAACCTCACAAATGTAGGTACTGCAACAAAACCTTCACTCAGTTAGGACATAAAAAGCAACATGAATTGATTCATACAGGAGAAAAACCTTACAAATGTAGGTACTGCAACAAAACTTTCACTCTGTTAGGAGACAAGAAGCGACATGAATTGATTCATACAGGAGAAAAACCTTACAAATGTAGCTACTGCAACAAATCTTTCACTCAGTTAGGAGACAAGAAGCGACATGAATTGACTCATACAAGAGAAAAACCTCACAAATGCAGCTACTGCAACAAAACTTTCAATCGGTTACAAAATAAGAAGCGACATGAATTGATCCATACAGGAGAAAAACCTCACAAATGCAGCTACTGCAACGAAACTTTCACTCGGTTAGGACATAAGAAGCAACATGAATTTATTCATACAGGAGAAAAAACTCACAAATGTAGCTACTGCAACAAAACTTTCACTCTGTTAGGAGACAAGAAGCGACATGAATTGACTCATACAGGAGAAAAACCTCACAAATGCAGCTACTGCAACAAAACTTTCACTCAGTTAGAAAATAAGAAGCGACATGAATTGACTCATACAGGAGAAAAACCTCACAAATGCAGCTACTGCAACAAAACTTTCACTCTGTTAGGAGACAAGAAGCGACATGAATTGACTCATACAGGAGAAAACCCTCACAAATGCAGCTACTGCAACAAAACTTTCACTCAGTTAGAAAATGAGAAGCGACATGAATTGATCCATACAGGAGAAAAACCTCACAAATGTAGCTACTGCAACAAAACTTTCACTCAGTTAGGAGACAAGAAGCGACATGAATTGACTCATACAGGAGAAAAACCTCACAAATGCAGCTACTGCAACAAAACTTTCACTCAGTTAGAAAATAAGAAGCGACATGAATTGATCCATACAGGAGAAAAACCTCACAAATGTAGCTACTGCAACAAAACTTTCACTCTGTTAGGAGACAAGAAGCGACATGAATTGACTCATACAGGAGAAAAACCTCACAAATGCAGCTACTGCAACAAAACTTTCACTCAGTTAGAAAATAAGAAGCGACATGAATTGATCCATACAGGAGAAAAACCTCACAAATGCAGCTACTGCAACAAAACGTTCACTCGGTTAGAAACCAGGAAGCGACATGAATTTATTCATACAGGAGAAAAATCTCACAAATGCAGCTTCTCTACAACAAAACATTCTCTCGGATAGGAACCAAGAAGCAATATGAATATTGATTCATACAGGAGAAGAAATTCTTGTGCATCTATGCAACGAAAGTTTTAGTCACTCAAGGTGTCACAAATTTAAATTAGAAGGAACTTTGGGAAATCAGAAACAACATGAAAAAATCCATAAAAACACCTCATAAATGACTGTTGTTATTCATACATACCTACATGGGAGTATGTAATAGTACTTGACAATTTAAAAGCAACTGGTCCAAAGTATGCATTTTATGGCGTTTTTTGTATCAATTTATCCAAAAGACTTGTACAAAGACTAATTTTAGTTTGTTTAACTTTCATCATTCCCAGTTGGGTTGAATCAAAGGATTATTATTGAGTTATGTTTCATCTGGCAAAACATAACAATTTTTTTTAAATTAAAAACAATGTGGCTCTAATCTGGGTGGTCAATCAGTTACCCAGGGTATGTGATTGGATCTGGGTGGTCAATAGGCTACCCAGGACATGACTCCGACTTGGGTGGCCAATGGGTTACCTAGTGTGAGCTCTGACTTGGGTGGTCATTTGGTTACTCAGGGTATGTGATCTGATCTGGGTAGTCAATTGGCTGCCCAGGATATGACTCTGACTTGGGTGGTCAATTGGATACCCAGGGTATGTGATCTGAGCTGGATTTGTAGTTGGTTACTTAAGGTAAAGCTCTGACTTGGGTGGTCAATTGGCTACCCAGGGTATGTGGTCTGATCTGGGTGGTCAATTGGCTACCCAGGACATGGCATTGACTTGGGTGGACAATGGGTTACCTAATGTGAGCTCTGATCTGGGTGGTCAATTGGTTACTCAGGACATGGCCCTGACTTTGGTGGATAATGGGTTACCTATTGTGAGCTCTGATCTGGTTGGCCAATTGCCTACCCAGGACATGCCTCTGACTTGGGTGGTCAATTGGTCACCCAATACATGGCTCTATCTTGGGTGGACAATGGGTTACCTAATGTGAGCTCTGACTTGGGTGGTCAATTGGTTACCCAGGGTATGTGATCTGAGCTGGGTTTAGTTGGTTATCTAAGGTGCAGCTCTGATTTGGGTAGTGAATTGGTTACCCAGGGTATGTGATCTGAGCTGGTTTTGTAGTTGGTTACCTAAGGTGCAGCTCTGACTTGGGTAGTAAATTGGTTACCCAGGGTACATGTATGCTCTAATCTGGGTGGTCAGTTGGTTACCCAGGATGTGGCTCTGATTTGGGTGGTCAATTGGTTACCTAATGTGAGCTCTGACTTTGGTGGTAGTCAATTGGTTACCCAGGGTATGTGATCTGAGCTGGGTTTGTAGTTGGTTACTTTAAGGTGCAGCTCTAGACTTGGGGAGTCAATTGGTTACCCAGGGTATGCGGTCTGAGCTGGGTTTGTAGTTGGTTACCTAAGGTGCAGCTCTGACTTGGGTAGTCAATTGGTTACCCAGGGTATGTGATCTGAGCTGGGTTTGTAGTTGGTTATACCTAAGGTGCAGCTCTGACTTGGGTAGTCAATTGGTTGTCCATGGTACATGTATGCTCTAATCTGGGTGGTCAATTGGCTACCCAGAACGTGGCTCTGATCTTGGTGGTCAGTTGGTTACCCAGGATGTGGCTCTGACTTGAGTGGTCAATTGGTCACCCAGTATGCCTCTGACTTGGGTGGTCAATTGGTTACCCAAGACATGGCTCTATCTTGGGTGGACAATGGGTTACCTAATGTGAGCTCTGACTTGGGTGGTCAATTGGTTACCCAGGGTATGTGATCTGAGCTGGGTTTGTAGTTGGTTACTTTAAGGTGCAGCTCTAGACTTGTGGTGTCAATTGGTTACCCAGGGTATGCGGTCCGAGCTGGGTTTGTAGTTGGTTAAGGTGCAGCTCTGACTTGGGTAGTCAATTGGTTATCCAGGGTATATGATCTGAGCTGGGTTTGTAGTTGGTTATACCTAAAGTGCAGCTCTGACTTGGGTAGTCAATTGGTGATCCAGGGTACATGTATGCTCTAATCTGGGTGGTTAATTGGCTACCCAGAACGTGGCTTTGATTTGGGTGGTCACCCAGCAAACACAAAACGTTATCGACATCATTCGCAAAAGGTTATAAAGGTTGTCAGAAAACGTTTAAATGTCGGTTACATAAAGGGTATATTAAGAGTATAAAACGTTTTCATAACCTTAAAAACATTTTTGATAATCTACTGCTCAGCAAACAAAAATGTTTTACAGAAAACGTTTAAATGTCGGGTTATATAAAGGGTATAAAAACGTTTTAATAACATTCCAAAAACATTCTTGAAAACTTGATACAAAACATTCTAAACAGAATGTTATTTTGGGGTTGAAAAAATATTTGCGAAAAAATGTTTGCCCAAAATATTTTCAATAACATTTTAAAAACGTTTTCATGACCTTTATATAACCCGACATTTAAATGTTATTGAAAGGTTTTGAAAAAAACATTTTAAGAACATTTCTGTGTTTGCTGTTTTCAAACATTTTAACATAATGTTATTTAAGTATTGACACAATATTTGGCAAAAATGTTTGTAAAAATAGTTTACAATAACATTTTTTTTAAACATTTAAAAATATTGTTGTAGAGTGTTTTCATACAAAACGTTTTAAAACGTTATCATGACCTTTATATAACCCGACATTTTAATGTTATTGAAACGTTTTTACCTAAACCAAAAGCCAAAATATAACTTATTTAAAACGTTTTTAAAACGTTTTTGTGTTTGCTGGGCAGTTGGTTACCCATGATGTGGCTCTGACTTGGGTGTTCAATTGGTTACCCAGTATCCGGGGGGGAGGGGGTACTCAGCACAAATGACCATACGGGGACATGCCGCAAATATGGGTAGCATTTTCAGCCTCTTGGTATATCAATGACCCCTTTTTCAAAGCCTATTTTGGTATATGAATGGGTCCTTTTTCAAAATTTTCTCAATTTTTTTCGGAAAATGGCCCAATTTTTCCTTAATCTGGCCAACAATTTTCAAAATTTTCCAAAAATGTTGGGAAAATTTGTAAAAACTAAGACAATTTGGGTTAAATTCGACCGAAAATTTTGACTTTTGTTATATCAATGGGTCCAAATTTCTTGAAAAATTGGTATATTTATAGGTCCACTTTCAAATTCTCAGCGGCACGTCCCTACCAAAACCAAACTTGAGTACCCCCCGGCCCAGTATACCTCTGACTGGGTGGTCAGTCGGGAACCCAGGTGGTCACCTGGCTAGGGTAATCAGTTGGTGCATGAATTGGCTACCATGCTAGAAACTTAAATGTCTGCCTCCTTTTACAATGCAAAAACATGGTTTGTTTCAGGATTAATGGTATTAACACTTTGTATATATGTTTCTAAGTATCATTTGTAATTATTTTGTAGTTGTAGTTAATGAATAACTAAGTAATGAAACGTTATTGGGTTTTGTTGGTTTTGTGATGTAATATTAGGTTTTTATTTCTAAGATGTTCTTGTATGTTAATTAAACAGCATTTAAACATGTAAAAACTAATTATTTTCTGCAAATGTTATATTCCGGCGCCGCTCTCATTATTTGTCGAAGATTGTAATGCCATAAAAATTAATTTACAGACCGTTTCAATCATGTGCATGGTTTACTTAACAAAGACACAAGTTTCTTCATCTTAAATTTTCAAAACATAATCTTGTATTTTTAATAGAAAATTTTTCCATCTTTAAATTAAGCATGCAAGCCTAACCAGTCAAAAAGAAGGATTTATACTTTGATCAGCTCGTAATAGGCGGGCCGAAAGTAGACCCACGTTAAGAGAGCCATTAGTTGACCTGTCCGGCCTTTATTTTGTGTGTTAAAGAAAGTAGACAAAATATAGGACTTGCATTAGTAATTTGTGATGCTTCTGGAGAGGTGTGACAAAAAACTTCTCAAAGAAAACTATTGATATTAATCCGCGATGTTATAAGGCCCGCCGATTAGGTGCTGATCAAAGTATAGTAAATAATGAATTATCAAAATATTTAATTTTTTTGTGTCTGCATGATGCAGGGGAAGTTTAAAAGTTAATTTGGTATGTTTTGTATTATTTTTTGATGAAAACATCACTTTATAAATTTTATAATTTTATGTTTTTGATTATTTTGTGGGGAAAAAATAAAGACATTGTCATCCCTCTGTTGAAAATGTTTGATTTGTGTTTTTTATCACTTTGTGCGAAAAAGTGAGGATTTATTTATCCCTTTGGAAATTGTTCATTTGTCATGTTTAAAAAATGTATTTTTTATCACTTTGAATATTTGTTATTTCTTATGTTTTCTCTCATTTTGTGATTTAAAAAAATCAAGATTATTCTTCATCACTTCGCAAATTGTTCATTTGTTATGTTTCCCATTAATTTGTATATCTGGGTGGTAAGTTGGTTACCCAGGATGTGCCTCTGACTTGGGTGGTCAATTGGTCACCCAGTATGCCTCTTGACTTGGATGGTCAGTCGGGAACCCAGGTGGCCACCTGGCTGGGGTACAATCAGTTGGTGCATCAGTTGGCTACAAACTTAAATGTCTGCTTATAACCCCGTGAGACCTACATTTTTAATTGGCTAAAAAGAAGTTGTCTTTATCAATTGGCCCATGTTTCCCATTAATTTATATGAAGATACGAAAAAACATTGTTCCCTGTTGATAATACATTCTGTGTGACTTCTTCATTAAGTGAACGATTTTACGGGCTAATTAACGAATCAAATGTGAAAAGAAGCAAATTACATATGAACTTGCTATCTGCAGTAGATAGCAAATTACATATGAACTTGCTATCTGCATTAGATAGCAAAATACACAATGAAAACCTGCTATCGGTAGTACATAGTAAGTTACAGTCTTGCTATCTGCAGTAGACTAAAATACATATGAAAACTTGTTATCTGCAGTAGATAGCAAATTACATACGAACTTGCTATCTTCAGTAGATAGCAAATTACACATGAGCTTGCTATCTGCAATAGATAGCAAATTACATATGAAATTGCTCTGCAGTAGATGGCAAATAAAATATGAACTTGCTATCTGCAGTCGATATCAAATAACATGAAAACTTGCTATCTGCAAAAGATAGCAAATTACATATGAACGTGCTATCTGCAGTAGATAGCAAATTACATATGAACTTGCTATCTGCAGTAGATAGCAAATTACATGTAAGCTTGCTATCTGCAGTAGATAGCAAATTACATAATGAACTTGCTATCTGCAGTAGATAGCAAATTACATATGCACTTGCTATATCTGCAGTAGATAGCAAATTACATATGAACTTGCTATCTGCAGTAGATAGCAAATTACATATGAACTTGCTCTCTGCAGTAGATAGCAAATTACATATGAACTTGCTATCTGCAGTAGATAGCAAATGACATATGAACTTCTTATCTGCAGTAGATAGCTAATTACATATGAAAACTTGTTATCTGCAGTAGATAGCAAATTACATATGAACTTGCTATCTGAAGTATAGATAGCAAGTTACATAAAAACTTGTTATCTGCACTAGATAGCAAATTACGTAATGAAAATTTGCTATCTGTAGTACATAGTAAGTTACAGTCTTGCTATCTGCAGTAGATAGTAAAATACATATGAAAACTTGTTATCTGCAGAAGATGGCAAATTACATATGAACTTGCTATCTGCAGTAGATAGCAAATTACACATGAGCTTGCTATCTGCAATAGATAGCAAATTACATATGAAATTGCTCTCTGCAGTAGATGGCAAATAAAATATGAACTTGCTATCTGCAGTCGATATCAAATAACATATGAAAACTTGCTATCTGCAATAGATGGCAAATTACATATGAACGTGTTATCTGCAGCTGCAGTAGATAGCAAATTACACATGAACTTCCTCTCTGCAGTAGATACCAAATTACATAATGAACTGGGTATCTGCAGTAGATACCTAATTACATGTGAGCTTGCTATCTGCAGTAGATAGCAAATTACCTATGAACTTGCTATCTGCAATAGATAGCAAATTACATATGAACTTGCTATCTGCAATAGATAGCAAATTACCTATGAACTTGCCATCTGCAGAAGATGGCAAATTACATATGAACTTGCTATCTGCAGTAGATAGCAAATTACATATGAACTTGCTATCTGCAATAGATAGCAAATTACATAATGAACTTGCTATCTGCAGTAGATAGCAAATTACATATGAACTTGCTATCTGCAGTAGATAGCAAATTACATATGAACTTGCTATCTGCAGTAGATAGCAAATTACATATGAACTTGCCATCTGCAGTAGATAGCAAATTACATATGAACTTGCCATCTGCAGTAGATAGCAAATTACATATGAACTTGCTATCTGCAGTAGATAGCAAATTACATATGAACTTGCTATCTGCAGTAGATAGCAAATTACATATGAACTTGCTATCTGCAGTAGATAGCAAATTACATATGAACTTGCTATCTGCAGTAGATAGCAAATTACATATGAACTTGCCATCTGCAGTAGATAGCAAATTAAATATGAACTTGCCATCTGCAGTAGATAGCAAATTACATATGAACTTGCCATCTGCAGTAGATAGCAAATTACATATGAACTTGGTATCTGCAGTAGATAGCAAATTACATATGAACTTGCTATCTGCAGTAGATAGCAAATTACATATGAACTTGCCATCTGCAGTAGATAGCAAATTACATATGAACTTGCCATCTGCAGTAGATAGCAAATTACATATGAACTTGCCATCTGCAGTAGATAGCAAATTACATATGAACTTGCTATCTGCAGTAGATAACAAATTACATATGAACTTGCCACCTGCAGTAGATAGCAAATTACCTAGGAAAACTTGCTATCTGCAGTAGATAGCAAATTACACATGAACTTGCTATCTGAAGTATAGATAGCAAGTTACATAAAAACTTGTTATCTGCACTAGATAGCAAATTACGTAATGAAAACTTGCTATCTGTAGTACATAGTAAGTTACAGTCTTGCTATCTGCAGTAGATAGTAAAATACATATGAAAACATGTTATCTGCAGAAGATGGCAAATTACATATGAACTTG